>NC_069125.1:2501555-3101555 GCF_026914265.1 Mya arenaria | reverse complement strand
GTTAAACCTTGAATTCTTGACGGATAGGGAATACATTCATTCGAAAAGCAACATGTCTGAAATTCCACCACAGCCTGCAAGGTACAGTGAAGGGTACTTGTATTTTTAGTGAACTAACCAAAAGTTTTAGAAATGAAGGGTCTAAAAAAAAGAGAGAATTATGAAATCTTAAAAGAGAGTACATTGTTTATTAAAAAAAAACTATATTTCTGGAAAGGCTATTCAAGCTTGGGGTAGATGCAGTGAACGTGTGAGTTCTGTAAAGGATGTCTGGGGAGTTGAAAACCAAACCTTAAAATAGAACATACAAGTGTTTTATTTACACATCTCAAATGCTACCTCAGGTCTTCATTCAAGTCTTTGACATGCTCTGTAAAGTTTCCCAGGGTGTTCGGCATGTTAAAAAACACACCTAAAAAAAATTTAAGGTAGCAAAACTTCAGAAAGGCCAATTTAGCCCTGTAGGAAGATCTGTATGCAGAGAACACCTCATTTCAAAAACATCCATCATTAATTATTAAAAACCTTCACTCATGACCCACATCCCATTATCAATGTTTAATTAATTAACATCAAACACACAAATGTAAAGGTGAAGACATTTTATATCACCTCATTATTCCTTTACCATAGCAACCGTCGCAGCTATATGACCAAAATAACTTTGAAGACATGAAATTAAGGTGATCAAATCTTTGTAAAAAATTAAGTAAAAAATTATTATGTTACCATAGCAACTCTAGTAGCGATATCCACGGAGTCCACATCATTCCCGTAAATGAGAGGGTTAAATCCTGTGTTGTTGGAGAAACTTTCACGACGTTTCCACATATCCGGATTCTGGGCCAGAACGTCAAGATTTTTTATCGGCTGCGGAGTCATACTCATACTAGTTAACGCCTGAAATATGATTCATACATATCTAAGTTGTTCTCAATGTAATTGCTGTTCAGTTTCTAAGTCATACTGAAAGAATTTTAAGCCATAGTAACAACTCAATTTTGAAAACATTGCTAAAAAGTATTTTGTTTCTAAATAAACCAAGCATTTTGATTTTCATTACTATCACAGTACTTCCAGTTTTTGCAAAAGACAATCAGGCCTCTTGTCCAAAAAAATCAAAAATATATCTTTCGGTCATAAAAGGCTGAAAACACAGTTTTACCTGTTTAAGGTGGTTTCTCAGAGCACTGCCCTCTGGCTCTGGCATGGGTGGTAACTCATTGTTTCCTGGCTGGGATGGCGGAGTTATCTGCAATGGATTATTTATATTTTTTTATATACTTTATAATAAGATGTGTTCATGAAACAAGTGGCATTATGTGAAAATCAGAAAAGCTCTTTTGTGCAGTTCAATCTTCACAGTTGAAAAAGGGACATAACTAAACTTTCATCCAGAGTTATTGGACTTAAAAATGAATAATAATGACAATAACAACACAAAGTCTTTTTTTCTATCCATCTTCTATTAATGTCAAACCCTGCTAGGGATGTAGACATTCACTGAATGGACAGCAGCATTGAAATCACAGAGTGAGATTCAAGACGTTGTGGGTGCAACACCCGAAGCTCTTGAAAAACTCTTGCAACTTTAAAATGCCTGATGTAAAGCACCCATACGTTGGGGACAATTATCCTGGGTTTTTAGACAATACTCAGTTCTCCCTGAGTTCCCAGTTAAATGCCTAGCGCTAGGCAAGGGAACTAACTGTACAATTTTTAATGTCTTCTGAAAGTTAAGGTTCCAAAAGAATCACTTTTTAACTATCAGTGGGCAGAAACATTTGAATTTATTGACTATTTTCTTAAAATCAGAACAGCAAAAATGAAATACAGATTTGAATAAACCTTTAAAAACCACAGCCCCTATTTCCCAACATGGATGTCTTTTATTTTTCTTCTCGTTTCATGAAACTGAGGGCGCTAATTACTTGTATTATTCACAAAACAATGAAAATCCACAAAAAGAGGGTGAAATATAACAAACTCAAACAGCTTAATGTATAAAAACGGAGATAACAACAAGTTTTAATCATCATTAAAGCTCCCAACTGGAATAGAACCTCCACCATCCATCAATGCTGATACTGTTTTCAACATTGGGTAGAAAATGGTTCAAAATATCTAAGAGCCCTCGTAAATCTCGATACAGTTTCATGTCAGGGGAAAGCTAAAACAGAATGTTATCTTAAGAGATTATCCCATACAATACATCAGCTTTTCCTTGTATAGCAATAAATGTTCTCTACATCAGAAAAAACTAAATAAACAGGGAAGATAAAGTCGGTTGACATGCGAGGTTATTTGTATCCCTTTGAAATTGTTGACTGCAATGTACCTTTATGAAAGCTTTAAGAAAAGTGGTAACAATCAGATAATCCAACTAGTATTACCTTTATTTCAAACCTAAATATTTGTCCATTTAAATAACAAGACTTTTAGCTTTATCGTGGTATTGCGAAAGTAGATTTGTGTATGGGCAAAATTTATCTGCAACAGGATGTAAATGACCGTTGTTTTTTTTACTCTTTGTAACATTCCCGCTTAATTATACTATGGCTGGATATTCGCAAGGCTGTACATCATCTTCGAAAAACAGACAAACCTAATGTCACTATCTTACAAATCTAAAACTTTAACAGAATTAATAGACAGCATTTGTTCACATCAACATCTAAAATATTATTTTCTGCGTTTAAGTGAAACGAATTAGAAGAAAATTATTTCCCCTTGTAATGGAACATTACCGCCAGGTGGCGTTTTATACGCACGAGTAGTTCATAGGCAGGAGTATTTCGTGCGTATATGAATGAAAAGGCATTCAGCGCTGGGAAGCCGATACGCTCACATCGATGAAATTGATTGTTAAATTTTACAAGCAAATGTTTAAGGTGAAAGTTTTCTGTTATTATGCAATTTCATCATATGAATGATCTTTTTATTCTCACTTGTATACATAGCATTGTAATTGAAAATTGTATATTTTGATATAGTATGTGACATGAATCATATAAATGATATGCATTTTATACCCAATTGTTAAGGAGCTTATGGGTGATGAGGCTCGACATCTAGTGGTACGAGACAAATCCTGTAAATCTGGATGACAAACGGGCAGAGGTTTCTGAGTTTTCCCCAGAAGGAGGGTTTTATCTCAGTTTTTCCTCGGCCAGTCGACCATGTCTGTAAGCTCCATTTTTGTCAGGCATGTTGTTAATAAGACATACTTTAGTCATGTTGCAAGTTCATGCTGTATGTGTAAATCGGTTTCCCAAATCGCTTCACTGAGACTTCCAAAATAATACCTTGAAAAGTATTGATTTTGTTGTTTTCTATAGGATAGGAGGTTTAATAGAATGGTATTAAGGGAAGAATGGATTCCAAATGAATTCTTCAAAGGTCTAATACAAATGTTTGAAAATGTTAGTCTGACATTAAAGCAATGTGTTTATTACTCCATTCTGACAGCAAGTTCTATTAATGTCATTATTGAAAGTACCTGATGAAATTTTATAAGACAAGGAAATTAAGAGCTAGAACAGTACATTACCCACTTTGCCCAAAGTGATTTCATATTAGAGCCTTCGAGGGAAATGGACATTTATGGCTCACAAATTAATTTTGTGTCTGGAAAAAGCTCCACGCTACAACTATTACATACTGGAAATAATTTTTCGTCTATCACAAAGTTCCGAGCCACAAAGATAAGTACTGGAAATGACTTTTATTGCTTATTCTCTAAATTACTATAATTATGCAGCACCTACACATTAGCGAAGCCATGCATAAGTTGGCTGACAAGAATTGTTTAAATTCTCATATTTCAGCAGGATATTCACTAAACATTAAATGCCTAGCTTGTCAATTTAAGGGAATGTCTCTTTTCCGCCTACTCGGAAATGTATGAAGTATAATATGACTAAATATAGGACTAAACTATGCAAATAAGCGCGTCTGAGGAAGTTTCAATCTTAGGGGCTCGTCTGGAGACAATCTTTTTGGATATCCAGAGTTGTTTGGTGATCAGCAGAAACTAGGGTTCAAATATCACAAGCAATAAATAACACAGTCTTGGACAGTCATAAATAGTAGCAGAATCCTTTTTATCCATGATCTCAGGGATGTGACTGATCTGGTAGCTGGAGGGCTGAAAATATTTCAGCAATGGGTTCTAGGGGTGCTCTTGGGGGTCAAAAGCACACAAACATAGAAGAAAAACTGACTTTTAAGAAGCGCTTTTGAGGGCTCTCCTGACTTCAAATGTGAAGCAAACTTGAATATCAACTCTTATAACCAAAAGCAACCAAAAAACTTATTTAATGAGCTAAAAAATATATATTTATTTTTTATTTTTATTTATTTTATTTTTTTTGGATGGGGGAGGGGGTGGATGGATGAGTCCCTGGGGCCATTAGATCTACAGACAAATCACATCCCTGGATCTTAGTTGTTAATTCATTATTTCTGAAATCTGTATAAACATTCACAAATAGCAACAGGCTTTATTATTTCTTTTTTCCACAACATTATGATTTGATGATTTATAATACTGGCACTGTTCAATTCATACAATTAGATATAAAAGAAAATAATGAAAAAATGACAGTTTTAAAGATCATTTCAATTTAATTATAAGCATACACAACAAGCAAGAAGCAAACATAACGAGCGTGAAGCATACAAAATGAGCTTTAAGCATAACAGGGTTTCCGTCAGCCCTTTATGGCTTGTCGGGCCCGACGTGCCTTCCGCTGGCAAGGCTAATTACCAACACGCGTTAATTATGCCGACATGCTTTAATCCGTGTAGCGACAATCCTTATCAAAAGAATCATCAGTTTTGACAATACACAATTTTGTTGCGATTGCAACAGTTGCAACGGTTGACTGACAGCCAGAAGGGGTGTCGGGATTATTACGGTATTTGTATCAGCCATTCAGGATTGACGACAGCATGAAGGCGTGTCGGTGAGGTTCAACAGTGCAATCAACCAAACTCCTCCTATTTTTTATCAAAATGGGAATGTGTGAAAAACACCACTGTCGTAATTGCGACTTTCATCCCTATAATCACCTATGAACGCAAAGTATACAATAAGTGTTAATTGATTTCGGTAACATAAATCATGTGTCGTTTTATTTTGTTTCTAAATCCAGAGTCCGTTTGTTAACCAATTATTAAATTGTAATTGAGAACCGTCTTAAGATATCTGTGTTATTATAAACAATGGTTATGCTATGTCGTCGTATGTAATTGAGTCGCGTTCCCGTCTTTAGTGTAAAGTTATATTTTGTGTTGCTTATTATTAAACTTTGATTATTTTATCGTTCTTTTAATTTATTTAGAAAAAAGATAAATAAATCTGAAAAAACACATTACATTCCCTTTAAGTTATTATTTAGCCGACCCGGCTTTAAAAATATTAGCTGTTGCAGCTTTAAATACGAATACACCCACGAGCAGTCGCTTTGCTCCGGGCTCTTTTGTGTTCCAGCATGCAGCGTGCTTTACACGTTTTGCTGTGACGTCAACGGTGTCAATAAAAATAATACCCGCACTAAACGAAACATGAGTCGATCGATATCGTCGGAAAACTTAAAAAATACCAATAATTAATGAAGAGAACCCATTAAACCTTTTCACAAATATGTTTAATGTTAATCGAACTTTAGTTGGTAATTCTAAATCATAGGAACATAACTGTAAACTTCTTTAAAATGCAGGAAATTGCACCATTTTGGATACGAAAATATAAAAAAAATCGACGTCAGGAGGGGACACCCCTCCCAAACCCTCCCCTTCCGACATGCCTTATGAAATTCCTGGCGGAAACCCTGAGCATACACAACAAAGCGCAAAGCTACACAATGAGTGCAAAGCATATATACAACGACCTCATAGCATAAACAAATTGTGAGCTTAAAGCAGACACAACAAGCTTTCAGCATACACAACAAGCACAAAGCATACACAACAAGCGTTAAGCAAACACAATGAGAGCAAAGCATATATATACAATGACCTCATAGCATAAACAAAGAGTGAGCTTGAAGCAAACACAACAAGCGCAAAGCATACACAACAAGCACAAATCAACGACCAGAAAGCATACACAACGAGCTTGAAGCAAACACAACGAGCGCGACAACAAGTGCGAAGCATACACAATTAAGGTGCACAAAGCATATAGTTTCAATCATAGGTGTAGTAACTTATTCAGTTTTGTAACAAATGATTGTCAAGCTCACCATTCGATAGGTAGAGTGAATATATAAAAATATTGTTGTTCTTATCTGCACGCTTATTTTGGCATGGTATAATTATACTGGTGGTGTTTGGATATGAGATTAAGAGCATATACATAACAATGCAAAGGAAACCTCCCATCAAAAATATTGTACAACATTGATTAAACTGTCATTTTATAGTATACGGGTCCGGAAATACTACTTTTTGTACAAAAAACTTTTTATCTGCTATCCAGAGTCGGTAATATAATAAAAGTCCTTGGAAAAATACTCATGCTATTGACGTATCTCAGATTTGTCACCTGATTTTAGAACCTTACTTAGACAAGATTTATACAATATATAAAAGAAAAAGTTGAGGGTTTTTTTCTGATAAGGAACAGAACATAATCTCATTATTTAAAAGTGACATGACTTCATAGTGGTACGAACTCACAGCTGAATGTGTCATACTAATGGCCAGAGCATTGGAAAAATAGGAATATGTCAGAAACAATACAGACGTGGGTGACGAAGACAATAACAGTAAAGAGTTTGTCCTTCCGCACTTTATTGATTACAAGTCTTGGGAACTAACTATGTGTCCATCTAATGATGTATTAATGAAGGCCTTGGTGAGAATATATATCATTTTCAGACACCTTTTACTTTATCAAGGGCTTTGATGGCTTTTAGGAAACCTTATAACAACCTGGAATATTCTGATTTCTTCTATTTTAAGTTTATATACAGATAGAAAGAAAATAAATTTCTGCTTTAATATTTTATGAACGCATGGTTAATATCAATTGCTTCAAGTCAAAACCTAAACCAGATTAAACTGTCTGGCAGTTTATTCAGTTGTGGCAATTATCTATTACAAATGATATAGCATCACAATGAAAATGAAACTTCATTTAAACTCGCTTATTTCACAATGATGCACATATTATTGTTTTGCCATATTAAAGAGGTGGGGGGTGTATTTAGGGGTGTGCACACAAATATGGTTTAGACAAACTGCACATTTATAACCAGATCCCAAACCCTGGGGAGAAATTTGTCAAAACCCATGGTATTTGGGACATAACAAGCGACAAAGAATTTCTGGGCACCTGGGGCCTCTGAGCTGACTGTTAAATTCCCACTGCATGTCTAAAGACTCCCCTGTATGCCTTACCCCATCAGGAGAATGGGGCTCTTCCCTTTCCAGAGCAAAAAATACTTGAAGGGCTTTAAGGCCAACTAACCAAAATCACGCGAGCCCTGCCAGCATTTGCACCATACCAAGATGAAAACCGTGTAAAACTTTTTTCTGGCTGGAAGAACATTTCATTCTTTGTAATGACTAATAAATTTCTGTCTCTTGTATATTTTCTGGTATTTCACATAAGAATACAGAAACTCTGGCACAATTTTTCTTAATCATCTGAACTTCTAAGAGATCATCCTTATTTGACATCTCAATTAATCCCTTTTATAACCAAACTGTTATTTCCAAATTGGGGAGGAAACCTGGGGAGAATAATTTCTCATTATATAACACAATATGTAGCCATAATTAAACTACAGAGCATCAGAAGAGAAAACCCAGAGCTTAATTCAGCAAGGAAATTGTAGGTTTGGTTGTACATCGAGAATTGAGAGAGGAATGGTTCTATCTGCTTCTAAGTTTAATGTCACAAATAGATTTCCTTGAGACTTAATTTCAACTATCAACTGTTTCTGAGTACTCTTTGCTGCCAACAACACACTGTCATATCACCTCTTGCCAATGAGAAAAATGCAAAGTTGTAAATAATAATTTGCCAGCTGATATACATAAAAAAATTATAACATAGAAATATTCCAAGTAGCACACTGTCCACCTATACTTTGCCAATTAGAATGAATTAATGCAGTCTTGTAAATTGCAAGCCAATATACATATAATGAAGCAATATGCAAACAATTACTATGTCCAGCCATCTCTTGCCAATGAGAAAATGCAATTATGCATATTCCAAAGCAATATATACATCTTACGTAGCAATATGCCGACTTATAACGACTTTTGCCAATGAGAAAAATAAAATGTTGCAAAATGCTAGCCGATATTCATTTTACGTAGCAATATGCCAACTTACTACCACTCTTGCCAATGATAAAAAATGAAATGTTGCCAAATACTAGCCCATATTCATCATTCGTAGCAATATGCCAACTTTAATAATCACTCTTGCCAATGAGCAATATGCAAGATTGAAAATTGCTGAGCAATATACAGGAAGCAATTTCACTGAATGATAAAGATCACGATCAATAACTGAACTCCTGGCAACCTCAATAATAATTCACTTATTCTTCACAGCAATATATAATTGCAAAGGTCCACAAACTCATACAGGCTTATATAGACAAACTCATACAGGCTTATATAGACAAACTCATACAGGCTTATATAGACAAACTCATACAGGCTTATATAGACAATATGTTAAAAATGTGGCTCTCAGAGAGTGGATCAAAATTTCAGACAAACAGGTCACTGCCAACATAACATTTTTTACCTGAAGGTAACCTTGACCTTTGACCTTTTGATCTCAAAATCAATAGGAGTCATCTAATAGTCATGAACAACTAGCATACCAAGTATGAAGTTCCTGGACCCAAAGGATCTTTAGTTATTGAGTGGAAACCGTTTCTTCACCTCAAGGTCACGTTGACCCTGATCTTTGACCTAGTGACCCCAAATTCAATAGGGGTCATCTACTAGTCATGACCAACTAGCATACCAAGTATGAAGTTCCTGGGTCTAAGAGTTCTATAGTTATTGGGCGGAAACGAAGTGTGACGTACTGACTGACTGACTGACAGACTGATGGACTGACTGACGGACAGGGCAAAAACAATATGTCTCCCCATGAATGGGGGAGACATAAAGATATTACACGCAAATGATTTTTACATGGAAGGTCACCACGACCTTGACTATTGACCTTGTTACCCCCAAAACAATTGGGATCATCTAGACATCATGACCAACCTCACTTCAAAGTTTGGTGAACCTAGATCAAAGCATTCTCCTGATATTGCACGGAAATATTTTTTTACATTAGAAGTCACAGCGACGTTGACCTTTGACCTTGTGACCCCCCAAAATATAGGAGTTTTCTAAACCTCATGATCAACCTCCCTACCAAGTTTGGTGAACCTAGGTCAAACCATTCTCAAGATATTGAGCGGAAATGTTTTTTACATTGGGGGTCGCCGCAACCTTGACCTTTAACCTAGTGACCCCAAAAACAATAGGGATCTTCTACACCTCATGACCAACCTCCCTACCAAGTTTGGTGAACCTAGGTCAAACCGTTCTCAAGATTTTGAGCAGAAATGTTTTTTATATTGGGGGTCGCCGCGACCTTGACCTTTGACCTAGTGACCCCAAAAACAATAGGGATCCTCTACACCTCACGACCAACCTCCCTACCAAGTTTGGTGATCCTAGGTCATGCGGTTTTCCAGTTATCGATCGGAAACGAAGTGTGACGTACGGACGGACTGACGGACTGACGGACTTCCGGACTGACAGACAGGGCAAAAACAATGTCTCCCCCAGAGAGGGGGAGACATAATTACATCATTTGAACAGCAACAATAATTTCATCTGAGTGCTGGACGATTTCTGTGTGTAGATACTGGGTGAGTACCTAAAAAGAAACACTTTCGGCACTATTTTTGAATATTTTTAGTAAGACTTGCACCACAACTACAAAATTTTCCAACAGCATACTAGGATTCAAGACCGATTGCTTGATATAAATGGCATTTTTCAAGTTACTACCAATCTGCATGAAAAGTTCTGCCATTTTTGTCAGTACCTTAATATGGAACAGTTTTAATTCGTTTTTTAATTTTATGTATTCTTTTAAAATTATTGCTAAATTAATAATTTATGTTATTTCCAGCTTATTTTTTTGGTAATTTTTGTCAGTAAAATATGATGATATCAGTAAAATACAAGCTGTACCGGTATGCTGTGATTGTGGCAAGCACAAAGTCTTTCCCCCACGTGCCATGTATTAACATTTGAACATGAACAACTTTAAATGGTAGCAGTATTTGAAATACTTACCGGAGAATCGTGTTCTTTGGAATTTGTATCTTACTAAAGACAAGCGTCTTTATTGATTAAAATTGTAAATAAACTGATCTCGATCGGAAAAACTCTTTTATAATGGGTGTTCCATATTTAGGTACTGTTCTGATTTAGGTACTCACCCAGTATAGTTATTTCTAATAATACAAAATTTGTTATTTTTCAATTATTAGTGACCTTGTGGCATTTATTGACATATTGGCCTTATTATAAGTTACAGTAAAAGAATGTCTTGAATAGCATTATTGACCTATATTGATCAGTAATGTCAGGAAATATCTACACAATATTCTCAGGTAGTACAATACCTTATAATTAGCATCCAATATGAACCTTAAGTGGCTTATTGATTGGGTAATTTCCATGAGGAAATGACCATATGACCGGTTGCCCATCAAACATTTATGACCATTCTTTAGCTTCAGAAGTATGATGCAATTTTGATACTGATCTCAAAAGATGTATTCATTGGAAATCATGCTCTTATATTGTTATAAAATCAAAGGCTGTGGAAGTCCCATGCTGAGGAATCACACCAACTTCAAAGGGGTTCTCACAATGGGTCACCACAGGTCTTGGCTATGAAATATTTTAGTATCTTTTCTGTCATAAAAATTCTTTCAAAATTAACATCACTTAATTGTTTGTTTACATCTGTTGTGACCTGTGGTGACCCGATGTGAGAATCCTGTTGTAAAGTCACCTTATTCTTCACCCTGAGTTCATCATGATTATATTCTAGTTTTCCACATACTGCATCAGCATATTGCATCATCTGTGATTTATTTTGCTGCTCTCCCATGTCCAATAGCCTCATTGTTTTCTCTGAGGATCCATCAAACAATCCCAGGCTGCTTATTTTTAATGTACAAAACCTTGTCTGAGACACTCTTTACTTTGCTTTGAAATATGCCCGTGCAAAAGATGCATTCCAGCAGATTTTAAAATGAATCACTGCATCGATCATACAGAATGATTGATTATAATATGAGGATTGTTGGTTTCTTTTCTTGTGTCCATGGACTCAAATCACATCTTAGTCTCATCCTGGGGTATCGATTGGCCATTTTCTTTTTAAAAACTTCACAACCAATTAACTATATTGTATAAAAGCTTCATTTCAGAATTGCACATTTCAATGATAAATTGACAAGATATTCTATTCATTAATACATCATAAAGCAGGCCTGTGGCCTTGGCATATATAGAACAGCAGTTCTCGACCAGATTATACAAAGCAAGTATGAAACGATATTTAGCATAGTTTAAACTTATTTTAAAATTTTACAACGATTGTCCAACAAATTATAACAAGATTATATTAATCCCTCATGTTACGAGAGAGGGTGGTATAGTTTTGTGGTGGGGGACTTGAGTACTTGGAGATCCCATTTGTTCTGCAAGGTGACCTGTGACAAACCTAACTCACATGCACACAGACTGAGGGAATCAAACCCAGGTCGCCTAGGTGAGAAGCCTGAGTGGGCTTACAACTGCACTAACTAGACAACCAGTTATTTGATGACAGCGTTATACTGATTATTGACTGCTGATGTATTTTACAGGACCATTATATCATTTAGTCTGGTAAAAATTCATTAGACACTTTAATATATATAACACTATAATGATATTATTTGTTCTTGTTTAAAAAAAATATGATGATCATTAAACAATTCCATTTATTTCCTGCAAACAAAATCCCTCAAGGCTAAAACTAATCTGAGAACAGAGTACCTTTCACAAAACAAATCAACAAATCTGTTCGAAATTGAGGAAAAATGATAGCCAATTAGTGAAGATTATTTGATAATGAGAATACAATTGGTGATATGACAAGGCTAATGAGAAATTAATAGAGGGAAAAATTCAGCACAAAAAATTTGGTATTTTTCAAGCAGTTCATAAAAGGTTTGCTAGTGAAACGATCATCTGACATTGCATTATTGCATATTTAATTTACATTAAGGTATCAATTTATCCTGAGGAGGGATTTTGCCAATCACTTGCCATACACATTAAAAGTATCAATCTCGTATCAAAGCTTATGTTACATTGCAATAAGATGAGAAAAGGAAAGAATACAGAATAAAGCATTCAGAATGAAATTGAAGACAGCCCAAGAACTCTTATTTTCCAGAAATACGAAAAGGTTATCAAGACTAGTCCAGGCTATCAGAAATTCCAAGAGACATTTAGAAACCGAATGGGATATTTTTTACTCCCAAGAAATTATGTGTGGGCTGAATTTGCACAATAGTTCTACCAGAATCAATACAGACTGAATTAATTTTTTTTCCTCTCCGTAAACAATTCACAGAAGTCAATAATTAATATTGGCTGTGACCGGAGACAAAGTACACACTACAGAGTTCCATTTGAGGATGTAAATATTGCGAACAAGGTACAGAATCGTGACCCAGCACAACAATTGAGCACTCACGTACCGCCGTCTCAAGTAAAACAAATTGTACCGAGAAATAAAGTACTATTTTGTTTTTCAAAGGAAAGTGCATTTGCAAGTACAAATGCCACAACTTTATAAGACTGCAAATTAGGCTAACAAAAACATCATTGCAATTAAGCCTAAGGAATCTTCCATCATCTTTGAAAGAAGAAATTAACAAGAGTTATTCCTCAATTGTGCGAATTCAGTTGAAATAAATGACCTTGTGACATTTGGAACACTTAATTAGAAAAAATAAATGTGTCTATAAGGGAAATGAACTGTTCGTAATAAGAACTCAAATTTCAGGATTATTTCAATTATATCTTTCTACGGAAAAAATTATAGAAGAATTTCATGAAACACGGGGGAAATCAACAGGATTCAATTTTTCATAATGAACATTCATGAGCAGAATTTCATGGGTATTTTATTCTGAATTTGTTTGCACTTAAATGGATTAGTTGAATTAAGCAAGCTAAGCCCTCATGGCTGAAAAAAACTAGAGCTGTCACAGGAGTGACGAATACTCCCAAATGCCGCCTGGACACAGGAATGGCAAACCATTCCTTTGAAAAGAGGCCATAACTCCAAGGTTACTGCACACTGCATCTTCTTTTATCATGCATGTATTGTTTTATTTAAATCTGTTGAGTAATTTAGAAGTTACACTGCTGACAAGAAAAACTAGCCTTTGACATGAGTTATCGTCCGGAAACCGTTTTTCTACTTTTAGTAACAGTGACCTTGACCATGGCCCCACCAGCCCCAATATCAAACTTGACCTGTATCTTCTGATGTTACACTTGTGTACCAAAAATTGTTCAAATCTGTCTAGCCTTTCATGAGTTATCGTCCGGAAACCGTTTTTCTATTTTTAGTAACAGTGACCTTGACCTTGGCCCCACCAGCCCCAATATCGAACTTGACCTGTATCTTCTGATGTTACACCTGTGTACCAAAAATTGTTCAAATCTGTCAAGCCTTTCATGAGTTATCGTCCGGAAACCGTTTTTCTATTTTTAGTAACAATGACCTTGACCTTGGCCCCACCAGCCCCAATATCGAACTTGACCTGTATCTTCTGATGTTACACCTGTGTCAGGGATGATAAACTTCCGGATTAATCCGGAATTCCGGATTGAAGGCCTCACGGATCGATTTTGAGATTAATGTGAATCCGTTGAGTTTTTTTTTCTAGGGGGGAGGGGTACAGGGAGGGATTCGAGCTCAGTTCGAACAATATGGGTACGAAAGGTGAGTTTTCCGGAAGCGTAAAGCCGGAAATTGATGAACCTTATTACGTCTTGGCAATTGAGCTATATGATTGGTTAAGATAGCATCCGGTGATTACGGAAATTACCGATGGGACCAGAAGGCAGTATCCGGATGGTCGCATCCGGATATGACAGACGACGAAGACGAATGAACGGGTATTTGAAAATTGGGAAAAAAAACGACCACCACCAACTTCTAAAAACATTGATTAGTCGATTTCAAGGGTATATTTGCCATTTATTTTTAAGAGAAATCCCTGAAACGTTTTTTTTTTAAGTTAATAGAAAGTGATCAAACTGAGAATGAATTTTGCGCATGTAGCATTATTTCGGACATCCTGATTCGGATTGTGTCACAATAATCGATTTTTATTTTACAAATTTTATTTGGCCGATGGAAGTTTACGCTGTAAACCGTTTCTTTATTATTCTCATAATGTTTGAAGCATTGTTCTCAATAAGAAGTGGCTGTTGACCTTTATGGTTCAAATGAAAATTGGTTTGGTTCAAATTTAAAAAAACAAATGAATAAATATTTTGTAGTAGTAATATATATTACGTAGAGGCAGTCATTTTATTTTCTATTTGAGACAGTTCAACAAAACTTCTTGAGGACCCAGTTTGAGTGAGATTTAAATTCTATAGTTGTAATTTGTATTTCCAGGTATGTTGATAGTTACAAAAGTCAGGGATGAACAGACAACTCAACCAGTGCATCCAGTTGTTCCTGTCATTGACTGACAATTCAATCCAGAGGCCATGATACTTGGATTTATGGCTGCATGAACATGCTCCCTGGCACCACAGTAGTGTGTCTTACTTAAGACACTTGCCAAAGATACAAAAGCTCTCAGTGAATTAAAACTTCAAAGGTGTACAGCATCATACAAGATGACTTACGGAGTGGCTAGCCATTTCAATGATGAACATGTGGAGGGGTTAATGGATCTCGTTTTTTTTTTCAACTAAGACAAGTCAACAAACACAAACAATGAGAAAACTGTTGCAGCTATTTTTCTGCTATAGAGAAAGAAATAGTGTTGAGACATTTGGCCTCCTTAAAAATCACAAGGGCTGATTCTGAATCAATTTTCATGGAATTTGAAACCCTGTTTGAGAGACTTGAACAGCCGTGGGACAATCTAGTTTGTGTGCTACTGGACTCATGTAACACCATGAGGGGAAAAATCTGACTTGGGGACCAGAATACGTCAATGTCCACCAAGTCCACAACGGCTACGCTGCCAAAGCATTTAAGTCCCGTTTGGATATTACTTGGAATAATATATATATTAATTAATAACATTATATTCCCATCAAATGTGCAGAAAATGGAATAAATACTCTTATGATACATAAAAATTGAATAAATAACACTTTTACAATAAACATTTGCAAGCATGATAATTGATATGTTGTTCATTATTATAAATCAAACATCCCACAGTGTAGACTGTTCATACACAGGCATTTGATCATAGCCAGTTGAGTTTTATGGGAAGTGGACAACTGAACCAAAATGTCAGGTACATGTCTAATGCCTGTGACTTGAGGTAGAAAAAAAGTAAATTTAACTTTGTTTAAAGACAAAGGTGTTAACTTCACTGCTAAGATACCTGATAATTGTTCTGATTGTGGATGTCTCGTGTTGAACATAATTATATCTACCAAACCGAAAGGTGTACTCATTGAACACTATTCTAAGGCAAAAAAAGAGTATTAGAATCCCTGAAATACGGAAAGCTTCAGGGGGGCTTCGCCCCCCTTATCCCCCCACCAGGGCTTTGCCCTGGACCCATCGGGGGCCATGAGCGGCCCCCTGACCCCCACGCAGACATTTTCAGGATTGGCAACTTGGCTCTGTTATCATCCCTGCTGTGTACCAAAAATTGTTCAAATCTGTCTAGCCTTTCATGAGTTATCGTACGGAAACCGTTTTTCTATTTTTAGTAACAGTGACCTTGACCTTGGCCCCACCAGCCCCAATATCGAACTTGAACTGTATCTTCTGATGTTACACCTGTGTACCAAAAATTGTTCAAATCTGTCAAGCCTTTCATGAGTTATCGTCCGGAAACCGTTTTTCTATTTTTAGTAACAGTGACCTTGACCTTGGCCCCACCAGCCCCAATATCGAACTTGACCTGTATCTTCTGATGTTACACCTGTGTACCAAAAATTTTTCAAATCTGTCTAGCCTTTCATGAGTTATCGTCCGGAAACCATGAAACCGACAGACCGACCGACCGACCGACCGACAGACGACCGACCGACAAGCTCACTCCTATATACCCCCTCAAACTTCGTTTGTGGGGGTATAATAAATATTAATTTGGCTTTTTTTCTCCGGAAGATTGACTGGACTATAAGTATGGTATAATCTCTGCCACACTTGCTAAAGATTTTAATATTAAACGACCAGATTCTTCACACTACAATTGCGATGGCTAAAAAACAAGGAAGAATAGATTTTATTGAAACTTAGAACAGTAGTCAAGGCTTTATTGATTTGTCAATAGTAAAGATAAGAAATAATTAATATAATATAATATGATTAAGAATTCTACAACAAACAATGGCAACATGTTGGCATGATTTTTTCAACAGCCAGATGGCACATGTATGATGTACTACACTTGATGAATAATGATTGAGATTGTATTTCGTAGCCTAACGTTCTATGTCATTGACATGATGCTGAAACACCCTGATATAAATATTCATCACTGTTAAACCAATGGAGAGATTATGCTGGTTATGTGATAGAACAAATGCACATTGACTTGAAATCAATATTCAATATTCTCTATTGTTAAACTGAGAGGCGGTAACAATAGAGGGTGGCCATTATCCTATTTAGCATCATATGTATAACCAATCTACAGTGATAATAATATCCTGTACATCTTTCTGATGCGTAAAGAAAAGATTCTTAACAAACTTATAAGGTAGTGTCCATGATTATTTAGCATACAATCCTACCTTGTTAGAGTCCAGATCGACGAGCCAGATGTCATCAGGCAGGTCAAAGCCTTTCTTGTACAGCAGAAAGCTTGCAGGAACGCCTATCAGGTAGGGGGTGGGGGCTAATAGAAGCTACAAATATATAAACAGAAGGTCACCAAAATGCTTTTCAATCATAAGTTTTTAAAAGGTGGGCTAGCTTCAATAGTTGGTTATTAATATAAACCGGCATCCTCAGGGCAACGGTTTGATAAATATTGTAAGGCTTTGAAGATCGTAAATTTCTGGGAGTAAATCTGGTTTTGGGAATAAACTGTGTAGAATTCGTTGATTCTGCCCTTAAACTTCATGGTTGTCCCAAAGCACTCTTAATACGCGTACATTTACGACTAAGCAATCTAATTGGAACAGCGCCCTGGACATGGATAATGTTTGTTCTGTTCTTCTGAAATTTAAATGCTCCTAAAGCAGGGAAATGTGTTAAATAAAAGGGTGTGTTTTTCTTAAAAAGAAAACCAATACTACTTCTGTACAAAACTTTGTCACAGACAAAAGGAAATATGTTTATTTAAGACTTTATTTCAACTGTGACAAGCATGCATGTTCGGATATTTTAGTAAATTAAAGACGATGTTATAGATTCCTGTGGCTTGGATAAAAATGGCTGCACCCATGCATGGTTTAACATGTTTTTTAAACATTTAAGGTAGTGCTTGGAATTATATCGTTGTTATCAGAAGCCTAAAGGTGATTATTCAAAAATGTGCTGTCAGATCCAAATCTGCTTATAAAAGTTCATTCCACTTCTAGAGTCAATTATACATGTATGATAATTATAAATATAGAGTAGGCCATAATCAACCAATCATTTTTTATGCTAACTGACCTGTTCCGCTGAAGACATACATGTAGGTAGAAGGGGTATCACAGGAAACATGTACTCCAGCGGATAGAGCATGGATACAAACGCCATCACGCTCATTGTGAGGGCATTGTAATCCCGGGATTGCATAATCACCTGAAATAACACACAGGAAACATGTACTCCTAGGGTGGATACAAACGCCATCACGCTCATTGTAAGGCATTGTAATCCCGAGATTGCATAATCACCTGAAATAACACATAGGAAACATGTACGCCTAGGGTGGACACAAACGCCATCACGCTCATTGTGAGGGCATTGTAATCCCGGGATTGCATAATCACCTGAAATAACACACAGGAAACATGTACTCCTAGGATGGATACAAACGCCATCACGCTCATTGTGAGGGCATTGTAATCCTGGAATTGCATAATCACCTGAAATAACACATAGGAAACATGTAAGCCTAGGGTGGACACAAACGCCATCACCCTCATTGTAAGGCATTGTAATCCCGGGATTGCATAATCACCTGAAATAACACACAGGAAACATGTACGCCTAGGGTGGACACAAACACCATCACGCTCATTGTAAGGCATTGTAATCCTGGGATTGCATAATCACCTGAAATATCACACAAGAAACATGTACTCCTATGGTGGATACAAACACCATCTTGACCAGTGTGAGGGCATTGAAAATCATCTGAAATAACACACAGGAAAAATGTACCTGTAGTCATAATACAAATGCCATCACGTTCGCTGTGGGGGCATTGTAGTCCCAGGATTGTATAATCACCTGAAAAACTTGCAATGCTAGACATTTTGATTTCTTGGTTGAGCTTTATTGTATATAACCAGTTTAATTAAGATGTTATTATCAAGATCTTAAAAATATTGACCCATCACCAAATAAAAGAGGCTATATGGCAATAATAATAATAAGTTTTGTCTTTTATTCTACAACTGATATCAACAGAGCTATAAAACTGGTTGAAATACTCATTACCATCATGGCTTGACAGCTCTTGGTGCATAATTTTCCATTAACGTTTCCGGAGAACAAATACGCAAGGCAATAAATGTTGGCATGTTCAATACTATTCGATAACTAGAGTTTTGTATCAAATCAATTTCTTCATAAATACAATAATCATATTTTTGGTCGGGAAACGATCAATAATCGTCTTCTGAAAACGTTAAAATCATGGCCGGCATATTTGCACTTTGCCACATTCTTTAAACATTCCTGTAGGTGTTGACATTTTGAGAACAAACACGTACCATATAAGGTTTTTGCTTTACAAAACTTTTCATTATCAACAGGTTATCATTTACAATGCAGAAAGAATATATTGCTTTGTGTTAGTATTGCATGGTTTAAAATCACCATAGCCATTTTCACTTAAAAAATTAAAATTGTCCTGTCAACAAACATGGTGGCCAATGGTGGCAGACGATTTTAACATTTTTCAATGTATCCTATAACCCATAACATAGATTTAAAGTTTTTTCTTGAGTTTTCACAGATTTTTTTGCCTGCATCTTATAACCAGTCATTTACGGTACGTAGCAAGTTCCATTTGAATAACATTTTTTAGTAATGGCCTCATTGAGGCCAAGACCCTCTTTGAAAACAAATGAGCTAGAAAAAAAAGTATACACTATAGTTATACAATAATATTTACACCTCAACTTCGGTCTCCACACACTTTGATCTGAGCCCAATTGTGTTCATACCCTGATAATGACATCAACCCCACAATTCATTCCTTAAATAAATCCTACTTATTGTTCAATGAATTGACCATCTTAGTTGGACATACCATATGTTGTAAGGTGACAATAGGTTATCTGATTTAAATCAGTAATTTCAAGCTTAAAATAATGGAAAAATTTAGAGGTTAATACATGGCAGAGCTGGAGCTTACATGATAATTTGCCTAAGCATCTCATAACAGCGCGAGACATAGTTGATGGACGCTTTCCAGGGCAAAACTGATAATCGCTGAGTCATGCAAGTAATTAAGAAAAACCCTGCACAAATGTGTTAGTATATTAAGTAACATATATATTAAATTACTTTAAACTCCAGCATAATTGCAGTGAGAACTTTGAGACACGTCTCAACACCCAGCAGTTCCAAGGGGAGGTGAAGCGGGAAGTCGATCAGGGAGAAGCGAGTGTGGTCCGGCAAGGCAAACAGCAGTGGAGGCTGGACTTCACGTGGTAGAACCTGGATCTATGAACGGAAAAAGCATTTGATTGTCACCTCATTACCGATAGTTTCAATAAATTATCCACAAAGAAATTAATCTGATTGTAATAAATGGTAACAAAGTCTGGTGAAGTGAGATGTAAACCCAACCGTGTGCATGCATTAGCAAAGGTAAGTACAAGGTAAGCAAGGAAGTCATCCCCTATGGTCTAGCAAAGGGATCACTAGTTGACTGCACCATGCTGGGTAACACTTGGATCTGGGAAACAAGGCCACCCATATATATATATGAGCTTTATTAGACATTTATCTATCAAAATAGGGAAGCTCTTTCCAAGGTTTTATTTTCTATTTTTAGACTAGGCTGTACCTCAACACGGGTTTTTCCAGGCACAGGTACAGGGGCGCTGAGTAGTCGAAGCACCCAGGTCTCAATCTCGCGTATCTCGTGCACAACGAGGCTTGATACATTGTCACTTCCCTGACCTGTTAACACACCCCACACAGTGTCCCTGAAAACAAAACATCAAAGATTCTAAAGCACCCTAAAACAGTTAAACTCGCATTTTTAGTTACACTTATCTACATGTACATCATAGTTTTTACCCAGGAAATGGACTGGCATGAAATTCATACATGTATCAGTTATGCACCAGTCAATTTAACCACGGACCTCCCAGGTCCGGGGGTATACCGGGGATAGCCGCGTAAATGGTCCATGATTTTACCTTCCAGGTGGCCCTGCAGTGCCAGGTGAATGCGGTGGTTTTGTTTTTCGTGCCAAAAATAGCGGGGAATGGGCCTTACCCAGGGTCCCTGGGGTGCAGGGGCATTTGACGGGTATTTTACCAGCAGGCCCTCTACGCAGGGCCGGGACTTTACCTCGGCTTGGCTGGACCGAAAGTCAAAGTCCCGGCTATTCCCTGGACCTGGGGGGGCTGTGGTTACAAATGACTGGTGCATTATTATAAAAACTGTCCTCAACATGAAATAAAATTATGTAAACTAAAACTCGGAAATCAAATAAAAGCAATTAACTAATGATTCTTAGCAAACATTTAAACTCGTGATCTTTCATGAAATTAATATACATTAAAATATGACCTTTGGAAATATCATTGAACAGAGGAACGTGATATAATAAATCCATATTTTGTCTTTCTAGACAGTCATTTATTTTACATTAATCAGCCATAATGGAAGCCAATTCATATAACAAGGCTAATAAGTATAATTATTATTGACATTTTCACCTTAACCTTTGATCAAAGTTACTGTGTAAAAGCCGACTTATGGTGGGAAAATAGATTTTCATTTTATTTTAAATGTGAAACTTTGTAAGCTAAAAAATTTGCTTAATATTAAAATATTTTTATTAATTTCCACTAAATAATTTAAAAGCTGCACTCTCTAACAGATTGACCATTTTAACAACTTTTTTATTTTTTGTCTTTGAATTTTTAGAGCAAATTTTTGCTTAAATATCTGCAAACCAATGAAATAAGATTGCTGACTTGATCAAACAGGACAATACAACGTTGATTAAACAAGTGATGTCATTTAGTATGGCCACGGACCTATAAAGCATGGATTGGCAACTGCCCCATATCGGTGAAACAATAAGAAATAATAATTTACCCACCATCCTTAGCGCGCTCGGCAAATATCGAAAAATTCCGCCGAATCTCCGATCGGTGATTAACGGCGATCTTCGGTTATTTCCGCTAACTCTGATAATTATGCCTTGTTCGTTATAGATTTAATTATAATTTATAACTGTGATTTTAATCAGATTCCATTGGACTATTATCAACTCAAATAAAAGTACCACGCATTTAAGTCAATTTTAATTAATGTTTTCCTACATGTATATATTCGGCCGATGTCGGACGTCTCGAAAATGACCACACGGTAAGATCTCGGAATGAAATCCCGCTGCACGCGTGAGTTTGAGATTATCGCATTAACACAGATGAGAGTTGCCAATCCATGGTTTATAGGTCCATGGTATGGCCCTGCACAAACATCCAAAATTATACTTTTAAAGTAACCTTCAAATGTCTATATGGAATCAATATTTTTCATCATTGTATTTGATTATACAATTGATCAATTTTGCAAATGAAAAGTATAAATATAAAAATTGTACTTGTATATTATTATAAAATTGTGATTCATCTAGTATGACACTGCATAAATTACCCGCATAATGATAAAAAAATTCATATACAGCTGAACCACATAACTTATAAAAATACAATCCTTATATAATTGTAGCAGGGTCATGCACTGGTTTGAATATATATTAAGCCTGTTCATTTGTATGTTACAGCAGCTGTTTCCAAAAGCTACCAATTAGCTTTTAGTTTGTTACATGGTATGTAAATGTCGTAATATGTCCATATTATGCATATATGTAGATTTGACTAAATTCCCGTCAGATTAACATAACAGATCAGGATAGAAAATATATATCAAAACATTAAACTAAATATTATTTTTAAGTAAAAACCTGCACCTCTGTCACATATGAAAAGTGATTGCTAAACAACTTGCGTAGCAGGGTTTTAAAACTCAAATCCAAACAATTTACCATACTCTGTGGCAGAAATTAGCACAAGACTATATAATTTGGCGTATTAATAATATGCCCCGCATCAGTAATGCATTTAAACATGCAGGGCTTGGTCAAAATCTTTATTTAAAAGCATGTTATCCTTTTAAACCAAACAAAAGTGCAAGAATTGCGACATCTTTATCCAAAAGTCTAATTAACGACTTTAATAAGTCATCTTATGATGTTGCTTAAGGTATTGTTATTCTACTTTTGATGACTGTACCACAAATTTAATGTCAAAAGGCTTCATTGCCAACTATAAAGCTACAGTTCCTAGTATTTTACATGATGAGAATTCCCAGCAATGATGACAGATCTATATCTTCCTGTCCCCTGTCATTCGGCCAATTTGTCATCATACAACACGAGAATATACGAAGATGTCCACCAATAATTGAGAAAGCAGGGGGAAATGATGATGCAGCCAATTTCTTGGATTCAATCTGTTGTCCTGAGGCCAGACAGGAAGTATATTTCTATTCTGTTTCATATGACATAACATTTCAAAAAAAACAACACCAAGACTGCTCCAAATTGTATGGCTTTGTGATATAATATGAAACTGATACTTGAGATTTGAATGTGTTTTGTCCATAACTTAAGGCTTCAAATGACAGAATAAATGCACTGGTTTGTGCATTAAAGGGGCGTAATAGACGCCAGATGATACAATTGCAAGAACAAAGTGAAAATTGTCAAAAACTTACATAAAATTGACATTTTTATTTGATTCTTGTATACTTACTAATACATCAAATCGCTTATGCACCAGTCAGTTGTAACCACCCCCACCCCCACCTAGGTCTGGGGGTTTACTTCAATCACTCACTCACCTGGGGAGAGCATTGGAAATAGGCCGTATTTTTACCTTCCAGGTGGCCAGGTTTGTCCCTGCAGGGAGGGGATTTTACCTGGGATTGACAATGCATCGAATGTTAAAGTCCCTGCTTATCCTACGGACCTGGGGACCTTACGACATATGCATCTTGTAAAACAATTTTGACAATAAACTTGTTTAAAAAGTTAGTTTTAGGGGTATATACCGGTAATCCATTGACAAATAAAGAAATGGATACCAGGGGCAGTGATTACGAACAGTCTCAAGTCTGAGTTCAGACTCAAGACTCATTATGGCAAAACTTCATTTCATAGTAACTTTCCTTCTATCAGAGTATCGATGGTAAATTTGTTGAAACATATTAATATTTGAATATTTTACCTTTATTTACATACATTTCTGTAAAAGAAATGAAATAAATATGATTTTTTTGTTCCTTTATAAAAATGCTTTTCTGAGTCTGAGTCTAGACTTGGACTTGAGACTGTTCGTTATCATGGCCCCTCAGGTTGCATCTGGCCGGATGGACTCTTCTTACTAACTTCAAGTCAACAAAAAAAGTTCAAGTAATTTGTAGAACATTAACATAAATATTTAAATGTAAACAACTTTTGCTCCAATGATTACATATTACCCAAAAAAGATCATATTGTGTCTATTTTTTTATAAATCCTTATGCAAGCCCTTTCTTTTTATGTCATAATTTTCGTTCTGTTTTTTTTTATGGAATTATTTTCTTATTACAACATATCACACATCAATATATATTTTATTTTCTTTGTCAGATATGACTTGTTTCGTAACATCAAATTTACATGTTATGGGCTTTTAATAACTATGAGAATGACACCCATTTATTATTACATTTATAAGTCTATAAAAATTATTTAAATATAACAACATCATCACACATTATGTTTTCCTCTTTTTTTGTCAGATATATTTTTTGTATGATGACATCCAATTTACATATTATGGGCTTTAAATAAGTGACACCAATAAAGACTCAAAACTGCTTTTTTCCCCTATGAATACCTCGGTTGCTAAATGGTTTGAACAAATTTGAATGAAACTGTGTGTACTTAACTGCTTTTCATATCGGATGATACAAGGATATTAATCGTTACATTATTTTATTAACTCTTACATAAATGCACTTTAGGGCTGCTGAACTAAATTGCTGGTTTAATGGTTCGTGCACTGGCTCCTCAACAAACTGTCATGGGTTCTACACTACACTCAACAAATTAGACCCACTTTCCTCGCTCACTCCGAGGGATAAAGTCGATGATCACGGGTTTCCTTCGAGGGTAAAACTGTTGCCCTCGCTAAAATCCCCCCGAGTTCCTCCGAGTGGCTGGCTTACCGCCGAGTTTAATATGAACAATAGCGTTGAGAATCGTCCGATTTTATGATCCCGCAGCGGAACTGCGAGTCTAATCAGATAAGCAAGAAATCATTCTTGTTTAGAAGTTATTTATTTTTATGCTTATGCACATTGTTCAGCGTAAAAGATTCTTACATGTAGCAACGTTTAATTTGTATTTAAGTCCGTAAACGCCAATTGAATATTGTCTTGAATCATAAACATTGAATCATTAAAGTATATCCACTAAGTTATTGCATCATAAAGCAGCCGACTATTTACAAGATGCTGAACCATGACCTCTGACGTCAAGGGCGTGATCAATACAATGTAGAATATACTATTTATTATTGGTGATTAAAAATAGCTATGACGTTTCATGGAATTTTCCACAGAAAACGAGGCAAGAAGGCCTTCAAAACCATGCGCTGTGAACTTTGAACGCATGTTTGACCTCCTGATTTTCCGAAAATGTGTAACCTAGAATTTCTCGGAAGAAATGTGTTTATCAGTCATTAGCAAAAACACGTTTATAAGATGCATGTGCAACTAGTGAAATACGACTGCATTCTTGTGGTAAGCTAACTTCATGCAAAACGGCCAGAGGAAAAAGAATAATAGCAAATTACTGGAGCCGTCGTAATCTGTTGAAAATTTTAATAAAATAAATATAACTTTAGCGTAGATTCTTATCTAGTGTCCGCAGAGTTTTGCGGAGTTAACCCCTCCGAGGAACGCCGAGTTCGTTATTCTTCGGTCGACTTATCACCCTCCGAGGGCCTTAAATTCAAACTCCGAGGAACGCGGACAGTCGATAAAATCATTGTGTTGGCCGGGATAGCAAAAATCTGCGGAGGGAAATGGAAAGTGGGTCTAACTCGTTGAGTGTACTGTATGTTGGCCTTGGCATATATATTTATATGTGAGTTTGTCATTTAAGTGAGTTCGGTTTATGGTCACGAAGCTGGACAAGTGGGTTGATCTTCCTCAAGGTACTCTGGTCCCCCACAATACAAAATTTAAGACCACAATCTAATGTAACATTAGGTGCCAATGAGAGTGATTAATATAAATTTGTAAAAACATTTCCCAATGTTAATGATTGATTTTAAACAGAAGAACTAGGGCTGTATTTATAAAATATCTCATTAAATATGACAACGTAGGTTAATGCCACCTGTATATCATGAACATGACCGTATAATATATAATATTTATCACTGTTCATTGAGCTGAGATAAACATCTCACATTATAATGCCTAATGTAGAATATTGTATTATACAAAGAATGGACGGATTGAGTTTTTTTTGTATTTATGTAAGCAGAAGAAATCTGTCATTGAAATGTAACCACTGAATGGTTTTAAAATATGATATTTGTAACAATTTATCATAATATTCCTGCCAGGTAACAAATGTAAGATTCAAGCCTTTCTTGAGTGTAAGAATTATGGCTTGTTGACATTTAAAAGTAGTGTACACCTGGGTTTTAGCTGAACGATTATGGATTTTACGGTGCTCCACTCTGTCAGGAATTTGGGTAGAACCCTTCTGCCTGCTTTCAAATCAGACTTCAAAATATTTCTAGAATGTTATGCATCAGTCAATTGTAACCATGGCCCCCCCAGGTCCTAGGTATAGCGGGGAATTTCGGTCAAGCCAATCCCCGGATAAAATCCCTGCCCTGCAGAGACGAACTGATGGTAATATCCCCGCCAAATTCCCTGCAACCCAGGGACCCTAGGTAAGGCACATTCCCCGCTATATTTTGCGCGACGAAAAAAACACCGCATTCACCAGGCACTGCAGGTTCACCTGAAAAAACACGGCCCATTTCCCCGGCTATCCCCGTTGCATCATTGCAGTAGTCGAAATTAGCATTAAGCCTACACGCCCTACATGGTAAAATGCTTTCCAGGCTTTCTCAAATTCTGTTTTTTTTACAGCAGCACTTCTTCAAAAGTGCAATGCCATGCAGTATAATATCAATTTGGTCTTGTTTTGATGACTTTTATTGCTCTCATTCAATAGAATATTGAGTTATCAAGGTAGGTTTATAAATTGATACATATAGACTGTAGATGAAACAGGATATATGGATAGATCAGTAGCTCACCAAATCAATAGACCTGCAAAAGTCTGTAGCTGTGAATACATAGAAAATCCTCGGAAGCAGGGATAATGGGTATTGATCAAGCCAATTTAAATAAGCCCTGGTGGCTGAAACCAATCGGGCTAATAATGCCTAAACACAGGGCACCTATCATGCTCTTTAAATAACAGCAACACACAACAGTTAGGACTTATATCAAAATTTGGCCAAATCCCAATCATACCAAAACATGTAATAAAAGGGGTTTTAAGCCAGGTTTTAAAAAGGAGAATGCAAAAAAGGGACATGGTGCTGAGGGTGAAAAGGGAAAATTGTAATTCACTGTGGATTTTTGTGAACTGTCAAAAATGTATTAAAGAGAAGTTTTCTGTTTTAACTGTGTACACATATTAAATGTGTATGTGTTTATGATAACATTATAAGATATAACAGAAAAAAATAAGAAAATATTTGATTATCCTAAGCATTCAATTCTATTAATTCTCTTTAGCTAAACCCCTATAATATTATGAATATATTATTATTCTTGAATAATTTGGTTTTGAATTTCCATTTTTTGCTTAAACAACGCCTTAAATTTCCTTATAATCAGAATTAATTAAACAGGGTTGATCCAATGCGCAAAAGGATGGGTAAAAAACTAATTGAATCATATATAATTTTATGTCCTTCATAATATTACATAAAATGTTTCATAACAGCTATGTAAATTACTGCTATTAAATAAATCACCCTCTTCAAACATCATGCATCGAAGCATTTCTACATAAAATTAACCTTTTTTCTGATTGATCTACTTCAGTAACTACCCATATAATTGCCTTAATATAATAAAACTTAAAATCAACAAAAGACAGGGTACTCATTTTTCTGACAAATTGTGCATCTACTTTTTAAAATGTATATTCTTCATACATTTTATATGCGGGTGAATATTAGCTTTAAAGTTTAACTCTCATTGGTATCAATTTACAAGAAACATGAATCAATTCAAATTGCAAGGTATATATATATTACTTGCGAAACTTAATTAAACAGTATACTCTATATCGTTATCACGCAAACAAGAATTGAGGATACGCAGTTTCATATGAAAACTTTCTATATGGGTATACAAAAATGTATACTCCCTTTACGAAAGTGTCCTTCGGTGATGAACAGCAGCCATGACATTTAAGGCTGAATGAATGAATGAACAAGTTTATGTCAATGACTCTAGATCAATGTTACAATTTCTGCTTCAAGCCAGATCAATTGATTATGAAATCACCAAAGTAACAACAATATGGAAAGTAACACTAATGCTACATTATTTTTAAAGCTAAAATATCTGTAAAATACCAAGAGCAAATTATAATTATTTTAATTATATTTTTCTGCATGTTGAATTAACAAAGGTTTTAAACTCAGTGCAACAAAATATTCATTGCTTCAAAAAAAGGATGAATACATCAGATTCAATTCTTAAAAAGGATGAATACATCAGATTCAATTCTTAAACCAAAATCCTAGCACTTCACTGAAATTATTCTTGTATTTTTATTGTAAAATTTATATTAGAGTGCAAAATACAGGAACAATACAATGACTTGAGTGAGAATAATCTTAGTAAAATTATCAATTTAACAGAAGTACAGACAGCAGTTGAAATAAGCACAAACATGCAAGCCCATGTCATGGAAAAATGCTTTTCAGGCCTGCTTAAATTCTGGCTTGAATAAAGCAGAGCTTTTTGACAATGAGACTTTCTAACATTTTTTAAGCCCACATGTAAAAATTTGGATTTTCAGTTTAAGGTCTAATTTTTATGACTGCATAGTAGGGTTTCAGTTAAAGCATTATGGTGCTGCATCCTGTCCTTGTTTGGTAGTACCCTTTAGTTGCTTAAGACTGTGCATACAATATTTACGTAATTGACAGTACTAGTTGAAACCTAATAGGACTTTATTTAACAGAATATCTAACATTTCAGGGCTTCCATTAAGAATTCGAAACTGAAAGTATGAACTTCCTTATCATCAATATTAGAAGTTTTTCACTGAAATGTGGAAGTTTAAGACTCTCAAACACAGCAATTTGTTCCACTATTTTTCAAATATTATGTTAAAAACTAAATAAATGTTCCTTCGACTTTGGAAGTTTTTAAACAAATCTGAAAGTTTTTGTACTTTGAAGTTTCAAGGAATCAATTTTGTAGGTTTATGCCCATTTATAGTGAGTAATATTCTTCCAAACTTTCTTTAATAAGAAGCCGTGCACTTTCTGTCAAATTTATAAGTATTTCAGTTAATCATTTTTTTTTTTTTTTTTTTTTTTCTGTCAAACTCTTTATGTTCAAATTATCAACAGTGCTACATGTAAACAATGTGCCCTTTTCTCCCTGAGCACCCTATCCCTCTTCTGTAGCACCCCATCCTTTTCAAAACCTTGCTATAATCTTAGTTCAGACATTATCACAACAAATTTCTGTAACAGACTGCACAAATTGCTACATGCACCTGTCGGGGTTCAAACCCATGACTTCTCGATCTGCAGGCAGACACAGTGTAAGTGCCACTATATATATACACATTGAATACCTGGTTACATTTCATTTACTTTACCTGGACAAGCTTCTTGATCCTCCAATTCTTCTGGCACAACTTCTTTCATGGCAAGCATCAATCAATCGTCGCAAGATGAACAAACATTCACGAAACGTTGAAAAAAATGGATGGTGACTGATAATGCATAGTGACGTTAGAGTATTACATCGAACTCGTGAAGAGGATTTTGTTTTTTTACTAGTCCGTGGAGAACGTGTCTCCGAGTCATTATGTGGCAGGTTTCTTACGTTCGGATTTCCCTCACTGTAACTACCACTACTGAACTGTCTTTCACTTCCAAAGCTGCTGCTTATGGTACTGTGACGGCTGTCAGTGCTGTGCCGACTATCTGATCTTCGTTCTGATTTATATCTTTCAAATGGTCTAAAAAAGTTCACACATATGCCATACCGCACTTTCCCGGAATCTTTTTCTGTGAGCGTGAAAACAAATGATGTAGTTTCTCTGAGACTCATACGTTTCGGACCTACACTTATACAGCCTTCAGGCTGACAGAAAAATATCACATCTGTAGGCAGTGGAAAGTCGGCATGATCTTCCAGAGGATAGCGCCTTAACAACTCTGGTGTTTGTGCAACATTGTTGTTGTTGTTGTGGTGTCGGCTGCCCACAATGACCATGTAATCCAGCAGGCGCGGACAAAAATATTTTTTATGATATTCAGACATACTGCTGGTAAACCAATTGTTTTTAACCAGCAGGCAGCTGTTGATTTGGTTTTAGTTCATTCCTAATCAAAGACTCTCTATAGGAGTGTTGAATACCGAGCTCCTCATCCATTCTTGTTGGCATTCAAATTACATCTTGGCATCTACCTAAAAAAGTTAACATTAAACATATTCATTAATTAATTGACATATTATGTTGTTCGTCAATAGAACCAGTGATCGAAATTAACACAAGCCTGCAAGCCCTCCACTGGTGATATATCTTTCGGGCTTGATAAAATTCTGAATTGATATAGCAGGGCTTGTTTAAAAATTTGATGCCAAGCATTAGAATAAAAACTTGTGCTTGTTCATCCAAAAGTCAAATTGCAATTACTGTAGAACAATTGATATAAATTTCAAGCCCTGCACAATATGATACATAATCACAGTACATGATGAAATATATAAGTTGTTACACAGATACTTGACACAGCATTTCTAAGAAATGCTTACTCTTATTACATGTATATATACAATAGTTCCTGTGCCTTGTAAGACCCGACCCTATTTGAAACTGAAAAAGTGAACTTCCTTGGCATTAATTTGCAAATCTTCAATCTAAAAAAATCAAGTCAAAATTCCACAAACAGTTAGAATGTTTTTCACTTGTGTCGAACTAATAAAAATATTAGGTGATTTTTGTTGTTTATAATTTTCAGCTTAAACAAAGTATCCTAACTTCACAAAAGTATATTTAAATATGTATATCAAAGAAACATCCGAATTTAACAACTTGAATACCATAAACTTTTACTTGTATATCATCAACTATTTTATATACACACAGATTTATTGAATATTTGAAGAGACACAAATGTTCTGTCCGAAATCTACTCAGGTTAGTGTAAACAAACGTTATTTTAGACAAATTGTCCAAATGATTTTCAGATAACTCTGGTTTCTTTCATCGTATACTTACAAAATCCACGGAGTATTCCTGAAAATCACTGACACTGCCTACATAAATTTCAACAAGAACCGGTCGATAATGTTACTGAAGGCTGTTGTTTGTTGACGTCAAAAGTGGCGCCATCTGTCATAAATTTTGTGAAGGGAAGTAACCATCAATCAGCCGAAAAGAAAAAGGCAGCACACCACTGATTTTCAGAATAATTATGTTGCAATTTCCACCATGATTATAGGTCCGTGATGATAACGATTGTCATTAGGTTGCACATTTTTTTGTATAGAGCTGTTCTCTGTTTTCTGTTGTTGTCGTTTTTCTCAAGATTCCTGGTACTTCTTCTTCGAATCCCCCCCCCCATTTCGTGATCAGGAGAAGTGTCCAAACGAGCTTTTCATGTCAATACGGTATGCATACAATTTACACTTTGATGCTTCATTTTAGACTGTAAAGACAAACTGTTCAAATGTCCTTTGTCAGTTTTAACGGCTATTTCATTGCGTTCCGTTGGGAGTGAGCGCATGTCCAAACTGGACCCTTAATTGACCCCCGTCAACGTCAAATCCCCGGCCGGACTCGCCCCTGGCAGTAGGTGTTTTTGGAACATTTCCTTTCTATTAATTCTCAAACCAGGTCATTATTTCATGTTTCATTTAATAAGTAAAAAACATCCTTTGCAATTATTTTATTAACTTTAATGAAGACCGTGCTACCTAAGATTAAGGAACATTTAAATTTAATAATAAAAAAGTTAAAAATATCTGTATATAAGAGGTATTGAATCAATCGTTCAAGCTGATGCACCTCTGATGGGCCTTCACCACAAACGTGGAATGGAGCTGCAATGGACCGGACGGTTTTGCATATATATACTAGTATATAAAATATTCATTAGAACAGTCATGTGACAGCACTTTTTAAGATGTCTATCCCCTGGTGGCCATTTAAAAAAATGAATTCCAGAGACGTGGACATTTGGAAGAACCGTGATCATTTTTTTATAAAAGTCCATCCAATTCTGACTAAATCTTCTCGAAAATTCCTCGTGGCGATGTGACAAGGTAAACCAGACCTAACGGCTCTTTAATGGCCATTTCAGTTTAAGCCTTTTTACCTTGGTAGAGGATAGGAGGAACAGTCCAGTGAAACAAATTTAATATAAGACCGTCTGTCTAGGGACGTTTAACAAATACAAACAATTCATGAGAATTTACAATTCCAGTTTATGTATTAAGAATAAGGCCAAACCACCTCCGTCAGTGTCGTGGGCCAAGGTTCTTTTTCCAATCTCGAGCGTCGATATTCACTAAATTTTTAGCTGTCTTTTCATTTTTATGCAATCATGAAACTATTTAGTTTGCCGTATTCCAAAACACGTCATACACCGCAGTACTAATGGGGCACATGCTCTGAGTAACCTTTGCGGAAGATTGGTTGCAATGCCATAAGCTTTCGACGCCGTTGAATCATTTATCGACGGATGCCCACTCAATTTCTTACGTTGATAACATTCCATGACCTTTATTTAATTAGCGACTCTTTCTCGCGTGGAGTTTGAGCCATGATGCAACCTGGGCATCTGTGATCGGCGACTAAAACTGACCCCAGTAGTCGCATGAAAGCTACTTTTGACATGTTCAAAGTTTTCAGGGCTGTAAGTTAACCTTCAGTATAATGCACATGTATTCTACAGGCTGAAAGCACATTTTTTTTGTTTAGTGAAGGACTATAACTCTGCTGATACAGTTCAGATATAGAAACAAAACCGTTGGTATTTATTAACTTTATATGCTTATAAGCATGCCTGTTAACTTTGGTGACTGTTGTTCAAATAAAGGAACATGCTTGCCATGAGTGTTAAAGCTGCACTCTCACAGATTGAACGTTTCGACAACTTTTTTTTTTAATATTTTTGGCTTGGAAAGAGCCGATTTATGCGAAAATGCATGGAAACCAGTGGTATAAGACTGCTGACAAAGCAATAGAATGCATATTTTTTATTTCTAAGTTAAAAAATGATGTTCTATAGATTTTTGTTAGCCATAAAACATTAATTTTGGAACGGAAATATGAAAATCTGCGATCTGATCTTTTTGTCAGCAGTCTTTTATCACTAGTTTGCAGATATTTACGCAAAAATTGCTCATTCCAAGACAATAAATAAAAAAAAGTTGTAAAAACGGTAAATATGTGAGACTGCAGCTTTAAGAGACGTACAATTAATCAATCTAAGCACCACTGCTTTTGTATGGTAAAGACATAAGAAAATGACTTATATAAATGAATGTTGCTTATAAGGTCAAATTATCGAAGCTAAAGCTGATTAAGTTGACTGCTAAATGGTATTGCATCTATTCTGCCATATACTGCGTTTTCTAAATGACTTGTCATCTCCAGAAATGTAATTCCGGGCATGTTCAGAATGACACCAAAAGACTTTCGTAGGTTAATTGGCACATTTTCATGACTTAGCTCAGCCAATGAAATTAAGACTTACACAGTTGATAGAAATGTTAACACAATCGGAACATCTCGGCCAGTATCCAACAGAACTGACAGTCTATCTCGAAACTTGCCGGAGGTGGCCGAGTTGTGGCATATGGCCGTTTACAGAATTATAAAGCGCAAAAAGCATTTCGACGACAATATTTGACGACCCTTTAAAATTAGAATACAAGCTCGAATGAGACGTGTTTATTACAACAGAATAGAAATGTTCAACCAACTGAATTTGTCCCGATATTCGGTTTACATGGAAATTCACAGTCTTATATGCCAATATTAAAATTGGCCTTATCTGTGTTCATTTGCTAAAACCGCAGTTTCAGTTGTTGTTGTTTTTTTCAAACTGAAAGCCTTCTATAATCATTCATATATAAGTAGTCATCGCTTTCGGCGGCCATAGGCCAGTACATAAACCTAATGCTCCATTTCTTCCCCTTGGGATTCTCTCAATTATATTCTTAAGCTTTTCAACCCGTCCACTAACTAATGGTATTTACTCCAATTTATATGCTTCAAAATTATTCTTTAACACCACTCGGAACTGTAACAAGGCCATCGCAGCAGTGATGGGAACACATTTAAATATATATACATGGTGACTTTTAATTAAAAAAACGTCATACATCTGCAGTTTTATTTCTTTTTGTTTCTTACATTGAACAAAAATACATTTTATTATGCCTGATAACAAAATGTTGAAATCAAATATTCTACATTCATGTTTATGAATAAAACATGCACAATAATAACGAGGAGATCATAGTTCAATGTAAGATAATAAATAGTCTTTGCAATAATCCGCATTTGCAACCATTAATTGTTATTATTGGTGACAGACACTGTACAAAAATAAATGCATGAAGACATGAAGTAAATCGGTATCTTAATCAATAAGATAATAAAAAAATAGGAAAATAGTATGGCTATGTACAATCACTTGAATGAGAAACTTATATAATTATATCATATATATATTTGTCTGCCCATTATCAGCTCAGTGATAACGTCCATGCACATATTAGCATTATTTGAATAACGTCTTATCCAGGCCTTTCTCAAACCACTTTGGTTGAACAGAAGGTTGGGAAGAAGGATCATTAAAGAATGTACTCTGGCTGACCTTCCTTGAACTCTTTACTTTCTCAGCATCCGCTTTCTGCAATTAAAAATAAAACACTGTTGTCAAAATGATACAAGTATTAGTTGATTTATATTTATACAAAACAAGACACGCATACGTCGTGTTTATATATACATTTTTATTCTAACATACAAAGACTAATGGAGTTGTACATGTAGAAAATCATTGTGAAATCGTGAGTCTTATTATACATGCCCATGTACATTAACATGACGTTTGATTAGTAATTACATGAGCCTTCAGGTGGGCCGTTTTAGCAAATATAAAGTTGCTCTTTTTCTTTTGATTAGAAAATAAATCACCTTGCATTTTAGGAAAAAATTTAAATGGAAAACAATAATTGCTCAATTAGCGATAATCAAGCAAGTCATACGTTTTTTTCTCATTTATAATTTAATCTTTTTGTGATAAAGACTTATTTGAATACAGTTGTTTATTTTCCATCTAAATCTTAAGAAGAAAGCGTACTATTTTCTCTTGAATTGAAAAAACATGTTCAAAGACGTTCGGAACATCGCGTTACATCTTACCGGATATGGCGTTACAATTAAGAACGCTAATGTAGTTAGTAAGTACAGGGTGTATGGTGTGATTCTTACTGGATATCATCTAAGTATACATTTTACTTAAACACGCAATAAAAACGATCGGAAATATATTGTTTTAAATTTTACAAGGTGTTACACTCCTCTAATACATGAGGCACACGAAATGGCATGGCTTTGTAGTTTTTGGCTTATCAGCATCACAGGGGAAACAGATTTCAAAATATGAGCATGTGATAACAAATCTGACTCCCTTCATCATAAAATAAAAAAATATATCCAACACATCCTGGAAATATTTTAGTTAGCTCACCTTAGGCTCGCTTAGTTCCATATTTCCTGAACTCTTTAAATAAAATTATAAATTATATGTCTCCTACTGATCGATTACTTATGTATGCATCTTCTTTTAAAGCTACAGTCTCAGTTGAAAATTATGCACATGGCCAAAGACTAACATGGGGCTTATTTTATTTTCCTATTTTATGAATAAATACATGTGTACTTACAGTAAACATAAAATTATACGTAAACAAACATATATCAAATAGTTGTGACCTTTTTTCAACATACCCTTAGGCTGCAGAAGCACAGTAGGATATTATAACCAACCAATTGTACCCTATACGAGTAGTTAAAACCTAATTTGATACCTTTTTGCGTTCAGCTGCCAATTTCTGCTTCTCATCAAGTTTTTCTTTTGAGAGTATTGTCGGTTTTGACCTTGCGCGGTTCTTAAGCCTTGCTGGAACTTTATCATCTTTACCCCTACCCATTGTGGCCTCTTCTATTCCAATGGTAAAACCAACACCTCTCTCATTGCCAACAACACCTGAACGTTGATTCCCAATCCCATGGTATATTCGTTCTTCTTGTCCTGGAACTGGTTGAAGTTCATATTGATATTCACTTTTTCGACTCATTGTTGAACTTAATTATAAAGTCAATAGTTAAATAACATGAAACAAATGTAACCGGTTAGAACGTTATAACGGATACACGATACACTCATATTTTGAACAATAACTTCGCTTTAAAAATAAACGAAAATGATTCGACGATCGATCTGATCTACTTTTGTGCCTTTGGTTGTGTACATAAATGGCACGGTAACGAGCGTCAAAATTTTAAGTCGTGAAAACTTGTCAAACAAAAGGTTACATTACACTGATATTAGTATATTTAGACTACATAATTACAATCGGAACTCCTCGGCTAGTATCAAGATAAGTCTATCTCGAAGCTTGCCGGAGATGGCCGAGTTGTTACGATTGTACATTATTACTGAACGAAAGAATTAGGACATTTTAAATCGCATCCTCTATCTAAGAATAAACATGAGGTGCCTTTTTCATTCGCTTAAAGTAAATGCATGCAGAGCGTTATATATAGAAATAACTCAATGCGTATATTCATTTCTAGCCCAATAATTATACATAGAGAGGACGCGATTTAAAATGTCCCAATTGAAATGACGCCACAGCACAGTTTCGACTAATTGAAAAGAATTTTTCTTTGAAAAACACATGCACGTCCACACATAGTCAGGATAGTCAAACTCATGCGTCCTTACATTGATGGTGCACCCCGGACCACATACGTACGGGTACTTTCCGAAATAGTAAATAAGTTAACCATCATCTTTGATGTAGATTATGACTGAACTCGGCCGAAGAAATTTAGATTAATTATATAACAAGCTTATCACAATTGATAAGTTATGGTTTATGTTTAGCTCCGCCCGTAATATAGATTTTTAATTTGTTCGAAATGCGCACACTTTACTGTAGGTTGATGCTAATTATTATTCTTAATTTGAATACATTATCATGTTTAACTCATTTGACTTTGAAATAGTGATAAAAAACAAATGTAGCTAAGTGTACATCCACCCTCCCCCAAAAAAGGAAGTGAAGAAAAGGGAAACAACAACAAAAACATAAACAAATGAACAAACAAACAACAAAAACGAAACATTGCTAATATTTTTAATCCTTTAAGTCAAATTATTTAAGCTCGATAAAGCATTAAGATTTTTGTTGCATCAACCTATATTGTGCGGCGCCTTTATAGGCGACAAATACTTGAATAAATTTTGGTGACGGTCTGAAATATAAATATAAGCTTGTATAAGATGTATTTTTAAACGAAATAAAAAAAAGATCCAACACATGGAGTTCGCCCCAATATTTTGTTCGAAAAACTGTCCTTTAAGCTTTTGTAGTAACTAGTTCAGTGTTGTACATTCATCAATGTCTATTGGTTTGCCGCCGAATGTGGATGCGTCAAATCCAGAATATTTCGACAAACTGCACTTGTTCCCAATCACACCGGGAAGCAAATATGTATAAGAAAACGGGTCGAAGGATTTAGAAAGCCTATAAAATCCAGCCTTATCTTAGATGTACATAATACATCGTTGTTATAAACTACATAATTTTCTTATTGCCGATATTTTCCTCATTAAGGCTTCCAAACTTCTCTCTAACACCACATCAAACTGAAATGTGAGCAGTGACGAAAACCATACATAAACTCACCTTTGTGTAAATGGCGGATCTTTCCATCTGGCACATGTCAATAAGTTTTCTTTTTTTCTTTTATTTTTAAAAAAAAATAAACATCATGCTCAATATCCAAAATGAGGAAATCAAATTAAACGTATTAATATTTATGGACAGAAATAGAACACAAATAACAGAATGAAATCATTGTTCAAAGCCAGCAAATAAGTTGTCATTGCGATTATCCACAATTTCCACCATATACTTATTGATGACGCAAATTGTAAACAAGTCGATGTATTTAAATACACGCGTATCTAAATTACAAACTTATAAATATGGCTATATGTACAATTTATTCAACAGCAAAAATATAACTGTATGACCATAACATGCTTGATTGTCTGCCGATTATCAGCTGAATATGATAACGTCCATGCACATATTAACACTATTTGAATAACGTCTTATCCATGCCTTTCTCAAACCACTTTGGTTGAATTCTTTGATGTACAATCTTGTCAAACTTTACTGTGTCTTCGCTCACTTTCCTTGCCATCTTTACTTTTTCCGCATCCTTTTGCTGCAATTAAGAATAAAACACTGTTCTCATAGCAATTATAGTAGTGGCTAAACAGTTAGCACATAAATTGTGTATACATGTATGTACATATTAGTACACTTACGCAGATTAAAGTAGGAACATATTGAATGTTATTATGCATGCAAATAAACAGTGTTTAAGCAATTTAGTTTAATCGTTTTTTAATGTATATCATATCTGAACACACGTAATTTCGACAAATGTGTAATAAAATGTCCAAACAGGTAAGTTTCGACAAATGTGTAATAAAATGTCCAAACAGGTAAGCTTTATTAGTGAGATAACTTACTTATATAAAATACAATACATATATGATATACATTTAATCAAATGCATTTTTGTCACATTTTTGTCACTATCCGTCCTAAAGCGGAACGAGAGTTTGTTGTTATTATTAGTCAATCTTATCATATAGTTCAAGTTGTTCTGGCTCTTAAATATGTTACCCTTTTGCGTTCAGCTGCCAATCTCTGTTTTTCATCAAGATCTTCTTTTGACAGTATCCCGGAACAACGTATTTTCGACCACAACATGTTTTCGACCGGCCCCGAAGAATATGTAAAACACTTTTATTTCGCGTAATATCCGGTAAAACACGCGCTGATTGTTTACTTTACCTGACGATCTGTCAACAAACTTCATGTGAAGAAAAATGGAAGTTCCAGTGGTAAAAAAACTTAATATTTACTTGAAATAACACCAATTAGTCATTTTTAATTAGTACCAAATTTTCCCATTGATTCAGAATGAATTCACATGAAAAACACTTGTTGAAATTTTTGTTGTTGCCATCTGTCAGATTTTACATATCCAGCAGGACTAAAAACCTACGCCCTATAGTTTTCATAGTATACTGCACAACATAAATAGCGCAACAAAAAAGAGTATATTGCTTATACGCAGTTATTGAACTTCAACTTTGCGTAGCACTATTACAATTTTATTGGGCTCTTATATATCAATACTTTATACATATTGCAGCCTATGCAGGCCAGAAGGGGACCATACAGATTGTATGATGTTGATTGCCTCACTCAGGCATACATTGCTGTAAAAGAAAAAGGAATGTCAATCAGAAAGGCAGCCTTGTCATATGATGTACCAAAGACAACCCTTATTGACAGACTCAGTGGAAGAGTTGGTATTGATGTCGTAAGGTCTGGACCTGTGACACTCCTCTCTCTGGAGCAGGAAGCATTATTGACCAAACACATCCAAACTATGGCTGAAGTTGGTTATGGATACAGCAGACAAGAAACAATTGATCTTGCATCTGATTATGCTGTTAGTCTTGGACTTAGAAGTAAACAAAATCCTCTTACTGACCGTTGGCTTTACATGTTTCTATCAAGGTGGCCAGAACTAAATGTACGTAAACCAAGAAGCTTGGAGGTTGCTAGGGCCAAATGTGCAACTAGAGTGGCCATAGACAAGTACTTTGATCAACTGAATAACATTATGGTCAAGTATCATATTGCTGCCAAGCCTCACTTGATATACAATGTAGATGAAAAGGGTATGCAAATAGAACACAAACCACCCAAAATAGTGTCTGGCAAACACAACAAAACACAGGCCATCACTTCTGGAAGATCTAAAATTGTAACATTAATTGGCTGTGTGAATGCAGTTGGTCACCAAATTCCTCCATATTTTGTCTTCCCAGGAGCTAGAATGTTAGATGATCTGATGGAAGGCGCATCACCAGGTGCTGCGGGCACAGTGTCACTCACTGGATGGTCCAACACAGATGTCTTTGAATACTACATGAAGCACCATCTGCTGAAGTACTTGCCACCAAGGTCTCCAAATGAACCAGTTCTGATTCTATATGATGGCCACAAAAGTCATGTGTCACTGAGTTTGATTGAGTGGGCTAAAGAATACAACATAATTCTCTTTGTACTACCTCCACACTGTAGCCATCTTCTTCAACCCCTTGATGTCAGCTGTTTCGGTCCATTAGAGATGGCATGGAATGCCTTGATACACAGATACATGAGGGAATCTGGTGGATGTTTGGTTACAAGGTATGAAGTTGCCCGGCTTGCATCCAGGGTGTATAGTTCCACTCTTACACCATCCAACATCCAGTCAGCTTTCAAAAAGAGTGGTATATACCCTTTCAACAGGAATGTAGTACCCGATCATCAGATAGCCCCTTCAACCACCTTCACGGACTCAGAAGCAGAAGTGAACACACCAATGGTATCAAACACAAAAGCTTGCGAAACACCATCAGCTGAACAATTCTTTGAGCAAAGGGGTGGAAAAATTCTACAAAATGTCCAGAAAGCTAAAAAGAGTAGGAACACCTTAAGTAAAATCATTGGCGGCATGGCAATAACCGAAGATGACATACTAGCACAGATAAAAGCCCACACTGACAAGTATGGACCCAGCAAAATAAAGGAAAAGAAGTCTGCTTCAAAAGAAAACAACAAAAAAAGAAAGCAAACGTCGCCAAAAGCTAGTACTTCAAATAGCGTGAAGAAGCCTAAAAAGGTTTTGGAATCGTCTGAGAATTGTGACAGCTCTGATGAAGAAGATGTTCCTGATTCTGAGAAATGTGTGGTGTGCAAGCATTTCAGTCCAGATAGGACCAAACGGCCGTTCATAATAATTGTCTCATGGGGCCAGTGTGATCAGTGTTCAGGATGGGTGCATTTGTCTTTTTGTACCCATGTAAAATCAATACGAAGAGGTGATGCATTCCTTTGCCCCTCTTGTAATGATCAGTTGCAATAAAATGACAGTCTGAAGAATATGTAAATATGTTAAAATAAATGTTACTTTAAACAGTTTAAACTGTTTTATCTTTTATTCATTCATTTTAATATGAGTTATACAAAAAAAAATGAAAATGAAAAATGCTGTGCAGTAACTTTTGTTGGGAAGTATACTTTTTACTGCTTTGAAGGTCATGGTCGAATTCAGGTGGTATGTAACCTAAATTACAACATGTGACAGCCGCCATTTTAGATGCTAAATGTAAACAAAAGACGATAGGTACGAATTTTATTTATGTATATTTTTAAAGATGAATAATTGTTTTAAATTATACAAACAGACATTTGTCTTTTAATTTCATTTAGGGATTATTATAATGTAAATAATCCTTAGGCGGTCGAAAACCCGTTGTTCCGGGATATAGTCTGTTTTGATCTAGCGCGATTCTGGAGTCTTTCCGGAACTATTCCATCTTTACCTAGACCCATTGCTGCATTTTCGAATCCAACCGTAAAACCAATACTTTTCTCATTTCCAACAACACTTGAACGTTGATTTCCAATCACATTGAATGAATGTTGTGATTCACTTTCAGTTGTTGTCATTCGACTCATTGTTGAAATGACATTATATAAAGTCAAACGTAAACACGGGTAAAATTGTAACAAGTTGAAGTAATAATTGGCACACGATATGTAATCAACAGTCTAAAACATTGTTTCATTTAAAATGACGCGGACAAACTGAAAGTAACGAGCAAAATATAAACTCGGGTTTTTCCGTGTACATAAATGGCACGGTAACGGCGCGCCAAAATTGTTTGTCGTCAAAACCAGTCACATAATAGGTTACAAACTACCATACTGTACAGTACAGTGCTGAAAATCGAAAGTAGATATTTTCGGAAATTCTCGAGTCGATTTCACCTTGATGCATATAGGAGAAAGTGTCCTGCCAGTCAGGTCAATCCTTAAGGTTTGTTTACTTTTGTTTCGCTTATTTAATTACATAATGTAGTAGGTTTAACATTAATCTATAAAGAATTACAATAGCTTAAGGCAGCCAGATCTTATATATGAAAATTAATTGATTAAGAATCTAAATCGAAACTAGGATTGAAATAAAACACATCAGTGTGTTTTTCTTAATTGAATTTGTTTTGTGTGTATTTATTCAGTTTATTTGTTTTAATATAGCATACATGAAACTGCGTACTGTAAATGATGTTATTCCGTTTGGTTGGCAAGAGAAGCGTGCAGTGTAAACTTACAAAATACAAGTCCAGGAAAATAAAAAATGGGGAAAACATGCACAGATTTTTTTTGGTGGATTTGTGTCATATCAGGCACCACTTTTAAATACGTAATATAATGAACAATCACACAGTTCAAAATGGGAATTTTGCGGTAAAATGTTTGAACAATTAAATAAAAATGGGAAATTCTGGAAATTGTCAATAACTGTGTCCAATTTTGCAATAAAATTACAAGAATTACTGTATTTAATAGATATAATATTACAGCATAATATACCTTAAGTATAGAAACACCGTACTTTGTGAAAAATGATTTTTGGGGTAAATTGTTTGAAAATTAAAATTAAAATGATAATTTCTTTCATTTGACAATGGCTTAATCAAATTTTGCAATAAAATTGACAAATTTATTGTATTTATTAGATAATACTCGTATACTACATTTTCACATACCTAAAGTATAGAAACCACGTATTGTGTGAAAATTAATTTTTTGGGTAAATGTTTGAAAACATTAAATAAAAATGATAATTTTTGGAATTTGCCCCTAACTGTGTCAATTGTGGTAATACAATTACCAGAATTACAGTATTCAATAGATATTATAGTACAGTAGAACATACCTTATGATTAGAAATATTAAAAACGTGAGAAATATGATTTTTGCGGTAAAATGTTTTAAAAATCCGAATAAAATCAGAATTTCTGGAATTTGCCAATAACTTTTGTCAACCAAATTGCCAGATTTACTGTATTTAATTGATATTATATGATAGTTAAACATACATTACATACCTAAAGTATGGCATTATCGTGTTGTATGTGCAATGTGCTTTTTGGGGTAAAACATGAAAACCATAACAAAAAAAAAAACGAAATATTTGGAACCAGTCAATATCCTGTTCAATTTACAATATAACCTTTCACAATAGTTATTAGCTCACCTAAGCCGTAGGCTGAGGGTGAGCTTTTAGGACCGATGATTGTCCGTCGTCCCTCGTCTGTCGTCCGTTCAAACTTAGTTTGTTAACACTCTAGGGGTAACATTTATGCCTTAATTGTCACGAAACTTGGTCAGGATGTATGTCCCAGGAATTACTCAGACGAGTTCGAATATGGGTCATCTGGGGTCAAAGACTAGGTCACAGCGCCCAAATATGGAAACACCTTGTTAACACTCTAGAGGTAACATTTTCAGCCCAATTATCCTTGAAATTTGTCAGAAAGGTTGTTTCTATAATTTCTAGCTCAAATTCAAATATGGGTCATCTAGGGTAAAAAACTAGGTCACATAGCCCAAATATGGAATTACCTTGTTAACACTCTCGAGGTAGCATTTTTAGCCCAAATATGCTGGAAATATGTCAGAAAGGTTGTTTCGATGATTTCTAGCTCAAGTTCAAATATGGGTCATCTGGGGTCAAAAACTAGGTCACAGAGCCCCAATATGGAAATACCTTGTTCACACTTTAGTGGTACTATTTTCAGCCAAAATATCCTGGAAAATTGTCAGAAAGGTTGTTTCAATGATTTCTAGCTCAAGTTCGAATATTGGTCATCAGGGGTCAAAAACTAGGTCACAGAGCCAAATATGGAAACACCTTGTTAACACTCTCGAGGTAACATTTTCAGCCCAAATATCCTGGAAATTTGTCAGAAAGGTTGTTTTGACGATTTCTAACTTAAGTTCGAATATATGGGTCATCTAGAGTTAATACTAGGTCACACAGCCTTATTATGGAATTACCTTGTTAACACTCTCGAGGTTAACATTTTCAGCCCAAATATCCTGGAAATTTGTCAGAAAGGTTGTTTTGATGACTTCTAGCTCAAGTTCAAATATGGGTCATCTGGGGTCTAGAACTAGGTCACAGAGCCCAAATATGGAAAAACCTTGTTAACACTCTAGAGGTAACATTTTCAGCCCAATTATCCTTGAAATTTGTCAGAAAGGTTGTTTCTATAATTTCTAGCTCAAATTCAAATATGGGTCATCTAGGGTAAAAAACTAGGTCACATAGCCCAAATATGGAAAAACCTTGTTAACACTCTCGAGGTAGCATTTTTAGCCCAAATATGCTGGAAATATGTCAGAAAGGTTGTTTCGATGATTTCTAGCTCAATTTCAAATATGGGTCATCTAGGGTCAAAAACTAGGTCACAGAGCCCCAATATGGAAATACCTTGTTCACACTTTAGTGGTACTATTTTCAGCCAAAATATCCTGGAAAATTGTCAGAAAGGTTGTTTCAATGATTTCTAGCTCAAGTTCGAATATTGGTCATCAGGGGTCAAAAACTAGGTCACAGAGCCAAATATGGAAACACCTTGTTAACACTCTCGAGGTAACATTTTCAGCCCAAATATCCTGGAAATTTGTCAGAAAGGTTGTTTTGACGATTTCTAACTTAAGTTCGAATATATGGGTCATCTAGAGTTAATACTAGGTCACACAGCCTTATTATGGAATTACCTTGTTAACACTCTCGAGGTAACATTTTCAGCCCAAATATCCTGGAAATTTGTCAGAAAGGTTGTTTTGATGACTTCTAGCTCAAGTTCAAATATGGGTCATCTGGGGTCTAGAACTAGGTCACAGAGCCCCAATATGGAAATACCTTGTTCACACTTTAGTGGTACTATTTTCAGCCAAAATATCCTGGAAAATTGTCAGAAAGGTTGTTTCAATGATTTCTAGCTCAAGTTCGAATATTGGTCATCAGGGGTCAAAAACTAGGTCACAGAGCCAAATATGGAAACACCTTGTTAACACTCTCGAGGTAACATTTTCAGCCCAAATATCCTGGAAATTTGTCAGAAAGGTTGTTTTGACGATTTCTAACTTAAGTTCGAATATATGGGTCATCTAGAGTTAATACTAGGTCACACAGCCTTATTATGGAATTACCTTGTTAACACTCTCGAGGTAACATTTTCAGCCCAAATATCCTGGAAATTTGTCAGAAAGGTTGTTTTGATGACTTCTAGCTCAAGTTCAAATATGGGTCATCTGGGGTCTAGAACTAGGTCACAGAGCCCAACTATGTAAATACCTTGTTAACACTCTCGAGGTAACATTTAATATCCTGGAAAATTGTCAGAAAGGTTGTTTTAATGATTTCTAGCTCAAGTTCGAATATGGGTCATCTAAGGTTAAAAACTAGGTCACCGAGCCCAAATATGGAAATACCTTGTTAACACTCTCGAGACAACATTTTCAGCCCAAATATCCTGGAAATTTGCCAGAAAGGTTGTTTCGATGATTTCTAGCTCAAGTTCGAATATGGGTCATCTAGGGTTAAAAACTAGGTCACCGAGCCCAAATATGGAAATACCTTGTTAACACTCCCGAGACAACATTTTCAGCCCGAATATCCTGGAAATTTGTCAGAAAGGTTGTTTCGATGATTTCTAGCTCAAGTTCAAATATGGGTCATCTGGGGTCAAACACTAGGTCACAGAGCCCAAATATGGAAATACCTTGTTAACACTCTCGAGGTAACATTTTCAGCCCAAATATCCTGGAAATTTGTCAGATTGGTTGTTTCGATGATTTTTTAGCTCAAGTTCGAATATGGGTCATCTGGGGTCAAAAACTAGGTCACAGAGACCAAATATGAAAATACGTTGCTAACACTCTAGAGGTAACATTTTCAGCCCAAATATCCTGGAAATTTGTCAAAAAGGTTGTTTTGATGATTTCTAGGTCAAGTTCGAATATGGGTCATCTAGTGTTAATACTAGGTCACAGAGCCCAATTATGGAAATACCTTGTTAACACTCTCGAGGCAACATTTTCAGCCCAAATATCCTGGAAATTTGTCAGAAAGGTTGTTTTGATGATTTCTAGCTCAAGTTCGAATATTGGTCATCAGGGGTCAAAAACTAGGTCACAGAGCCAAATATGGAAACACTTTGTTAACACTCTCGAGGTAACATTTTCAGCCCAAATATCCTGGAAATTTGTCAGAAAGGTTGTTTTGACGATTTCTAACTTAAGTTCGAATATATGGGTCATCTAGAGTTAATACTAGGTCACACAGCCTTATTATGGAATTACCTTGTTAACACTCTCGAGGTAACATTTTCAGCCCAAATATCCTGGAAATTTGTCAGAAAGGTTGTTTTGACGATTTCTAACTTAAGTTCGAATATATGGGTCATCTAGAGTTAATACTAGGTCACACAGCCTTATTATGGAATTACCTTGTTAACACTCTCGAGGTAACATTTTCAGCCCAAATATCCTGGAAATTTGTCAGAAAGGTTGTTTTGATGACTTCTAGCTCAAGTTCAAATATGGGTCATCTGGGGTCTAGAACTAGGTCACAGAGCCCAAATATGGAAAAACCTTGTTAACACTCTAGAGGTAACATTTTCAGCCCAATTATCCTTGAAATTTGTCAGAAAGGTTGTTTCTATAATTTCTAGCTCAAATTCAAATATGGGTCATCTAGGGTAAAAAACTAGGTCACATAGCCCAAATATGGAAAAACCTTGTTAACACTCTCGAGGTAGCATTTTTAGCCCAAATATGCTGGAAATATGTCAGAAAGGTTGTTTCGATGATTTCTAGCTCAATTTCAAATATGGGTCATCTAGGGTCAAAAACTAGGTCACAGAGCCCCAATATGGAAATACCTTGTTCACACTTTAGTGGTACTATTTTCAGCCAAAATATCCTGGAAAATTGTCAGAAAGGTTGTTTCAATGATTTCTAGCTCAAGTTCGAATATTGGTCATCAGGGGTCAAAAACTAGGTCACAGAGCCAAATATGGAAACACCTTGTTAACACTCTCGAGGTAACATTTTCAGCCCAAATATCCTGGAAATTTGTCAGAAAGGTTGTTTTGACGATTTCTAACTTAAGTTCGAATATATGGGTCATCTAGAGTTAATACTAGGTCACACAGCCTTATTATGGAATTACCTTGTTAACACTCTCGAGGTAACATTTTCAGCCCAAATATCCTGGAAATTTGTCAGAAAGGTTGTTTTGATGACTTCTAGCTCAAGTTCAAATATGGGTCATCTGGGGTCTAGAACTAGGTCACAGAGCCCCAATATGGAAATACCTTGTTCACACTTTAGTGGTACTATTTTCAGCCAAAATATCCTGGAAAATTGTCAGAAAGGTTGTTTCAATGATTTCTAGCTCAAGTTCGAATATTGGTCATCAGGGGTCAAAAACTAGGTCACAGAGCCAAATATGGAAACACCTTGTTAACACTCTCGAGGTAACATTTTCAGCCCAAATATCCTGGAAATTTGTCAGAAAGGTTGTTTTGACGATTTCTAACTTAAGTTCGAATATATGGGTCATCTAGAGTTAATACTAGGTCACACAGCCTTATTATGGAATTACCTTGTTAACACTCTCGAGGTAACATTTTCAGCCCAAATATCCTGGAAATTTGTCAGAAAGGTTGTTTTGATGACTTCTAGCTCAAGTTCAAATATGGGTCATCTGGGGTCTAGAACTAGGTCACAGAGCCCAACTATGTAAATACCTTGTTAACACTCTCGAGGTAACATTTAATATCCTGGAAAATTGTCAGAAAGGTTGTTTTAATGATTTCTAGCTCAAGTTCGAATATGGGTCATCTAAGGTTAAAAACTAGGTCACCGAGCCCAAATATGGAAATACCTTGTTAACACTCTCGAGACAACATTTTCAGCCCAAATATCCTGGAAATTTGCCAGAAAGGTTGTTTCGATGATTTCTAGCTCAAGTTCGAATATGGGTCATCTAGGGTTAAAAACTAGGTCACCGAGCCCAAATATGGAAATACCTTGTTAACACTCCCGAGACAACATTTTCAGCCCGAATATCCTGGAAATTTGTCAGAAAGGTTGTTTCGATGATTTCTAGCTCAAGTTCAAATATGGGTCATCTGGGGTCAAAAACTAGGTCACAGAGCCCAAATATGGAAATACCTTGTTAACACTCTCGAGGTAACATTTTCAGCCCAAATATCCTGGAAATTTGTCAGATTGGTTGTTTCGATGATTTTTTAGCTCAAGTTCGAATATGGGTCATCTGGGGTCAAAAACTAGGTCACAGAGACCAAATATGAAAATACGTTGCTAACACTCTAGAGGTAACATTTTCAGCCCAAATATCCTGGAAATTTGTCAAAAAGGTTGTTTTGATGATTTCTAGGTCAAGTTCGAATATGGGTCATCTAGTGTTAATACTAGGTCACAGAGCCCAATTATGGAAATACCTTGTTAACACTCTCGAGGCAACATTTTCAGCCAAAATATCCTGGAAATTTGTCAGAAAGGTTGTTTTGATGATTTCTAGCTCAAGTTCGAATATTGGTCATCAGGGGTCAAAAACTAGGTCACAGAGCCAAATATGGAAACACTTTGTTAACACTCTCGAGGTAACATTTTCAGCCCAAATATCCTGGAAATTTGTCAGAAAGGTTGTTTTGACGATTTCTAACTTAAGTTCGAATATATGGGTCATCTAGAGTTAATACTAGGTCACACAGCCTTATTATGGAATTACCTTGTTAACACTCTCGAGGTAACATTTTCAGCCCAAATATCCTGGAAATTTGTCAGAAAGGTTGTTTTGATGACCTCTAGCTCAAGTTCAAATATGGGTCATCTGGGGTCTAGAACTAGGTCACAGAGCCCAACTATGTAAATACCTTGTTAACACTCTCGAGGTAACATTTAATATCCTGGAAAATTGTCAGAAAGGTTGTTTTAATGATTTCTAGCTCAAGTTCGAATATGGGTCATCTAAGGTTAAAAACTAGGTCACCGAGCCCAAATATGGAAATACCTTGTTAACACTCTCGAGACAACATTTTCAGCCCAAATATCCTGGAAATTTGCCAGAAAGGTTGTTTCGATGATTTCTAGCTCAAGTTCGAATATGGGTCATCTAGGGTTAAAAACTAGGTCACCGAGCCCAAATATGGAAATACCTTGTTAACACTCCCGAGACAACATTTTCAGCCCGAATATCCTGGAAATTTGTCAGAAAGGTTGTTTCGATGATTTCTAGCTCAAGTTCAAATATGGGTCATCTGGGGTCAAAAACTAGGTCACAGAGCCCAAATATGGAAATACCTTGTTAACACTCTCGAGGTAACATTTTCAGCCCAAATATCCTGGAAATTTGTCAGAAAGGTTGTTTCGATGATTTTTTAGCTCAAGTTCGAATATGGGTCATCTGGGGTCAAAAACTAGGTCACAGAGACCAAATATGAAAATACGTTGCTAACACTCTAGAGGTAACATTTTCAGCCCAAATATCCTGGAAATTTGTCAAAAAGGTTGTTTTGATGATTTCTAGGTCAAGTTCGAATATGGGTCATCTAGTGTTAATACTAGGTCACAGAGCCCAATTATGGAAATACCTTGTTAACACTCTCGAGGCAACATTTTCAGCCCAAATATCCTGGAAATTTGTCAGAAAGGTTGTTTTGATGACTTCTAGCTCAAGTTCAAATATGGGTCATCTGGGGTCAAGAACTAGGTCACAGGGCCCAACTATGTAGATACCTTGTGAACACTCTCGAGGTTACATTTTCAGGCCAAATATCCTGGAAAATTGTCAGAAAGGTTGTTTCAATGATTTCTAGTTCATGTTCGAATATTGTTATCTGGGGTCAAAAACTAGGTCACAGAGCCAAATTATGGAAATACCTTGTAAACACTCTCGAGGTAACATTTTCAGCCCAAATATCCTGGAAATTTGTCAGAAAGGTTGTTTTGATGATTTCTAGCTCAAATTCAAATATGGGTCATCTGGGGTCAAGAACTAGGTCACAGAGCCCAACTATGTAAATACCTTGTTAACACTCTCGAGGTAACATTTAATATCCTGGAAATTTGTCAGAAAGGTTGTTTTGACGATTTCTAACTTAAGTTCGAATATATGGGTCATCTAGAGTTAATACTAGGTCACACAGCCTTATTATGGAATTACCTTGTTAACACTCTCGAGGTAACATTTTCAGCCCAAATATCCTGGAAATTTGTCAGAAAGGTTGTTTTGATGATTTCTAGCTCAAGTTCAAATATGGGTCATCTGGGGTCTAGAACTAGGTCACAGAGCCCAACTATGTAAATACCTTGTTAACACTCTCGAGGTAACATTTAATATCCTGGAAAATTGTCAGAAAGGTTGTTTTAATGATTTCTAGCTCAAGTTCGAATATGGGTCATCTAAGGTTAAAAACTAGGTCACCGAGCCCAAATATGGAAATACCTTGTTAACACTCTCGAGACAACATTTTCAGCCCAAATATCCTGGAAATTTGCCAGAAAGGTTGTTTCGATGATTTCTAGCTCAAGTTCGAATATGGGTCATCTAGGGTTAAAAACTAGGTCACCGAGCCCAAATATGGAAATACCTTGTTAACACTCCCGAGACAACATTTTCAGCCCGAATATCCTGGAAATTTGTCAGAAAGGTTGTTTTGATGATTTCTAGCTCAAGTTCAAATATGGGTCATCTGGGGTCAAAAACTAGGTCACAGAGCCCAAATATGGAAATACCTTGTTAACACTCTCGAGGTAACATTTTCAGCCCAAATATCCTGGAAATTTGTCAGAAAGGTTGTTTCGATGATTTTTTAGCTCAAGTTCGAATATGGGTCATCTGGGGTCAAAAACTAGGTCACAGAGACCAAATATGAAAATACGTTGCTAACACTCTAGAGGTAACATTTTCAGCCCAAATATCCTGGAAATTTGTCAAAAAGGTTGTTTTGATGATTTCTAGGTCAAGTTCGAATATGGGTCATCTAGTGTTAATACTAGGTCACAGAGCCCAATTATGGAAATACCTTGTTAACACTCTCGAGGCAACATTTTCAGCCCAAATATCCTGGAAATTTGTCAGAAAGGTTGTTTTGATGACTTCTAGCTCAAGTTCAAATATGGGTCATCTGGGGTCAAGAACTAGGTCACAGGGCCCAACTATGTAGATACCTTGTGAACACTCTCGAGGTTACATTTTCAGGCCAAATATCCTGGAAAATTGTCAGAAAGGTTGTTTCAATGATTTCTAGTTCATGTTCGAATATTGTTATCTGGGGTCAAAAACTAGGTCACAGAGCCAAATTATGGAAATACCTTGTAAACACTCTCGAGGTAACATTTTCAGCCCAAATATCCTGGAAATTTGTCAGAAAGGTTGTTTTGATGATTTCTAGCTCAAATTCAAATATGGGTCATCTGGGGTCAAGAACTAGGTCACAGAGCCCAACTATGTAAATACCTTGTTTACACTCTCGAGGTAACATTTTCAGCCCAAATATCCTGGAAAATTGTCAAAAAGGTTGTTTCAATGATTTCTAGCTCATATTCGAATATTGGTCATCTGGGGTCAAAAAATAGGCCACAGAGCCTTATTATGGAAATACCTTGTAAACACTCTCGAGGTAACATTTTCAGCCCAAATATCCTGGAAATTTGTCAGAAAGGTTGTTTTGATGATTTCTAGCTTTAGTTCAAATATTTGTCATCTAGGGTCAAAAACTAGGTCACAGAGCCCAAATATGGAAATACCTTGTTAACACTCTCGAGACAACACTTTCAGCCCAAATATCCTGGAAATTTGTCAGAAAGGTTGTTTCGATGATTTCTAGCTCAAGTTCAAATATGGGTCATCTGGGATCAAAAACTAGGTGACAGAGCCCAAATATGGAAATACCTTGTTAACACTCTAGAGGTAACATTTTCAGCCCAAATATCCTGGAAATTTGTCAGATTGGTTGTTTTGATAATTTTTAGCTTAAGTTCGAATATAGGTCATCTGGAGTCAAAATCTAGGTCACAGAGCCCAAATATGGAAATACAATGCTAACACTCTAGAGGTAACATTTTCAGCCCAAATTTCCTGGAAATTTGTCAGAAAGGTTGTTTAAACAAGTTTGAATATGGGTCATCTGGGGTCTAAACTAGGTCAAAGATCCCAAATATGGGAAAACCTTGTTAACACTCTCGAGGTACATTTACAGCCCAAATATCCTGGAAATTTGTCAGAAAGGTTGTTTTGATTATGTCTAGCTCAAGTTCGAATATGGGTCACCTGGGATTAGAAACTAGGTCACAGAGTCCAAATATGGAAAAACCTTGTTAACACTCTCGAGGCAACATTTTCAGCCCAAATATCCTGGAAATTTGTCTGAAAAGGTTGTTCTGATGATTTCTAGCTTAAGTTCGAATATGGGTAATCTGAGGTAAAAAACTAGGTCACAGAGCCCAAATATGGAAATACCTTGTTAACACTCTCGAGGTAATAATTTCATACATCAGAGAAGCCAAATCCCTGTTATTGCCCTTTAATTATCAACAAGACTATAGCACAAAGTTTTACTGAGGTGAACGATATAGGGCCATCTTGGCCCTCTTGGTTTTTGTATGTTATATTGCAAAATAGTTAACTTAAAAGTATAGAAACAGCTTATTTGGCTGAATGTGTAATGTAAAACAATTAACAAAAAAAAATGAAAAAAAGATTTGCGAATTTCTGATATTTTCTTATACCTGGATCAAAAACTGAACATTTGTGATCACAGAAATGACATGAGCTACATATTGTGCATAATAACATTTGAAAACATTATGCTAGCAGATCAAACAATGAATGTAACTTTGAGGATAGAAGTTCTGAAAGCATAAATGATGATGCTGATTTTTGGAATTTGATAACAAAACAATTATTACAAACCACAAATATGCAAACTTTTTAATAGGTCATGTTTTATACTAAAAGTGGGTTTGTACATTCATTGTTTTTAAAAAAGAGACTTAAACATTTATATTTAGTAACACATGCATAATTGGTTATTGTTTTACATACATGAAACTGTGTTTTTAATTGATTAGAGAAGCAATGTCAGTGTCTTAATGTAGTTATGCACAACGTTACATTGTTAACTGTATGAAAGCCAGTTTGACTGTACTGTATAACTTTCATAACATAAGCATGAGCTGGTGTAGAATTACCTGCAAGCTATTTTACACATAGTTCTTCATCACTTTTGTCATTCATAGGCACAACAGCGTCTTTCTTTTTAATCGTGAATTCTTTCATAGCTTTGCAAACAACTTTAGTTACCAAATTTTCACCAATCTGTTTTGCTTTATCACCATTCCTCTTATATGATGCAACACCACTGGTAATCTTCGTATTTGCTTCGGTTTTGAATATATTTCTTTCTTGAAAGTACAGTGTAAAAATTTCGATGTCCTTTCCGTCTCGAGTTTGGGTTGCTGTTGTACAGTCTCGACGGATACGTGTTAACACACCGAACTCGACGTGATACAGGTCACCAAAAAAGCGTCCTATCACAATATCCCCTATATATAGAAGTTTATTATAGTTCAATGGTCTCAATAATAAATTTCTATATGATATTTAATTGAGTCACATATTTGTCACATGTTTGACTATTACTATGTTTTATTACACAAATTATTATAGGCTTTTGTATCATTTGTGATCCATAATACTTTTAAGTCTAAATATATGTGTCTATATCATATTTCTGTTTATATCAACATCTTTGGTTTTGCTGCTAAATGACGTTACGTTATTAAACTTTGTCCGACGTTGACGCCACTTCCTTTTTATGACTGGTTATTTATCTACTGATGATGGCGTTTAGATATAACAAGAAAATAACAATAATAAACGTGTTTATGTATTTTTTTATTTGAAGATTGGCAAATTCCAGAAAATTCAATTTCTGTTTTATGTTTCCCTAAGAGTGAAATATCTCAGTCAACAATATTTCTATACATTTGATATCTATGTATTAGTTTAAAAGATACAGTTATTCTGATATTTCAATGCTAAATTTAATTATGACATTTGGCAAATTCAAGAAATTCTCACTCTCATTAATAGTTTTAACACTTTACCAAATAATCCCCTTTCTCATTGTATGACATTCTGCACCATAGGTTCATTTACTATATAGAGTAGTTTAATATATGTTAATAAATACAGTTATTTAGGTCCTTTTAGCTTAATTTTGTCCAGGTATTGGCAAACTCAAGAAATTCCCACTTTAAATTGTTAATTTTTTAACATTCTAAACTCAAAAATCACATTTCCCAATAAATGAGGAAATATTAGGTATGTTATATAGTGTTATTTACGGAGTTGTTCTGGTATTTTTATTGCTTTATATAATTTTGATATAGACAAATTTCAGAAATTCATACCTTTGTTAAAATAATTCAACATTCTAACCCAAAAACCATATTTCCCTATAAATGATGTGTCTCCTCATTAAGTATGTTATGATGCTGTATAATATCTATTAAATATAGTTGGTCTGGTATTTATGTTGCTAGGTTATTCAGCCGTGATGGAAAACTCTTTCTAGCACACCGGATAGGCATTTCCGGTGACGTCAGCCGTGCTGGAAAACTCCAGCATCCCCCCATGCCAGATGAGTCACGCGCTGTGACGTAATACTTCTAATTTCTTTTATTAAACACTAAATGTAACCATAGTTATGAGATTTCAATTGATGAGTTCCATTAACATTAACTTTACAAAAATATTCCTTAAAAACAAAACAAAATAACCCTTAAAAGACGTGATATCAAAGGAACTTATTGACGTATGCAGTGAATACAAGTTACTGCGCGTCATGACGTCAGTAAACATCATCGCACGCGTTTTTTTCACGTTATTATTAATCTGGTAATTCCTATGCTAGATGAGTCACGCGCTGTGACGCAATACGTTTTATTTATTTTATTATACACTTTTTGTAAGCATATTTATGATATTTCAAAAGATGATTTCCATAAACATTAACTGCACAAAATTATAGCTTCAAAACAAAACGAAATAACCCTGAAAAGACGTTATATTGAAGGAACTCCTTGACGTATGCAGTGAATAAAAATACTGCGCGTCTTGACGTCAGTAATCATCATAACACGCGCTTTTTAGTGAAATGTAAACAAATGCGTTTTTATGTTATTTGCTTAGGTATGTTAAAAAATAAATCATTTGTTTCCGGTCCGGATGGAGAAATCCGATCCTCGGGCACGCTGCGTAGCCGTTAACTCGGCAAGCATCGTTACCAAGAACGCACGTGCCCTCGGGTCGCATTTTTCTATCCGGACCGGAAACACATGGCATATATTATTATACGCGTATGATGGAAAATACACGTTTTGAAATTGCTTGCAATGATTTTATTGTATCATGTATAAATGTAGCTTAGATCACGATGGATTTTTAACAGTATCACCGTTGAATTTAGTGATAGGAAAGAAATCAGTCTCAGATTAAGTTTATTTAATTTAGTATTGGTTAAAAACGACTATGTACGTCAATAAAACAAACTACATGTACTTAAGCTTTCATTTGATCTTTTTATCACAGGAATTTGTCTCATTTATAAGTCTTCTATTTATTGGAAATCCAGCCACTAAGCTGAACAATAATCTGGACCCTTAGGTGGTATTCAATATTGGACTTAAATGGATCTTAACCTGACCATAAATTGGGTTTAAGATGGATGTAGCGTTTCGGATTGCGTCGTATTAATAACCAACCAACACACTGAATGAAGTCAATGTTGTATGACCATAAGATTGACTTAAGTTGCGTATTGAATACCATCCCATTACAAGTCTTATAGCTTTATTTTTCTTACGTAAGAACATACTAAATACAAACATATTCTTATTTTAAAAGGGACTCGCTCATAGTTATTGTATTTATAATATTACGAAATAAAGTGTTGTAAATAACTAAGAGTGTTAAAACTAAGATACTGACAGCTGAAACCCTTCAGCAAATGTTGATATTTGCTTAAATATCGTCGTTGGAGACCACACCTTTTAATAGCGTCCCTACGACTTTCAGCAACTTTGTTGTTGTGTGATTGGTTGATTGACATTATCAGGCGATGTTATACGATATGTATTGTTATAAGGTCAAATTATCTACCACAGTTGCATACGTTCTTGTGGTCTAGTGTTTAAGGCTTCGTTTTTCTATTTCTCTCTATTTATATATATATAATACCTTAATTGTTTTTTTATGCAATTATGTTATCATAGAGTAAAATAATGATAAATAAGTGTTTTCAGATGCATTACTGGGAAAACTAATTTTTGGTTCAAAACATGAGCGAATCCCTTAAATGTTTTTAGTAAGTATTCTATAGATGTAAAGCTTTCTTAAATGTCAAGGTCATTTCAAGGTCGAAATATAAAATAACATTTTAAAGTGAATGCATATTGTTTTCTTCTTTTTAACGTTGGTTATACCATGTCTTGTTATAAAAAGTGGTAACATAGCAAGTAAAGTGTATATTCAATTTTTCAGTTATATTCTTTGGCAAAAAGTAAACTGATTTGTTAAAAAACAAATTATAATACATACCTGAACATGTTGCTCAAGGCGGTCAACACTTTTCAAAATGCTATTTCTGTGAAAATAGTATAACCAATTGTTAAAAATTATCAGTTTAAGGCTATTTAAATTAACATAAAGTCTCTGTTTCATTTAATTCTTCAAGTTAACATGCAACAAACAGTGATCTCTTCAAGATCTAGGTCAAGGTCATTTCTAGGTAAAAATACGCCCAATCAACTATGAGATCTCTCGCCTGTATCCTGCATTTGTTATGTCTTTTTTGTAACATTTGCTAGAGATTAAAGACTAATAAATCAAATATCATTTCATTTAAATTACTCTTTTTTAAAATGTGTTTATGTTTGTTTGAAACAGTGTCATACAAGTACAAGGTGTTTTAAAAGAAAATTGTGAAACACTTTATCAATGAAAGTTACTAGGTGAATAACTACGATGTAGTTTTTTATTTGACAATTGTTTGTTTCTTATTTTGTACATCTGTTTGTTTGGTTCTAAACAAGCTTAAACGTTGGCCAAATGTGGTTTATTAAGCATTGGATTAATATAGAGCCGTTAAAGAATTCATAGAACATTTTACATGCTCGGGTAAAGCGCCTTTACAAGAATGATTGGCACAGCTGTGGCTAGGTGTAGCCTTGGTATGATGTGGATTGAAAGTAGCTGAACAATGTCATCTGAGGCATATTTCGCACTAAAGGAATAGGTGTTTCCCCACTAAGGTTTATTGCGGACAGAGGCATAGGCATATTCCAACTACATGGTACATACTGCGAATATATTGGGCACAGGAGTCGGTTAGTCGAAGCCCCGCTCGGGTAAGGTTTGCTCTAAATGGGGTTTTACAATGGACTCACACGTAGCAAGATATGAAATATTTTAATTATGTTTGATTTAATTGAATTTGTTTCAGCACAAAATAATGTTCAGGGGGTATTGGATTGGCGTAATTGTAATTGTTTTTAGCTTGTCTTTGACGCTAGATTACAATGAATGTTGTCACAATAGGTATCTCAGACAATGTTTAGGCTTTAGCGGGAATCCCTGTGTGAATTGTTTGATCAAACATGTAGTAAACCGGCTTGACTGTAGCCATACGAGGGTTTTTTGTGCACATAGTTGACTTGTAACTATATACTATAGAGTTTGGCTGTAGTAACATAAGGTTTACTATCTGCTTGCGAAATACGACATTGGTTTGGGCACTTTAGAAGAAATATATTGAAGATGTTTGTTTTGATGTTGTATATGTATAGATATGTACAGCATTATCTTAACACGCTTTATTTACGAAAAGGGTTACTTGATAGACCGATTTAAGACTCTCCGTGTTTTCATTTAGGCAACACAAATTAACGAGCCTCTGACTCAAGCAAGGGATTCCAATTGTCAACTATACCTAAATTAACATTCATTGAGTGTAAACCATAAAATGGGACCTCATATTATTCGTTAGCTATGTTTAATGCGTTCTCAACCAAAATTTAAGGTTTGTAGCAAAAAGGGACTAAATTTCAAATTTGAGACTTTTCAAAGAGCAATAACTAAAAATGATAAAAGTCAACAAACAATGCAATTCGCAAGACTCCTCAGCATGCCGAGAGGTATGATCTTTTTTGGATTTAACTAAAACGAACCACATGGTCAACACAAAAAAGCATTGACAGTGCGTGATAAAATGCATAGGATAATTGTAAGGGTTAAACTACAATGAAACTACAGCGACGTTGAATATTATTTGCAAACATCTGAAATATTTCCGTGCACTTCAATGGATTATGTTCGTCACTTCTATCAATTGCATCTACTATCCATTCGTCTGTCCGCCCAACCATTTATCAATCTATCAATCCTTCCACCCATCCATCGATCTATCTAGCGACGTCGAGTTCAGCTTGAGCAACTAATTATCATGTCTATTCCTTCGCCACTGATTGATTAAACAAGAGAACTTTATTGGCAAAGCTAAAATAACGGGAGAGAGATTATATCAGGTTACGTATCATCAGATTATAGGTATATAGGTTACACTCAACTAAGAATATTCTGGCGCAATTTCTTTTTTTTCTTTTTAAATTTAGATGATGATATTTTACAAAAACTGAACACGAATAAACAAAAGAACAACATGAGATGATGAATGATAATACTGATAATCATTAATTATACATAATCCAATCGCTACCGAGAGGTAAAATTTAAAACAAATATGAACTACTTAGTAAATGCGAACATAATGCTTAGCAATAATCCTACATTAAATGACAAATAAAACTAATAGACTTGTGATAATATGAAATACATTTTAAAACTTAAAGGGTGATTGATGCATTATTACTGCCATATACACTCACATTTATACACTAGCCTTCGAAAGACTTTTATTTATAAAATTTAACACAAGTATTCACTTAAATACTCAGGAGCTTTTCGTTCTCTCTTTGGATATTGACGAGAAATGTCAGAAATACATGCTTCGGAACAGTCACTGTCATTCTCAATAACTTCAGGGAGCTCCTGGTTAAACGAACCAGCAAATTCAGGAGCTTCATTCACCATTGCCTGAATCTAAGCTGTGCGGTTTACTGAACGCGTCTGGAACGGGGGAAGGCTTTGGTGGAACTGGAGATGGGGATTCGCATTCGCTGTCCTCAACATCGGTATCCAGGGATATTTTAAGTCATACTAGGCACCTTATAACAGTCAGTTAATTTTGTATGAGAAAGAGCGTAACTGTTCACTCACAAACTTGTTAACATAACACCACTGGTCTTTGAATCGTACCACTAAGTACCTGCATGTTCCATAAACTTTGTCTCTATCTCCGTACAGGTAAACGATGTCACCAACTTGCACAACTGGGGTTTGTTTGGATTGCTTATCTTTGGATTTCGATTTCCCACTATATTTATGATTCAAATTTCTGGATTGATTTGTGTCCACTTTTATGTCACGATCCATAATAGGTAACTGTTCATTATAGTATTGGTCTCGTTGTGTGAGAAGTTCACGTGCGGACAAATCGGAACCTCGAATCCTAGCATTCATGCGCGCAACTGCATGCAAAGTTCAAGGTCATTTATTTGATGTGGATTGGACTTGAGACGTAACAATTCATCTTTAAGTTCTGCAATGGCCTTTTCCGCAATTTGGTTTTTAATTAATGTTTTTACTCTTATGTCCAGGCAAGTGCGAAAACATTTGAGCATCTCGTCAGCTCTAAGAGCCATGGACCTTGGTGTGATCCATCAATTTGGGTGTTATCCTAACATAGGCTTCAGTAAAGCAGATCTAAGTGTTTTATATCTTTCATTGTCAATGATACATGCTACAGAGTATGAACTAATATTTACACGTAAGACCATAATAAATATATTTTCACGTTTCATAATGTCCACAACAAAGGAGACACCAAGAACTTCTGGATGATCATCAGTTGATTGATCATTGAAGCTTTTCAATGACACACAGTGATGACGTGATTCACATACATTAGCAAAAGCATGAGACATGTCCAACGCGAAAAAATATAGCTTCAAAACTTGCTTTAGTTGATAGGCCGTGTACTGTTTCCGGAAGTGGAAAAGCTGACAGAACAGCAATTCGACAAGGATTAGCCGAATGTTTTCCTTGAGTCCATGTCCAACCAAGAATAGTTGTAGTTCTAGGACAAATCACTGTTTTTAATGGAGATAACTTCAAATTAAATTTTTCAAGAGCATCGAGGACACGGTTCCAGTTTGTGAGTTACTCTTCGGGAGAATTATCTCGACAGTATAGATCATTAGCTAGTTTAGCAACTATTCCCTCCAGTAGTAAGTATCCAAGAACCCGGCACATTAGCTCCCCAAGTGCAGTTTCTGATCCAGAAAGTCCTATAGCTGACCTTGTATACACTCTCACACCTTTGAAGGGGTAACAACTCCATAGTATTTCATTGACTCCTTGGCTATAGGTATTTGATAGAAAGCGCTAGTTAAGTCACTCAAAACAATGTATTTCGAGGGAGCAATAGTACGAAATGCTGAGTCAACATCTGGCATGAGTGATGTTTGAGGTTTGCTGTACCTTCCCACATTTTCAAACGCAGTCACCAGACGAAAACCACCTTGAGGCTTTTTCACCAAGATAAGATTTAAGTATTCCACAGATACATTTACGTCCTCTGGGTTTTTTAACCCGCCTTTCAATTTACGTTCATCAATTTGGTCGTAAATCAACTAATTTGTCTCTGCCATACAATGGTACACGACCTTGTCTTTGAGGAGGCAGTACAGGACCGATATTGACTTTAGCTTCGAGAGGGCCTACAGAGCCATTGTAGCCTGTAATACACTAATCAAACACATGTTTATACCTTTCATGTAAGTCGACATTTTTTTCCGTACACATATATCCAGAGTATCGTCAGGATCAACACGAATGCCAGACGTGTGACTGAGGTTTTGGCCTGTTCTTTTCACTGGATTCAAAACTCTTCACTTTATCATTGACGGAGCTGGAGCTTGAAAGATGCTAGTTGCCCGACAGAAGTGTTCATGCTTTTCGAGTACCTGAGGTGCTATGGTATCATTACACAGGCGTATCCTACCAGCAACAGCTTCAACGATATGTGGGTTTGGTCAGGTTTCTGAAGTTTCTGAAGTCTATTTCATTAGGCAAGACCACTTCAATAAACTCTCCAGGCCTTAAGACAGTTATATGAATCTCGAAACAAATGCTTGTGACCTTCCAGTCTGTGAAGATGGGGACGGACTGTTAAGATACACGCTCCCGGTCAGTGATTCGAATTTTCTGGATAGACAGTGTCACTGCAATGCCATTTTGAACCATAAAGGGCATGCCCCAAGAATTTCAACATCAAGTTCATCAACAGCAAAATCGTCTAATGTAAATGGGGTTCCCACAAGGGAGTCACACCATCGGCTTGTAATGCGCTTTGCATGGTTTTCTCTATACGGGCACCAATAGTTTGTGCTACCGAATGTTTAATTATATTGATTACAGTGCCAGTATTAAGTGTCGCAGCCAGAGCGTTATGCGAGTAAAATACTCTTAGAATGGGAGACTGCTTAGTAGTGACTCGACGAGACTTTGAAGACTTAGAAACCCTTAGATTGTGGTTTTCCTCATCTTCCTCTTCGAATGTCTCATCGTCGTCTTCTCTGATAACACGTGCTTTTGAAATAATTATAAAGTCAGTCATTTTCAGGAAGGAACTTGTATTAAGTTAAATAATGATCAAAGTAATTTCTACCAGCCTGTTTGCACAATGGACAAGTGGGGCCTGTTCCTTTGAACTGATGTTGTTTGTTGTTGGGATACGAGTAAGGTTTAAACTGGTTTAAACCCCCACTAAATTTACATTTTACTGACCGTTCCAAGGCGGTACCTAACAATCCTTGATAAACATACCTAGTTTTTAATATAGTAAATATGCACTGTGCTGTTTGTGGGGTTTTGTGTTACTGTTCCATGTTTCTTGTTTGTGATTTTTTTGTGTGTTCTATGTCTTTGGCGTTTACCGTGTGCCATTAAACAGGGTTTATGTTTAAACATTTGGCTTCTGAGCTTGTTTCTGTTGTTTTTCACATAACTATTTATGAAATTTGCATTTTACTACTGAATACACATTTCACTAATGATAATTAAGAGCATTTAGTCACAAAGTTTGGTTTCATTATATGCATGTATAAATTTTTAATCACTGTAACTTTTACACACATTTTATACCGTTTCCTCCGTCTTTGTCCTCAATTTTTAAAACACAAAAATACCAAAAAAAGTCAACGCATTTAGTATAATTCTGATTAAAAGAATATCTTATTTATATTTCATCAAATTTAATTAGAAGCCAACAACAACTTTAAGTTATTTAGAGACGACGTGTTTGTTGATGGCCCTCGTTATATTTAGATAACTCAAATGTCAGCATACAAAAGGGACTTAATATATTAGTCATGCTACTGTCTTTTTTCAGAGAGGAAATAAGATTTGACATAAAAAGAGTAATATATAAGATAATTATATGCTCTTTGGATGCAATTGTATTCAGGTAAGTTTCTTAGACGTCATTTCTTTAACGATGGAGGCTGTGATGGACCTGATCATTACAGGTATCAACAGCGGGATCGTTTACCTTGCTTAGTTTTTTGTACTTAATTTTCACGTCAAATAAATCGAAACGCTTATAAATGTTGTGTTTCAGCATGGCGTCTGTGGATGGGAACCAGAATGAGAAGTATTATCTACGGCTGCACATGCTGGTGATGAAAGCGGGCGAAGTGTTGCGAGCATATTTCGACTCCATTGTCCCTCCTGCTAATCTTGCGTATCATCTCAAACTGAAAGCACATGAACACACATTAAACAATTTGAAGAAAAGAGGCAAGCTTTCAAATAAACAATACAATATGCTCTATCAGAACCCAGACTCTGAAGATTTTGACATTTCTCTTTTAGTTTTACTTCTAAGAAATGTATGCAATTTGATTCCGAAACACCCCATATGGGATGAAACGAAAAACAAAAAGATAACAAACACCATGCGACAAGATATTGCAAGCATTGTGCGGATAAGAAACCTGCGAAACAAGGTATTATGTTTGAAATATTTATAAACACTAGTTACGTTCCTTAAAAAATATCCTGCGTCAGCTAAAAGCATTAAACTAGCGAATTATTTGGTCTTTTTATTAATTGGTCAATATTTATCCATTAATGATTTTTAACCAATTAAATTGCTCTCATGTGCAAACTATTACCGGCGGATACGTTATCCAGTTCTATACTATTGGGCCCAGTTGATTATACCATGTAAATAATACAGAATAATGACTATTCGAATTGTGATAATAAAACTACTGATACAGTCGAAACTCGATGCCAAAAAGGATTGCTTATAGATTGTTTTTATTTGTTACAAAAATTATTGTTTACCTCGTTTCTTATTGGCTACGCTATCTCCGCAAAAGAAGAGTATTTATTAGAAATAGTTACACATCGGAAAGTTCGTAACATGACTTATTCGATACTAAGAAAATATCATTTGATATTTTTTATTTATTACAGGCAATTTTAAACAGCTGGTAAAACATACATACATAGCTTATAAGGTATTCAAAATGCATAGAAATTGAAAGATGGATATTATTAGAGACCGAACTTAAAGCGATGGCAATTATAATACCAGTCAAGCAATTTTAATCGATTAGCGCCTTGTGCTAAATGAAGCCAAGCAAAATAATCAAGGTGTAAGATTCTTAACTGAACCCGCGAAAATGACATCGACCCAAGCAAACAAAACAAAGTGTGAAATTCTTACTTGGGACCGCAGAAATGACTTCGAGCTTGGAGAAATATCGACCCTGAAGATATCGAGCCATCCGATCGAGTTTTGTATGAACAAAGAGTAAACAAATCGGTCCTTATAAACTGGTTCGAGCCAACGAGGATATCGAGCCAACGAGTTTCGACTGTACATATAAAAAGCGTGTATTTTGTTAAATTCATAAGTTTGTTTCGTACACCATATCCTGATAATATATACGGACATAGTGTAATATATATCGTCACTTGTTTATCGGCGTTACACGTTTCTTTTCATTTTAATTTGTAAATTTATATAAACCATGGTCTATTTGTCTGTTTCAGATGCAACATGCACCTGTGGCACACTTAAAGCAAAAGAAGTTTGAAAAGGGTTGGAATTTACTCGAAGACGTGAGTAGTTTATCAATTGCTTTCATCTAAACATACTTATATCGATAAATGTATATATACTTCCCAGCAGGCACACGCTGTCAGTTCGACGTCAGAATGACGTTGAATTCCCATGGCGGAGTAGGCGACCCAAACTCCGACTTGTATGGATTAACAGTCTAACCGACGTCTGTTCCTGGCAATAAGTCGACGTTAGGATACAGACATAAATACGATGTTTAACCGATAACTTTTCGAATTTGACGAATGAGTTAATATGGCAGCAACGAACATAAATGTCTCTTACAGATCAAAACTGATATACATGAATTCCGTGGTGAAGTAATAACTGATAGAATATAAACAAATTTAGTAAAAATTACGTAATCTTCACAAGACATTAACCAAAGCTATAAGCTATAATCATCACTATATTTCATCCCATATTATACCTTGTTTCCGATTAAATATGACAATTATTCATGTTTCGTATCACACATGCGTCATATAACTTTGGCCTTTATCTGTTGGTCCAAAAATACATCTTTTTGATTATTTTGTAAACAACCTAATTGGAAAATATAGTGACTTAATTATATTATATAAAAAATCGTTATGTGTTTCTGATAACTCTTAAATTTTCCTCTATTTTCTCTAAATAAATATGTTTTACGATTTTAAGTATTTTGTAAAACGGCGTTTGATTTTTGTGGTTTCTTGGCATGTTTCTGAATGTTGCATTAAAACATTATACCCCGAGACCATTTATGGCCCAATGACTAAATAAACAATATTGTATCGCAAGAACTACCAAAAGTATTGCTCTCCTACACTCATGAAATTTCAAGGGAATGTTGATCAGCATGGGCTATTGCGAACCTGCCATTTCTTTCACATTTCACTTGTTTTATTAATAGTTATGGCCGTTGAATAACAATAAATTGGTCTGAAAAACTTGTGTAGCATGTAGCAAAACAAGTGTTGTACCTACACTCATGAAATGGCGTTGGAATATTGGTTAGCATGGACTGCTTTGTACTTGCCACTTGGAGATTTTCTTAACGTTGTGACAACGTTACTTTGGCAACCAATACATAACTTTCATACAACGTTGCCACCAAACGTTGAGACAACCATGCATTATTTCGTTGTAACAACGATGTATAAAGGTTGTGTATTGGTTGACAAAGTAACAATGTTAAAATGTTGTGACAGAGTTGTGGCATAACGTTAAGACAACATTAGCGGTAACTTTTCTACAACCTTGCCATAACAATATGTGTTTAGTGGGTTGTTATTGCATTAAATAGTTATACAAGTGGCTGGGAGGGGTGAACAAAACGAACAAAAACCGTCTGTCAAATACAATAGTTGCAAAATTTTAATTGAAGTACACACATAGCTTATAATGTATTACCTTGTTTGATGGATTCACATTGAGCAAGTAACTGTTAAATTAAAGCCACAAGGGTGATGTATGTTTATTTTACTTAGCGTCTTGCACATGTTCACACGACTAATATAAAGTGCATGATACAGAACGTTAGATTCGAATTGTTGGCTTTTCTTTATTTCAAACAAACATATATTTTTTATTAAATCATTATAAAAACAACTTTTTGTTGTATAATATCTGATTAAGATTAGTAATATTATTTCTTTCTCAATTCGAAACTTCGTATATCAAAACGACCAGGACAAAGTTGTAAAACGTTATGACACCGATTTTTCGTTTAGGAAACCGCGACTAAATCAAAGTATCTCCAAGTCTTTAACAAAACGTTATTACAACGCTTACATACAGTTGTCCCATTACTAAAACTTCATTATCATTTTAATACTTGCAAATCATTATAAGATGATTGCTTTGAATAATCTATGATAATTTTTGGCACATAGTTACAATAAGATTTAGGCACTAACTTTGTCGCAACGTTTAGAGAGTGTTAAACAGTAACCTCATCATGACACAACCTTCACACAAAACAATTTCACAAATTGAACCTCAAAACAAAATAAAAAATGACATTTCATAACATTTCAGTATGTTTTGGTCATTTCAACCAACTTTTGCACTGCGAAATGCCTTTAAAAATAAAATCTGTTACAAACTGTTTTTGAAAAAGGTATGTTAGGTCATAAAATTATTGTAATACACATTTTGGTTAATGTCTTGTGAATTTATATACAATTAGTATTTGGGAAAGAGAGCGTAGAGAAAACATTTTCAAAGGGAATATCCATTACTTAGTTTCCCGTGCATTTAAGCTTACATGAGCACTTTCACCTTAGCGCAATGTGTTTAAGGTAAGCTATCGTGATTATCCTGTGTCCATCGTACGTCGTCCATCGTGAACATGTCTGGCTTCAAATTGCATCTTCTGAGAAACCACTTTGCCAAATCTGCCCAAAATTTACCAGAAACATTAAAGCATTGGCCCTATTCTAAATTTTTTAAACGGTTCTGGTCCATTGTAAAAGAGGGTGCAAAAAGCTAAGGATATTTGTTTTTAATCTTCTCTTGAACAGTATGGCTGGATGTTAGATTTTTGTTTAAAGCACTTTTGTAAAGTATTGTCTAGTTGTCCTCTTATGATGAAATGGTGAGCCTAGTGTCATGATTGACCATCAAATGGTCACTTGTTTTATATAGACTATTTAAATCGTTTTTCAAAAGCTATGCTAAAATACATTATAAAACTCATCAGCTCTTTCTAAGATACTTATTGTATTGTCAGCATAAAGAAAATGATTATTGTAAAACTCTGTTATAATTGTTAAATGTGTTGAGCTATTTAGGCACACCTTGGCCCTCTTGTCTTTATTCTGTTTAATAAATAGGGCCATTGTATATTGTGGCTACTGGACTTGTCTCTTTAGATTACATTGTAAAAATGTTAAATTTTTCAAAGGCTATGGTAAAGCTTGGGCAGTCCTGCGGCCTGAACACCTTAAAAAGTGAAATAGATGAGTTGAAGACAAAATGCATAGACTTGCTTACACCTGAGATGAAGAGCCTACGAGGTATGATTTCCTTATCATTAGGGTATGTGGTGTTTAGCTTGTATAAATCTTTAAAGAGAAGGAGTAACGTATGTCTTGTGCTGCTCCCTTGATAACGTATAAAACACATAACGCTTGTGCTGAGTCATGTATACGATATTGGTTTGTAACTGCCTTTTTCACATTAAAGACATTTCTTCCTACTTTTCTGTTTAAATAAAATTAATGTTAACCTTTCATTATATCGCCAAACAGAAAATACACGTCTGTTCTTGGAGGAGAGTTGTGATGCTGACTATGTCGAAACAGCCCGCTTTCAAGAAGCCAAACGTATGCTTGAAGAGAAACGCATCATCGTGCTAACTGGCCATCCCGGTGAGGGTAAAACAACCATGGCAACGAGACTGGCTCTTGCTAATGACACAAAGCCAGAAAATTGCGTAAAACTGAGTACTGCGAGTGATTGGAGAAAAGTTGACTGGTCTTTAAAACTTTTTACAACAGTAATTGTGGATGACATTTTCGGAGGAGGAGCGCTGAATCAAAAGCTTGTACATGATTGGAAGCCATATCTGCTGGAAATGGTTACAGCAGCAAAACAGAAAGAGAAACGATTGAAAATCATTATTACCACCAGACACTACATCAAAGAAGAAGCTATTGCAGAATTGGACAAAATAACAATATTTAATGAGAAAGATGGAAACGTGCTGCTTTTGTCTTCGTCAAAGTTCTTGACGTTCGAAGAAAAGAAAAAGATTTTGGAGTCTAGAGCAAAGAAAAACCAGTCTGAGAAAATGATGGTAGGTAGAGGTATCAAATATGACGATTGTGTGCGAAAAGCAGAAGGAGTGATGAATTTGCAAGAAGGAAAAACTACAGATATTGTGTTCGGCTTTCCCCAGTGCGCAACATTGTTTGTACAAAGCAAAGAGTTGATCAAATTGGGTTCTGAATTTTTTAGCAAACCAGAAATACACTTTAAAGAGGTTATTGAACAGTTGTACAAAGATGAAGAGGGAGACGACAATACACAATCAACAATACAATTCCGCAAGTTTTTGGCACTAGTGGCTGTTTGGGCTGAGAAAAACATGAGATTGAAAGAGCGAGATTTGCAAAATGCATCAAAGCTGTCAAATCACATGAAACATGTGGCCGACTTATTCGGAATTTCAATAAGTAATGGATTGTTGGGAACTTTAAAATCTTCCCTGAAAAGTCACGTTCATGACCTTTTGCTGTTGATCGAACATGCTGGTGAGTATACATTCAGTCACATTGTATGTGGGGACATGGTTGGGGTAGTCCTTGGAAGTCACAAAATCCCTGAATGCATTGAGCTCTGCCCAAGAGATTTTTTAATGGAACGTGTTACAGTCGCTCAGAACTCGGACGAACTTCGGGTGTTTGTACCGGAATTGTGTTATGGTGATCTCAGTGAAAAAATTGCAAAAATGATTGGCCGCAAGAACTGTAATTTTGTGTCAAAAGATCCACCAAAACACGAATTTCAGCAGCTTCAGCGTAACGGTCCACGCTCCAATTCCATCGAAGTATTCAATGACATTGACTTTGGAATACTTAAACACAGTGCGCTCAACGACGAACGTTTTGTCAAGACGTTTATCGGGTATATCCAAAAAGAGCAGCTCGATAAGGATCTTTTTAATGTACCAGTGATGAAAATGACAGGTTACTTTCTAGACTATGGAATAAAAATGAAAGAAATGGTCATGTTTCTTCCAGGATACGCTCTGTACAGAGGGTTTAGCGTATTGGCGAAAGAGTTGATAAAGCAAGAAGTTTTTCCAAAGGACCAAATCGATCCACTTCTGTTGGCAACACACTCTGGAGATATTGAAATGATGAAATTGCTACTGAGCCATAGTGCCAAAGTATCGGGCGATACGCTTTATGTCGCAATGCACGCGAAGGGAAAGATGTTTGAAGCTGAAAAGGTTCTTGAAACAATAGTGGAGTTCGAGGGAATTGACATAAATGACAAAGGCAACGCTGTAAACGGAAACTATCCTTTGATAGTGGCAGCAAGAAAAGGTTTCTCAAATGCAGTAAAATGCCTGCTGGAACATGGAGCTGACCCAAAGGTGAGGAATGATAGCAAACTCACAGCATTGCACAAGGCAGTCATCTATGAACACGCCGATATTATCCAGCTTCTTATTGATCATGATGCCCCTTTGAACGAAAAGGGTGGGAAATTTAAGAGGACGCCCCTGCATATCGCTTCTGACCTCGGCATGACTGAGATCGTCAAAACATTTTTAAAGTACAAAAATGTCAACATTAAGATCAAAGACCACCGTGGGCATTATCCGATATTTCTGGCAGCGATCAGGGGTTATTGTGAAACAGTCAGGGTCTTTTTGAAGCATGACATTAGTCAGGATAGTCTAAGGATTGCATCTTACGGCAAGAAATCTTTCATCAAGGGCATGTCACTGTTTCATGTCGCAGTTTGGAAGAATGACAGGAAGATGATCCAGATGCTAATTGACGAGAGGGCTAATCCAAATGTGAAGGATTTCTATGGACGGACCCCTCTTTACTATGCCATAATGGACGACAAAAAAACGTCAACGCGCATGTTGTTGCATTACTCGGACAGAACAATTGCTGAAAAACAAGGATACACACCATTACACGCCGCAATCCATAAACAAAATATCAAAGTGGTAGCAAAACTTGTTGCTGAAGTAAACGTCAACGCAGTTGATAAGTACGGTAGAACACCACTGCATGTTGCATGCGAAAAAGCGGATATATATACCGTGCATATTTTGTTGAATACACGTGATGCAGATCCGCTTATGGTTACAAAAAGGGGCGATACGGTCTTCCATATTCTAAGACGAATCGATGGAAACACAGGTCACGAGGAGCATTTAAGGCGGCGTCTTATTGAGATGCTTTTGCTTGAGAAAGACCCAACGATTTTTAATCGAGTGCAAAATATGCCAAACAGGAATGGAGTTTTCATTACGGACATGGAGATGTTGCGAGATGTGGATGAGAGAGATATCAGGGATTTGAAGCAAAGTCTAACAACTGACTATGGCGAGATTAGCGACGATGATAATGATGCTGATAACGGTGCACGTAAATCCGCAAAATCTTACAACCAAGTTCGACATAGAATGTTCACAAGGCGGATCAATATCGGATTTGATGATACTGCTTCTGATGATGCTTCTGATGATGCTTCTGATGATGATGCTTCTGATGATGATAATGCTTCTGATGATGATGATGCTTCTGATGATGATGATGATGATGATGATGATGATGATGATGGGTTTTAAGTAAAAGTCTGTTACCGACATATCAGTTAACCTTTGTCCGGAGAGATAATGCACAAGTCATATTTTTCTCTTTTCCTGCACGTTTTCTATGGTTTATTTCATAAATTATCATTAATAGTGCACTACAAAACTTTCGCTACGCAGCGCTTATTGTGGTTTTGAGTTTTTATTATGATTGTTCAAACATACGTTTTGAATTTGAATTTGTAGTTAAACTTGGTATCAATATGAAACGTGAGCTTTTACCAATGTATTATTAAAGGGGCTAGACACCAGATGATACAATTGCAAGAAAAAAAGACAATGTCGAAAACTGACATAAATTGACATCGTTGTTTACAACGCATTGAATCTTACTAACTGACGTATCACATCGCAAACGACACATGCATCTTTCGAAATTCAAAATTTTCTGAGGTTGTCTACCACGTAAATCCCAGCAAGTTGAAAAATCGCGTCTGTTCTCATAAACATGTATGGTTTTATCTGGGAAACCCTTATGTGCTATTTTTAAAAGAGGGAACACAGATTAGTCAACAACATAATTGTTGCGTGTACCATCCTTCAGTATTAAAGACATTCTGTAAATGTATATCTATGTCAACAGACAGAATCGTTTAATAGTACTCATTTAATACTTTTCAATACAAATTTGAACCACTGGTGTGAGATAACTAGACAGTTTTAAAATACACTAAGACTAAGATGGCTTATGCGTGTATGATCTGTTTGTGGTGCTGTTATGTGTGCATGTGGAGTTTATATATTTGTGTCAATTGTCATTGTCGTTTGGGTCCTTGTCTTGTGCCTCTATGTTTGATTTTTCGACTACTGGGCTTGTCCCTTTAGTTTCAATTGTATTATTATTCGTTATTTTATGCTTTCCGGTGGTTTATAGAAATTTATCAGTGTATTACATTTAAATTTTCACTGTTTTTAACAGTGAAATAACATTTTGAAACAGTGAAACAACGTTTTGATATTTCACTGTTTTTTTAAAAAGGAACTACTTTTACCGCATTTGTCTCCCTTGTTCCGTAATCAAACGACAGTTGAAGTTGCTCCTCTTGTGGTTACCACAGTAAATTCAAAACTTTGTTTTCTAAAGTTACTATAATATACATGTTTTAAGGCCTCTTTTACAGAAAGTACAAAATAGTGTGAGTTGATGAAACTTAGTTTTCAAGAAACACCATTAAAATACAAATGAATCGAAGGCTAGCTTGTAATTTTGAAATATAATCTGCACTCACATTTGTTAATATTGACGAAAAAGCTCCACTAAATATCAGTTGTTGTTTTTTCACCTAAACCCCAAATCCGACCTTCTACTTTAGCTATCGTCATACCTTCCAGTTAAGAGCTCGTTCATGGGTCAATCTTATGATCAATCCGGAGAAGAAGCCAAGCTGCCCGAAACAAGCAAATATTTACGTGCATGATTTTGCTACATGTATCCAACTATATTTTAGAAAAAAATCGAGCAGCTGGATTTCATTTACAGCATCAACAATTTCTGCAAATCAAAAATTCAGCAAATCAAACGCATATTCCGGTCACCAGATATTCGCCATAAGTCACTCTCTGTTCGATCACTCCCCATCCTGCAAAAGGAATCTGTATGATTTCATCAGTGATAGTGCCAACTAAAAACTTGTTAGCTTCCACATTTATAATCAGCAGATACTTTGAAACAATGATGTCATGTATTCAATTTCCAAGTTTTGGCATAAACACATGTTCCGTGACTCACTGAATAAAACATTGATTTATGTATTCATAAGCAATCCATTTTTAAAGCTTTGTGAGCAATTGAAAAACAGTTTGTTGTATAAAGATCAGTATGTAATGTTGATATTAATAATTGGTTAATTGTGTGTTTATAAAATGGGGTGCTACGTATAACTGTGTTATGCAATTTTACGCTCTTTTATTCCGGCATGCACTTTAATAATTTAGTTATGATGTCAAAATATAAGGAACTCAACCTAGTGCATTGGTCAAAGGTCATGGTGATTAAATATGTTTAAAAACCTAAAGCCTCCGTTTGAAGCATAAAATAAATTGTTGTTTTAAGTGAGAAATAGATTTTATTACATCTCGTGACCACCGGAAGTTCAGCATGTGACGTCGCCACACGTGACAATATGACTCACGGTGCTCACTCGAATGATCTTCTATTTTTGGGTGAATGTTTTAATTTGTATATACTTGCATATTAACGTGTACAATAAAGATGATGAATTATTCCATACATGGTTTTGTGTGAATTTTCTATTTACTAAACTTCGCAGGCTTAATAGACATCACTCTGCTTAAAATAATTGTATAGGTATGCTCATTTGGTAATTAAGATAACCGATCGAGCGTTTTGATCAGCTTGCAGTGTTTCTATTGCTGCATAAACGGTACCATACATTCGTAAATAAAAGCTACTTGTTTAATCAAGATGGATTGCAAAGTGCAGTAGATAACTTAAATAATATTTTCAAAACGTCACTGGACTTACAAAATACGTGAACATTTTTACAATTAGTTTTAGTAACACTATGGACTACAAAACGCTTAAGCATTACGATATGATTAGCAGAGTATGTTGAAATAAGGATACACTGAAATAATCTGCAAAACATGCAACACACGTCTTTCAACCATGAATGGTGCTAATGTACATTTCTCATCGCCAAAAGACCTTACTGTAACCATGGCAATAACAGGCATTCGCAGATTTGTGTTATAAAAGTCGTGTAGTTGATCTTCTTGTGACCAAACGCTTTCCCAAATTGATTATCTCTGTCAAATATTTGGCAAAGTTGTTACTGACTATTGGCGACAGGAAGAAATATGCCTCCTGTAAACAATGTTAAATAATTATAAATGCAAATCCGTGGTTGTTAATCCTTACCCTTTGTCTTAATATCAAACTTTTCCTTATAGTTCCATTTTACGTTTATATTTTTATTTCAAATTATTGGTTAAATTTTCGAAACGGCAAATAATAAGAAATCTTTATATTTTTATACATAATTCTTTGTTTTATATAAAAAAGCAAAGGAAATACAAACTCATTTATATATATATATATATATATATATATATATATATATATATATATATATATATATATATATATAAAGTTAGTGCATGTATTTCAAAATCGAGTTATATTTTTTTGGTAAAATATCAATTAATGGTTTGCTTTATAGATTTTTCAGATGATTTAAAAATTACACATTTGAAACGTTTACGTCATTAAATGCCAATATAAATATTGTCTCTAAAAGGAATAGTTCTTTATTTTCACTGAAATCCCATGCCGAAGCTCTTCCAGCACATTTGCCTCAAGCCAGCAATGCCACTTGGAACTACTTTTCGGAGGGCTATCACGGGAAGTATGGATATTGCAAAAGGCGAGTAAAATGTTTTTGCATCGATGTTTTGGAGTGTGGAATTATATATGTTTGACCTCGGAAAAGCACCAGAGAAACGAATCTGCTATAGATTGAGATGCTTACCATCCATTGTTTCTGGCCTCAAACTGTTATCTACAAGACAGAATAGTCAATGATAATGCAGTATATATATATATTTTAATATTCCAAAAGCAAAGACGCAATAAAAATATTTTTTTTGTAATGTGCATTGAAAATTGCATGATTTAAATTAGTCCATACGTTTTATATGCTCACTTCAATATGTCGGCCTGAATTGTATGCTAAAATTGGGTTTATATCGTAAATACCAAATCATGAGTCTATAAGCAAACAGATGAATCGAATTTGCACTAAATCCAACTTTTTAAGAGAAAAAATGCTTTTTAGTACGGCCTTTAGACTTTAGTACCGCAAATCGAAATCAGGTATCGTCAGATCTACACTGGCATGACATGTTAAACGAATCAATGCGCATGGGTAACGAAATGCGACGTATGGTCTTTTATTAATCAACTTATCGAATTTGACGAGATACAGAGACAATTGCGGTACCAATACCAGACAATTGAAGACAATATATGCCAGAACTCGCTAAATATCGACCAAACTCGGCCAATATCAACAAAACTCGGCTATTATGAGTTTCCTCCGTTTTGATTGGTTACAAAGATCGGCTAATATAGGATTTGTGAAATTGGTCATTTTCATTGGCTGTCGAAACTCGCTTAATATGAGAAATATGCCGGAAATTATTTTTAAAGGTAGCCATTTTGTTTTCCGTTTTCCGACTTTTTTGAATTTTTTGTGCTTCGTATAAACCTATTTGGAATACTTGAACCTATTGAATGATTGAATTACTTTTTACGGTTTAATATTACAGTTGTATTTAACCCGTTGGTGGATTTTACGATTGTTCTGATATTTTACAACGACAAAATGGACGACAAAGGTCACGGACCTATAAACCATGGATTGGAAACTGCCCCATATCGGTGAAACGATAAGAAATAATAATTTACCAACAATCCTTAGCGCGCGCTCGGCAAATATCGGAAAATTCCGCCGAATCTCCGATCGGTGATTAACGGCGATCTTCGGTTATTTCTGCAAACTCTGCTTATAATGCCTTGTTCGTTATAGATTTAATCATAATTAATAACTGCGATTTTAATCAGATTCAACTGGACTATTATCAACTCAAATGAAAGTACCGAGTCATTTTTTCCATGTTTTCCCACATGTATATATTCGACCGATGTCGGACGTCTCGAAAATGACCACACGGTAAGATCTCGGAATGAAATCCCGCTGCACGTGTGAGTAGAGATTATCGCATTAACACAGATGAGAGCTGCCAAACCATGGTTTATAGGACATTTGACGTTTTGGCGAAATTAAGACGAACAGACATGCTTCCTTACAATGTCCAGTGCTTTATTCATAAGTATGTGCTATGTCACTTAAAGGATGCATGTCAAAATCAGCAAAGTCAAGTCTAGAAAAGCAGACACCATGAATGGATAATGGGAAAAAAACGGCTTCAATGTGACCTAAAGGTAAGTTATAAGAATGTTTTTAACCAAAATGGTAATAGTTAATTAATAAAATACTTATAAATTAGGTGATTTCATATTGACCCAGTTATTTGCCCTTTCGGGCTCAGGCAAATGCAGCTAACCTCGGACAAATAACTAGGCCAATTTGAAATCACCTAATTTGTAACATTATAATACGGTTTAAAATAGTGCATAAGATTGCACGTTAATGTGAATTTGAAAAGCAAGCTGTCACATATTATTCACAGCTTTGAAAATATATAAATGTAAACTTAAGCATACTAAACGAGACTTCACAATCAAACCACTATATCACGTGATACTTTGAGATACACTATTCCTGATAATAACTATTCTCGTGGCCGTAATATTGCATAATATATTCCTTAGGCCGCACCAAATTAATAACTTGTTCATCGGATTTCCCGCACCTGCCTAAAAATAATAGTTATTTTTTTACGAGCGCTTATTTGTTTAGTAGAATGTAGTTTTTTCCCTTATAACCGCGTTTTTCGATCGTAACAATTATCAAAGCACCGGCTAGTTTCAATCATGCAGCCGCTCTAATTAGAGTCAATGAACGATATAGACCCGGATACAAGCGTCTAGATGATTAAGACTAACTTGGCAATTTAAAACATTTGTTTCACTTCCTGATTCTTGAAAATTACGTCAACAAATGACAATTCTACCACCATTTAAAGTTTGATTAAATTTTGGACAAATGTGTTTGTTTTAATTTGGCTCACGCTAAAAGTAAACGTATATATACTGGACAAGAAGTGCTGAATTTTTTCGTGATTGACAGTGATTAATCAAAGAATTTGGTTCGGATCCTTTTCGACGGGAATTCGGATGACCGTTACAGTGAAAAGACAGTTTCCAATCGGTCATCTATGCCTGCTACACCTGTCCAGGTAAAAACTTCGGGTGTGTATTTTAACTTCTTTGTTGTTTTGCTGTTAATATACCAATATTTTGCTACAGATCAGAGTATAGTGTTTATTTAATTCATATGCAATGCATGTACATTAATAGAACTATAATATATAATAGAAATATTACTGTTTCAGTAATGTACATTATACAACAATAAACATTTATGTATAATATTGCTTATTAAAATTTCAGATTCCTCTGACGCAGCGGATCATGTAATTCCTGTCCCCATGAGGCAACGAGGGCGTGCTTGTGGTGGAGGCCTTGGCCGCCGATGAGTCAATGCTCGTGAACAGTAGAATGACGCTAACAATTAACCTGACTGACATTCATATGTGCTTCATGCAATCCCATGACTTTACCATTCACACAAAAACATCAATCAAGCTGGATTGTGTATATTTTGTAAATATTAGTCAAAAAGGATAAAAACAGTGTCAGAGTGTGTGATTGGAAAAAAGGTATTAATCACAGTGTATATTTAAACTATATATTATATGGAAATCATTCAAGTGTTAAATATTTATGCTGATTGGTTCTTGCCTATGAAAAAATATTGCTCATTCTTGTATTTTCTTGAAATATTTATTTTGCTATATATGAAAATTGACACAATCAGTAATTGCAGTACAAAAAAAGTAAAAGTGTCTTTTGTATATATGTTTATGTTTTCCATTACTTGTCTAAATTTGAATAAGATATCTTAAAAAATTAAGGAAAATCTGCAAATTTAAAAAGATAGGCGTTCAATTCTGAGAAAGCCTAAAATCAATTTGGCGCTGGCTGGAATTCTTTGTGACATATTTGGTGCTGAAATGGTTTATAATACGGTGTAGGTATTTTGTAAATTCTCTTCCAGAACTTAGATAGCTACCAACGCCAATCGTGTAGTCAAAGCAAGAGTGATAGCTGTAGTTTATATTTGATTGCAAATGCCTATATTCATTTTGTGAGTTATTTATCAAGTCACATTGTTTAGTTATTTCCATGGCATGAGATATGACAATGTATTTTAAAAGAGAATTATTTTTAACCAAGTTTTCCTAAGGAACAGTGGAAAACCTAGTTAATAAATTTGGATATGCCATTGGGCAGGCAGGTGGGTGTGACCATTGGCGCTTTGTGTCCAGGCTTTAACTTAGCCATGCATTGGTTATTTTGAAAAAAACTTTTCAAAAAGGTTTAAAAAAACTGGAAAAATGTGGTTTTGAGTTCTCTCATTTATGAAATAGTTCAAGAAATACAATTGTTTGATCTCAAATCTAATATTTGTATCAAATAATCTTTTAGTGTTATCATTCTTTCACTGGATGTTATCCATGTACTGTTTACAATATCATTGTTTAGTTAATAAGTGAATAACATGTGAGCAAAAGTGAGTGAAATGACTAAATATATTTGTTCGCTCTACGCTCGCTCCTCTTTTTTGCTAAATGCAAAACAAATATTTTTATTATTATTTCGCTCGCTCGCCCCATTATTTTTTGGAAAAATCCGATGAACAAGTTATCAATTTAGTATGGCTTTCAACATATTTATTCAAAACAGATAAAAACACATTTCAAATCACAATACATATAAACTCACCGGTCGTATATACCAGTCATATCAAGACAAATTTTCACGAAATTGTACACTTTGGATTAAAATTATGAAACTTTGCTTGATGATTCATACGTTTAGGTTATAAAAAAAACGCTCAGTTCCCACCACAATTTCGTCCAAGATGGCTGACAAATTCCAAGATGGCCGCCATGACCCATTATATTATGAAGAGGGAGGTCACAGTACAGAAATTGTGAATTGACCTCAGCAAAATGTTGTCTTCGTTCTTTTAAGTGTATGTTGTTGAAAAGCATTATCAAAAATAGTCCATGATAAAGAAAACCTTTTGAATCTCATGCTTATATTTATCATTTAAAATGATTAGAACTGATTATAAATTGCCAATCGGGTGAACGCTTTATTATTTACGATGCATTAGACAAGCAATATTATAAACCAAAATGTTCAGCTGAAGCGTATGCAAGAAATGGTAAAAAAATTAAACTCGTGGCGCGGACCGAGAAATCAAAGATGGCATCCAAAATGGCCGCCATAAAATGTCAATTTAGTAAAATATTATGTCAGATTATGATAATTTTCTTCAATTAGACAGATGAATATTCACATGGATACTAATTCTCTAAGAACATTGACCACGTCAAGGTCAGCGTAATGATCATTTCACGGTTACAATATGAAAACAATAACTATTTGATTTTCCTATTTCCATTCATTGTCCTATTGGGCAATGTTTTTAGATATATTTGAAAAGCCAACGTTTTATAGCATTATAACACACCACAGATAGTTTCAAAATTCCTAATAATGTAAGAGCCTTATGGATAATTGAGCTAGTATAAAAGTATATCTAAATAACTGACCTGTTCAATGCCAAGGTCAAGGTCATTACAGTGTCAAAATTAAAAACAACAACGCAAACTCAGATTTTCTGTCTGTCTTTTGTCTTTTTTGGTTTATTATTTTTTGTTTGCTCATACAAGGGTTTGTAGAAGATGGTAATTCAAAATATTATTTTTTGTCTGTGATCGGTTGCCAAACTGCCTATAGAGACTCAACGAAAAACTCTGTTTTTCACAATCAATGGAGTGATTAGAGCAATTGATCTATTAAAATACAGCTGGTGTCAAATATCTATATACGTGAGATCATTAATATTGCTTAAAATATTAACATAATCCCCATCTTGACTTAACTCAACTGCTCAGATGCAGTTATTACAATTCCACTTCTTATGATTTACTATACTGAAATACTACTAGAAATACAGGATTCAAGAACAATCTAACTAAACTTTAATTACTTTTCACCTCCAACTCCAAATTTACAAATCTATCAAATATATGGAAATATTTAGAACGGAATGATCCCGTTTTTCCACCAAAATTATCAATTGAGTGATAATGGTCACAAATGGCCACACAGCAATTATATTTTAAAAAGACCAAGAAAGACAAAGACGTCAAATTAGTCAAAGCAGATTTACTTGTTTTCTCCTAAATATCAAATAAGACTAAATTAAACATAAAATGAGACTGAGTATAGTAGGTGACAAGACTGACTTTGGTGACGCAAAGAATTCAAGAGGTGGTTGCGAGATGAAGTTAATATTAATTGAAATTACGTCAATACTGAACATGACTCATGTGTTTAACTGTTGATGTTTATTATGTGCAAGAAGTGTGGTTTTAATGTAAAAAGATGTGTGAGAGTGTATTATATCGTAACAAAAGATGTTGTTAAGACGATTGGGCTGTGTATTCTTCAAACAGTAAGTGATATTCACTAACAAGCTGTAAATTGTTGCAAGTAGTAAGCTGTGAATGACGCATGATATGAAAGCAATAATACAATATGGAAGAAGTTGTTGCAACATGTATTTACTTACAAATAACCTATACATTATCCACTCGTTTACACTTGCAACATGCTATCCATCGTTACGCACTCCTCCATCTTCATAGAGCAGATTGTTAGTGCATACCACAAGCATCTTATAATCACCTCTTCAATATTAATGTCATTAAAATTAGTCTCGACAACCACTACACCATTCACCCAGTTTCTCAGCACTTTCAATTATTTTATTTCTTAATAATTGTCGCGAATATGTAGACAGCAAGGAGTCGACACTGACGACATCGTTGACGTAACATGTCAATTTCAACAACATAAATACACTACAATGTTGCTTATGAAGTGCCTTTCTCATTATATTTAAGTTTAAGGGATATATAACATTACACTCAAAACCCATGTGCATGTGTTTACCTTCTTTCTCTACACTAAAATGTGACGGAGTTTTCAATACATAATTCAACTCAATTATTTGCAAATGTAAACAAAATGAAATCAAATTTTATGGATACCATGTTCATAAATGAACCTTTACATTTCTCTCGACACCCACTTTATCCTTCCTCCAGTTTTTTAGCACTCTCAATGCTTTGATTTTAGGAGATTAGTCAAGAAAACCCGTTATTTGTTTGTGACAAAACCCTTTCTATCGGTACCCAATACATACACCAAACCCAACCTCAATCTGATAGTCTGTTTCAGGTTTTCCAGTTTAACTGTCTGTCTTCCAGGGTTTTCAGCTGAATCTTGACTTTTAAAAATGGCATTATAAGCTTCAAATGGTGTGGTTCTACATATCTTTGCACTGATTTGAAGTTCTCGCAGTCTCATGGATAAGATAAATCCATTTCATAGTGATAGTTTGCCAGAAATAATGAAATGCACTAATTAAACTTTTTTTAAGTTTCAAGGTTAATGCATTGTCAAAATCAGGGCGTGCAGATCCGAACAAGTTTGTGACCAACTAGATATACCCGCGCTTTAAGACAAATAGTGCAACTCAATACGGACTTAAACATAAAGCTGAAGCGCGCTCATGATTTGAACATACAGCAGGGGAGCAGGTTGCTCAATCAGAGATAGTTGTTGGCCAGAAGGAGCCGTAAATTGTACCTTGCAGCCAGTCCATACTAACAAAATCACAAATTCCTTTCTATCAGCAATTTAATAAATTGAATCTTTCCAACACAATAGTATTTCATATTCGATGAATTGAACATTGCAATCGGCTGAAAGCACCCGTCAATTTTTGTAATAGATTGTATGTTCGGAAATAAATAAGCATTTTGATGGCCATCCCAACATGAATGTGAACTCATGCAATGCGTCTTGGCTCAACTGTATCTTGAGCTGACGATTGCATTCAACCTTTCATGGAAGCATACCACAGAATTACATGGCAGCTACTAACTGTCTTGAAAGACTCAACCGCCTTCAAATGTCATACAAATTCAGTCCAATGCTTATCCTTCAGTGAGTCATTGCGAAGTTTTTAAATTGTAACGAGACACGAGGTCCTGTAGCTCGATTAATATTACATGACCTCAATCAATGTTACAAGACCGAATAATTGCACGACTTAACAAATCGCATTGTTGATAAATTAGCGTTTTCATTGATGAATTTCATTATTCTTGTATAATGAATTAATTGTATAACAAATGATAAGAAATCACACGCAAAAACAAAAGTGTTTCACTTTAATGTAGCAATAAACAAAGGTACTTGAATGTTCTATATGACCAATACATAGTATATAGGCAATATAAAAATATCATTACAGTGTTTGTATTCAAGTAACTGTGTGGCAGTAGCATTAAACAAAGAATACTAGGTTAGTGCCGTTGATGGAGAAGGTTTATCTGGTTCGGCTGCGGATTTTTTTCCGATACATTAATCCGCCTTGTTTATCTGGCAAACACGATAAATTCAACAGCCGAGCCAGATAAACTTTCTCCATCCACCTCACTAACCAAGCATTCTTTGTATCCTATAACTTTGTTTATTAAAACACGATTAATTACCATAAACTTATTAAGGACCTTTTTAAACAGGGGGAACAACTCTTTTTCCTTGTTGACATGTTTAAATATGCCCCCAATATAGTTATTAAAACAGTTTTATTCAATACGTTTATAGTCAAAGTAATTATATTGCAAATTAGATAAGAGGCATTTAAGTTTGCCGTTAACAATTAAATTAAATGCTTTATGACTGGATCTTTGGTTCAATTTCTATCTTTCTTTTTTTCAGAAAAGGTTTCAATGAATAGTTACAATCGACAATGACTTTAATTGTGAAATAATTAAGCAGTATAAACATTTAAAAGTGGTTAAATATGCAGGAAGTCTCAACATTTTCTTTCCTTTTTTTTTGCATTTTGAACCTGAAATGACAGTGACCCGGCCTGACCTAGAATGGGCTATTTTGTTATGAAAACATATCAACATTTCATAAGAACAGCTCGTTTATATGATAAAGTATAATACGAAGCTTTTACGTAATGCTGACGTCAAATTGTCATTCATAAAATACCGAATGGCAATCGGTGTTTTCATTAGTGAAACAAATATCATAATTAATTTACTTCAGAAATTAGTGTGGTTTCTGTTCGTTATTTGGAAATAACATTTTGGCAACAGAGTAAAATATATTTTCACAAACTGATCAATGTAAAATAAAATCCATCAGGCAGTTGTTGTTTTGTTTTTTTTGTTGGTTTTTAAATATAGCATGTTTTTCTATAAAGTTCATGGAATTGAGATAACGTCGTAATTTTATATTTGCTCCTGCGGTGTCGGTTTTCCTGATGCAAAAAAAGCAGGAATATTGTACGATAAAAACACACTTTAACATTCAACTACTGTAAAAGTGGCATCGTGTACATTGTATGTATTTGTTTTCAACCTCTTTTGAACAAACACTTACCATGATGTTTTATGATAAATACCAGAATGCATCGATTTATATTACTCATTTCGGAAAAAAAGCTTCATTTTCAGAAGGTTTCGTTCAGATTTGTTTATTATATTAACATTTGATAAATTATTAATTAGTGCATTTAGTTACAAAGTTTGGTTTCATTTTATTCATGATTTTTTTTTTATTTTATAATTATTATTTTATTTTATAATCACTAGCACTATATATATATATATATATATATATATATATATATATATATATATATATATATATATATATTATCCCACTTAATACCGTTTTTTTTCGTCTTGCATTTGATTGTTAAAACAATCATTAAGACCTAAAGCCAACGCATTTAGTACATTTGTTGAAATTTGTTAAAAAATACCTTAATTTATATTTTCATCAAATTATAAGACACTAATAACTTTTAACGTTACTTATAGTCTTCGTATTTGTTTAATGACTCTAGTAGTGTTTGGACAACTCAAATATTAGCATACAATAAGGAACTAATAGTAGTTCTTGTTCTGTCTTCTTTCAGAGAGAAAATAATATTAGAAACTGAGGAAAATATTTGAAATAGAATAGTGTTGGTAGTAGTTTACTCTCTGCATTTAATTTTATATTCAATTATAAGAGATTCGAGGCTATTCATAAGTTCATGTAAACGTCCTTCCTTAAACGAAGGAGCTAGCTGGAATGTATTTTATCATGACAGGTATAAGCAACGAAATTGAAATGTTCTGTAGTAGCAATAAATATACGTTATGCACTAAATTGCAATATTTCAAATCAATTGAAACGCTTATTAATGGTGTTCCAGCATTGCGTCATTGGATGGGAACCGGAATGAGAAGTACTATCTACGGCTGCACCTGCTGGTGATGAAAGCAGGCGAAGTTTAGCGAGCAAAATTGTACTATAACAGGGAACACTTAAAGAAACATTATTGAAATATAAATTACGTGTATTACCTAAACTTTTCTTCAAAATGATATAATATTTGAAGAAAGAGACGTCACATGCCGGAACATTCCCAGCCAGCCAAAGACGGTTTTAAAGACAACTTGAATCTACAAAATTTTCATAAAATGAAAGGACTGAAAGTTTAGTTATGTAAGAATGCAATGTGCAATCTTATATTTTGTTTGGGGAATTCATCTTCAAAAACTAGAAGCCAATTACTCTTCAAAGTATTGCCTTTGTCCGGAGAGATAATGCACAAGTGATATATTTTTCTTTTCATGTAGGTTTTTTCTACTGCTAATTTAAAACTGCTTCATCTGTGTTTAAAAATTGTGTTGATAACTTCACTCCATGATGGAGATAATTCATTATAATAAATAGCGTACGACAAAACATAATTTTTCGGACACTTGTAAATTTAAATAACAACTCATAGATCACCAGAAAGAAGAAATATGATCTATGAATGACCTGCTAGTTAGTTACTTTGTAAATTTCTTGTTATCTAACATTTAAAGTACGTGAATGAACTATCTGGTCAAACATCTCACTAGTTTGTATAACAATGGATACTATGTTTTTCGTCGCACCTCCCGCGGATATCGTTTATATGATCACATTGTAAATAGTTTGTGTAATGAAGGCCAAATGCCTGACATTGTGCTTAATTTTAACATTGTGCATATTAGTTCGAAATTAAAATGTATCTGTTTCCTGAAAGAGTACTAATTGTAACATGTGTACAGCATTTTTCCTCTATTCTCAATTCCCGTTGAGACCATTTTTTATTTTACGGACAATCTGTATTATTACATTTTACTTCATTTTAAGCTACTGTGTTTAAGAGAATTATTGTCGTTGTCTTGGTGTCGTCGATTTAACTTGGCAGTAACTTAACAATAGTTCTGAAAATCAACATATTCGATTGTACACATGTTCGCGGTGGCAATATGCACATACTGAACAAGGTCCATAATTCTGGCTTAATAAATGTTCGCCATGATAATATGAACTCAGGCAATAACTAATTTGGCCGTAATTTAGTAAACGTTCGAGATATTCGTATGACATATTGTACACATGTTATATGTGTATATGTAGCAAGGCCCATAACTCTGCCGTTACGTATTGTCAAGAAATGTCCCTTATTCGACTGTAAACAATAATTTACGGGCGTTGGCGTTCCGTCTTCGGCGCTTTTTTTGGTTGTTTGGCATATTAAGTAGAATTGTGCCGTAAGTTGTAATTTTCATATTTCGCATTTAGAAATAAAACTTTTTACTATAAAAGATTTAACCATTGAATTATAAATGTGTTTTTTATAATATATGTTTGGTAGATAATCGCTGTTTGCATATGTATCATCTACCAGAATTAAAAATAAAATCAGAATGCTATTTGTGCAATTGAACGGATTTGATTTTAGTACCACTTTAGCAGTAAAACTATTTGAACCTTCGGTGTTGAACTGCTATAAGCCTGTATGTACATACACTGCTGCTTGTTGTGTTCAATATATTACTTAAAACTATACATAACATGAAAGTAATGACTGCCTAAACAAATCCTGATATATAGACAAAAATGGTTTTAATGGTGGTATGCCTCAGATCAATGCATGTAAACATGTACAAAAATACCTAAACAAATACATTCGGTTTGGGTTACCCGACCCTACCTACGAAATAGGCGCTGACCCAACCGTTTTTAAAGTCAGCTTGTAAAAGAAAAGAAAAACTAAAAAATTGAAATAAGATTTTTAATGGGTAGTTAAAAACCTTGAACGCTTGATTCTGAAGATTTCTTTAACACCGTTCTCCAATGGTGAAAATAACATTCTTATATAAAGCCTAATAAAAAAATGAATTAAAAGCCTACTTTACCTACCTATTTCTGAATATAATGTAACCCTAACCAAACCATTTTTAGGCCTAACCTCACTCTCATTACTTACTCTGGTCAACCGAAAATGTATTGTCGTGCTCATATGGCAATTTAGATTACCGGTCGTTCGTTGAAATAAGCTTGCAGTGATTTTATTACTGCATTAACGGTAATGAAACATACAATTATGTAAATATGTAAAGCAAAGTATAGTAAACATCTTAATAGTTAAAGCAAAACGTCACTGGACTTACGCAAAAGGATGAATTTAAAATTACTTAATTTTCAAAAATTAGATAGCAAAATGTATCTTAGCGTTGTGCTCAAGTTATGTATCAAATATTAACATAGTGGGAAACATCATTGTCAAGATCCTTGCATACTCGTTCAAACGCTGGGAACAATTCTATATTGATAGCATCATCATTGTTGAAGGTCAACCTCTGCAATAGTAGTTGAAGTTTATCAAGGGAGACAAACGCGGGTTTCTGACCAAAACTGTTGTATGTGTACACTCCGAATGACTGGATCTTCTCACCATTCGAACAACATGCTGCCATCCATATCATTTCCGGGACAGCGACGTCATTTCCAATCACTTTAACACGAGCATCCTTTCCAACAACTGCGCCAGATATCAGATGCATCGCGGGCATATCTTGAACGTCTTCTTCTGAATTCCGACCGTATGATCTATAAGGAATGTTACACGAGCTCGATGCGTAGTTACGGACGCCTTTTATTACGTTCTTCCAAAACGGAGCTACTGTTGGATCCAAAGGTATTGTATTTGTGATTGCAAACGTTGAGACTTGCGCTGCAAGGTTGGATCCAGCAAGTTCTGGAGGTAAGAGTGGTGTTGGTTCGTATCCAGCATGCTCAAAGTCCGCGGGAGTGGCTTGGTGCGTCCCTAGTATGCAGCTACTAAGAATATCACATTGATTGTCGATTTCTGTAATCGGGGCAATACCTTTCTTGTTGTCTTTGAAAATCCAGGATATAACATTGGATGTCTGTTGTTGAATGAGACCTAAAAGAAACGTATCAAATAGAGTCAAAAAGTTACTATGATAAGCAAGCACAAATCAGAGCGCAATGCGTAATAAAATAAACCATTCATATTGTTGAATACACTATCAATAACTGAATTCAATTTATAGAATATTTTAAAATTAAAAAAAAAAAAACACTGAAGTTTTCTAAAGAAATATCCAACATACCTCTTTCAAGCATTAAAGGTGCTGATGGCCATTTCTCGTTACCAAAAGACCTCGCAGTAGTCATGGAAATTACAGGCATTCGCAGATTTGTGCTATATAAGGTGGTGTAGTGTACATCCTTGTGACCAAATGCTTTCCCAAATAGACTATCTCTGCCAAATCTTTGGCAAAGTAGTTGCTGACCATTGGCGACAGGTAGGCCCTCGGGGAGTTTGCCTCCTGAAAAAAAATGTTCAACACGTATGAAGACAAATCCGTGCTTGGTAATACTTTTTCTTCATTTATATTTTAAGGAACGTGGCCTAATAGCTCCATTATTCATAACTAGCCTTTGTTTTGAGTATGGCTATATAGTGCAGGTTAAAAAATATTGACGAACTTTTAAGTTATTGGTTAACTTGCTAAACAGCAATCTTTTCAAATTATGATTGATGATTGAAACATTTCAACGCATGAAACTTAAATCTAATTTAAACAATGATAACTAACGTGTGTTCGTAGAATAAAGAAAAATTAAATCAATTGTTAAACACTTTACAGAACGTTCAGATGTTTTAAAGAATGAACTCCTCACAGGCTTACGTCTTTGAAATGCCAACAACAAAATTATCTTTAAAAGCTAATAGTTCTTAATTATCACTGAATACCCATGACGAAGCTCTTCCAGCACGTTTTCTTCAAGCCAGCCACGCCGCTCGGAATTTCCAGACTCTCAGGAGGGCTGTCACAGGGAGAATGGTCATTGCAAAAGGCGAGTAAAATGTTTTTGCATCGATGTTTTGGAGTGTGGAATGATATATGTTTCTCCTTGGAAAAGCACCAGAGAAACGGATCTGCGTCGTAGAGTTGCCTCGATGTAAGTGTTTCACCAATCGCAATTTTGTATTTTAGGTCGTACAGAGTGAACTCGCAATCATCTGAAATATTAGAATTTCTATGGTATGTAAACTTAAAAGGAAAATACAGAGCTAAGAAATTGTAATAATAATAAAAAATAAAGTTGAATAATTCAAATGGAAAAATGAACAACATAGGTAGCAATAAAATACCAAAGCCTTGTTAAATGGCGTCAGTAGCACTATCATTATAGTACATTAATGGAAACAGAGAGCATATAAACATATAAATAAAACACTCTTTTTGATCAATAATTGTTATAATTACCGAATTGTCACGGTCAGAGAAAGATCGATCATCGTCATTCAATTAAAAAGTCATTTCAATCGGTGTTGAAATGAGATGCTTACCATCCATGGAATCTGGGTTCCAAATGTTATCTGCAAGACAGAAATACATTGGCAAGAAAAAATATAAAGACATATTTGTTACAATATATCACAAGGTAACGAAGACTTAAATACAATCAAATATGTTTTCAATAAAAATATTTTTTAACGAAATATTAATTAGAAAATTGCATTTGTTACACTTAGTTCATACTTTTCTTACGATCACAACAATATGGCGACCTTCAGTGTACTAAAACTTGAGTCTAAACCAAGTAGGAGTTCGTATAACGTTCTATAAGAAGCAATTATTTCTGTAAACAGACAAATACAATTCGCATTTATGAAAGCATGAAAATAAATCTTAATTCATTTTATCAAGAAAATACGCTTTTAATCGACATGTGACTTATAGTCCAAGTGCCAATGGTGACAAGCTGCGTGATAGCTATACCCATATTCCGCAGATCGTCTAGGTCCAGGCCAAGACATTGTGTCCGGAACTCTTCCATTAGAGACCCAGTTTCCATCCGACAAGTGCGACCATTGGAACGAATGCAGTTACGGATCTCAACCGCATCGCCATGACAACTGTCAGCATAAGACGTGAACTTCGTGCTGCCATGGCAACGTCTTAACCGGACATCATGGTTTCCTAAGTCTATCCACGGCGACCAAGACGACCAAGATGCTGAAGAAATAACGTGTAGCAACATATGATTTACTTACTTGTATATGCAAAGACGTAGTTAAACCTTAACATTATCATATTATTTTTTGGTTAATATTTTAGCTACATTGCAGCGTAAATTGAATTTTAGCTTATAGAAACCCATTGCGTCAATTTTCTGAGTAGCAAAAAGTACTAGTTTGCTGTTCACAATCAAAGTTTTTTTTTAAGTTGAGTAGAAGATGTAAATGGTTAAAGACTAGAAATTGCAAAACGTAAGTATATCTTAGTGTAATTGATCAGTTCGCATCAATTAACTTCATTTGCGGAAAAGAGAAATATGATTAATTCTGTTCGAATATAGCACAGGCACACAAGCCCTGTATAGGTCAAACTCTTTCCGTGTTTCCTCGATTTCTGCATTTTATATAGCCGCGCTTGTTAAAAGATTGGATGCCATGCGATTGTATACGAATTTGGACTTGGTCATCTTAAAGTTCAATTTCAAAGGCTTATTACTAAGCCTTCTTCAAAAAGTATCCATTTTCACCAAGTAAGGGTTAGAGCTAATTTTGACCTAAATTATATATTGAAACTAACATTTCAGCTTGACTCGATTCACTAAAACATTTACTAAGTCTGGAAATATGTGCTTACTAGATTGCTCGTTGCAGATAGGAGGCATTAAGACGTCCTTAGTATCCAAAGAAATATTTGTTGTTTCCTCGTCTCGAATGATCCAATCATCTGCAAGAATATATTGGAAAGGAGGACTAAAATAATACGATAGACACCAAATGTATTTCCTGAAATACTAATATTTAAACCTTCAATATCAAATTTAAATAATCATTAGGATGTAGGTGGATGCAAACATACGCTCGTCCGTTTTTGTCCAGTGCACCAAGTGACAAAAGGATTTAAAAAGTTCAGCCAGAGCTACGGGGTTGCTTCGTATGTTTGTTGTCATAGTCAATATGTGTATCAAGTTATTTACAAACAATTGTAAAAATATCTGTCACAGTAAGTGACGAATGTCCCCGAGGTGCCATCCAGCTGAAATTAGTTTTGCCATTACCTTTATGCTTACATACGAAGGACTTTCATTACTTTATTCATATGCCGGTCCCCATATTGGTTGCCGTGAAGTGTGAAGGAGTGTTAAAAAGGGGTAGGGAGATGGGCCTTACACGTCGTCTTCCTATGTACTTGACTAATGTGTAAAGTAATTTTAAGATATATCCTTACATGATAAAGATACAGCACAGACACGACAAACAAAACTCTATATATGTGCATATATGCAGCATTCATAAAGATTCAACTCTAACTTGACGACGATGAAAACGACTAAAAAAATAAAGTCACTCAGGCAATTGCAATGTGTCGACATTTCTCTATGGAATAAATTTATTTAAACTAAATATCTAAAAGTTATATTTACTCGCCCCATTTTCTTTCTGTATACATTCATTTATATGCATGGGGTTTTGGTGGACTTTTATTGGACTTCAACACTTATCTGACATGCACGAGTTTGCGTGTAAATGGTTAATTACAAACAAAGGCATTAAAACTTCCGAACACATAAAGCGATTGCGCGAATGATGTCTTCACTGGATGATCAAATCAATTATGTATATAGATAGTTAAGATATACAGATTCCTTGCACGCGTCGATTTATTCATACTCTGCTTGATGTATACAAACGCTGGTAAAGCAATTTTAAACTCAATCAAACGAACGACGTTAACAATAGTGATAATTCATTTACGCACAATAGAAGCTTCAGGGACCAGCCCAGCAGACAGACATTTAACAATGACCTTGAATAATATGTCAAGCCAAAACACAAACCTTAACATTTACGCAAAGTTTTAAGATTTCTACAGCATATATAGCCAACAATGTAAATGTTAAAGTAGTAATACCATTTCTTTATACGGCCATTAATAGACATGGAATTTTCTTGGACTTTTATTAGACTTCAATATTTATCTGACATGCACGTGTTTGCATGTGTCTGGTGTATTACGAACAAAGGCATTCGAGCTTCTGAACACTTGAAGCGATGATGCGAATGATATCTTCACTTGTTGATCTAATAAATTATGTATATAAATAGTCAAGAGCTACAGATTCCTTCGATTTTCGAGAAAACAATACTGCTATGACTATAAACGGGTCCTTCAATCAAATATTCATACTCTGCTTGATGTACACATACGCTGGTAAAGCAATCCTAAACTAAATCCAACGAACAACGTTAACAATAGAAATAATTTATTTACGCACAATGGAAACTTCAGAGAACAGCCCACCATACAATAATTTAACAATGATCTTGAACATTATGTCAAGCCAAAACACATACCTAACATTTACGCCAAATTTAAAGATTTCTACGAGCATATAGCTAACAATGTAAATGTTAGAGTAATAACACCATTTTGATGACCATAGCACAATGTAAATTGCGACATATTTCTACCACTTATTTATGACATTGAGTTAAAAAAAAATAACTTACCATTGTCTCCGTTAGTTGAATTATATTTATTTGTGGCGTCTTCTACGAGTAAGTATTCCCCTGACCCCGACCCCGATGTTATCTCTTCGTCATCCGTTGTCTCCGAAGTCGGCTGCACGTCTTCAATGTCCACATTTATTGCTGATATAAACGGAATAGGTGTTATAAATTCCGTTTCCATATCGTCTATGACAATATTATCATCATGTTTGTTATTCAGCATTCTACCAATATTTCCGTCTATATCGACGTCATTATTCAAGGCGTCAGGCTCACGCGTGTCTTCTCGTTGTTTGTCGATGTTGTGATGACGTGGCGGGTGGCGTGCAATGGCGTAGTCGTAATGCCAGCCGACACTCCGCTTGTTATGTTCATCTCCTCGTGGTTTGTCCTCGTCATTTTGGAGGAAGGACTCACCTGTATAAAACAAACAAGGGTTTTTACTTTTTACTTTACAAGTTGCAATAGTCTCCTTTTTAACCACATAAGATTTACAAAAAAGGTCAAACAATAAAATATGTTTCAGCAAATTATATATAATTCATACAGAGGATAATTGTTATTTCCGTGTAAGATGGAAACATTTGTCGCCGATGGAACACCAAAAGCTTTAAATCACGAGAAGTTACTTTTGGTGTTAACGAACTAAAATATATCTAACATTGAAACATGTTTTTCCTTTTTTTACATGCCTTATAAGGGTATAGAATGACAATTACTTTTAAATTATAGAATAAAAGGTAGCATTACATCTGAAATGAGGTCATTGAATGTATGTCCCACCTATACAATTTCAAAACACTACTAAATATCGTATTTATATCTTCACAGCTTTTAAAAAAATATCAGCCTATTATACTGATAATTTTCTATACACCTCCTTAAAAATACAAAACAAATACATTTTACATCGACGGAATGGGAAAGAAAAACTGTAGGAGATAAAATGTATAACGGAAGAGCACTATTCGGCGTTTTGCGTTTAAATATTTAAAAGATCATTATTCCATACATGTTTAAATAATGAAAAAAGATGTACCTCCTGTTCTTTCAAAAGATCGGTATCCATCATCCAAAGCGAACGCCACACCGAAAATAACAAAAACTACCACGAGAGGCCGCATCTCTAACACAATTATTTGCCTTTAGACGCCGGTGAGTTATTTCCGAGATATTATTACAAAGCAATGTCAAACACTCAGTGCTTCATAAGAATGAGAAAGTTCTTCGAAAACAATTAAAGCGATCTTCATCACAAATAGCAGGGCTATCATATGCCGATGACTGTCTCTGATCTGCAAGTACCTTATTGATCAGCAGCTTGAATGCGCCGTTACGGGAAGTATTGCGATTTCTGCTCAAGCGAATGGGCGTCCAGCAGGAAAACAGACATCTAGTAATTAAAAACTATTAATACCATTTGCAATGTCTGCATCTCGTTACTTGTGTGACTAAAATGCATCATTAATACAACAAAGAGAAGATTGACAAAAATATCGTGGCTAGATTGTCGAGTGTTAGCAAGGAAATGTTGTTTTAGCTATTTATAATATAAAACTATGCCTGTACGAAGAACTCAGGGTTTGATGTAACTAGAAAGTAATCATAATTATTAAGATCTGGATTCAATGCTGAAACGCGGAGACCGTTTTTCAGCAAAACACGACCTTAAGAACGTCATGTCGTCAATATAATAAATATGTTGCAATTCGAAGTCTGTATTATTTAATCTCTCTGTTCGCTTTAAATAAAAGTATTGTAACACTAATATTTTCTATGGTTTCCCCATCTTTTGTAGTATATTGTCTCACTCTCGTGTACTGAAACACACAAACTATTCAGGCATTTCCCTAGTGTAAAATTTAGTTACGACCATCGCTTAAGAAAAACATAAATTTCCACGAACTGCCCCAATCTCTTCATTATAGCAATGCATGATTTGAGTTCTTGTCATTTTCTCCAATCCGCGGAATTCTCACTGTAAATAAATATATACAGCAACCTGAAACCACAGATAATCAAATCATTTACGCCACTCTACAACGTTTGCCAGCCAAATTTGGTTATTCTTATCAAAGTTGCGTTAACATATCGTATTTACAACTCATTACATATAATGAATGTATCTGGAAAGATATTATTCATCCTATCACTCCATATGACATTAAAAATGTGAAAAGAAATCATACCTCCAAACACTTTGAAAAAAGTGCCGTGTTTTCAAAAAGTAAAATGTCATAAATGATACAATTTAAACAATTTAATGATCTAGTTGAAACAAAATACGACCAATTAACGAAATCTGAGCCACATTTATGTCCAAAATCTTTGTTTCCAAGAATTAAGAAATCCTAAATAAAATTTTCACAAAGTCCATGTATGGGTAAATGCTGGAGTTACCGCGTTGACACGATCAGTAAAAACTAGATGGTCGAGCCAGATTACCAGACTCCAACCTCTCATTTGTCAATAAGAGTAAAATTTAGTGAGTCGACTTCAAAGGAAATAAAATAGAAAGTTAAAGTAAAACAATCATAATTGGTGTTCACCAGTTCATCTGCACAGTGCTGGACATTCAGCTACAAACATACACAGACATCTGTATGACGCAGCTTGTTTTATGAAAGGTCAAAACTATGCACTAACGTAGTCTTACAGTCATTGAATTATTGTACAAACAGGAGGTAACAAAACTAAAACTGGATTATTTTTATATGTAACAATGTGAAGAGAATTGTAATCGTGAGTGCAATTAAAGCGCTGAAAGCGTTGAAAGGCTGTAGGCGCGAAAGCTCTAGAAAAATACTGTCCAACTTTAAGTCACTTTTCTCTATTCCAGTTTACTTGGTACATGTTCTTAAATCAATCGTCCGGCATTAGATATATATGCAAGTTATTTCCAATTAAATGTGCCCTGTATGTTCTCTGAAAACGATTGTTATTACCCATTTATATCGACAGACAATACTGCATTTAAATGTACCAAAAATAGTTCTTTAAACTGTTGAAGTTTACTCAGTACGTGTATAGGCCAAGTTATTGCAATTGTACAATTCGATATCAATTCAAAACACAATTGTTTTGAAAGTGAATAAACACGGAACAATAACCATTCATGTATTTATTTATTCCATGATTCACGGTTATGGTTCAACTTCAAGATATGTGTTTAAAAACAATCGCCACATATGCAATGGATTTAATTTATGTTGATGTTAAAGAATAAATTGTTGAGAAGTTCGGAACTGCACCGGCAAATATATCGTTCATTTCTCTTTTAAGTAAGATGTCATTTACCTCTGATATGGCATCAACTGTCGTTGAATGCTGCATATTTTTCAGAATTTGCGGGTTGGGTATGTGTAAATGTATTTTTTTTGGCCGATATTCCTTGCCAGTTTTATTATCATGCGGAGTGATGCTACTTTCTGGGCGAGAACCTGTTGAGGTGGCAAGATGGCGGACTTTTAATTATATTCTTGAGTACTGTTTGTGCTTTGACATTTCAGAAAAGAAAAGAAGTCTTTTTTCGCGGTCACACGACCAACTGATTGTAAATAAACATAACATGGTCAACTATCCTAACAAAGCAAAATTAACACGTCACCGTGTTTAGGATCTATTTTAATGCAGGATAAATATGAACATTGATTTCATCTCGCAAGTTTATTGTTAGTGTAAAGATGTTTAAATGACCTCCAGTATTGGCTGAGAACTATTTGACTATTTTAAGAAGTTAAAGTAAAGCTCTGTCTTTTGGTCAACATATTTCCATTTTTGACGTAATGATTTACAGTAATAAAATATAGTCCCCCTCGGTTCCTCATTAATGATCGCGACGAAACTAGGCACGCTCACCGTCGTTGTTTCCCTGTAAACGTTCGGTCAAATGGAAAACGTTAAGTGAAAATATAAAAAATAATCTGATGGCCTGCCGAGCTCGCCATCCAGATGTTTGAAACTTTTCAGTTAAATTCACAATATACTTGCAGAACAAACAAATGGCCCCCTTGGCCAGGAATCACTGAATCACCGTGCATTTACACTATAATTCTCCAAATCACCAACAGTCTCTTACATAATCGGCATACAGGAGCGGTTCAATAGTTCGGTGCTGATAATGTGGCATTCTGAAACAATATACAAGGTCATTTTATGATTGAAACAAACGCAAGTCCGAAGTGGGAATACTTGTCGATATTTCTACAAAAATACATTTCAAAAGGACGGTTATCCAACACTTGCATTCCAAACTACAAACAACGCTTATATGGCGTTACTCGTACAGAATGCCTTTGCTGGTCTTGACCATCGCGATGGAATGCTTCATTAATTTTTTTCTTGTTTTCAAATTACCAACACTCTGGCGCTGAATTCATATATACAGAAATCACAATTTCAAACATTTAACTTGAAACTTCTGGACAGTAGAAAATTTAATACTTTGGTAGCAAATTGTTTATATTCGTTGTGATCAAAATTGTAATTGTTGACTATAAAATCCTGCGTTAACAAACTAGGTTGCATTGATTGCTTTAATTGCAAACTATCGAGCGCTTTAACGTTAATTACGAATATGCAGCTTCTAGAGTGTTAACAGTCATCTTAAAGAATGTTTACATTCTACATGTACTTGAAGAGTATTTTCATGCTGTTTCTAGAGTATTTTCATGCTGTTTCTAGAGTATTTACATGTTGCTACTAGAATGTTCATGAAGATACTAGATTGTTAACATGCTGCTTCTAGAGTGTTTGCATGCTGCTTCTAGGGTGTTTGCATGCTGCTTCTAGAGTGTTTAATGCTGAGTATAGAGATTTCATGTTACTTCTAGCATGTGTTCGCGTTGCTTCTTAAGTATATCATGCTGCTTCTAGTGTTTGTATGCAGCTTCTGGGGTATTTTCACGCTGCTTCTAGAGTGTGTACATGCTGCTTTTTGAGTGTTTAATGCTGATTATTGAGTGTTCATGCTACTGATGTATTTACATGCTTTTCCTAAAGAGTGTTTACATGTTTTTTCATGGTTGACCTTGTTAAATACTTTTTATTTAGATATGATCCGCGATAAAACTCAGCTTGATTTCAGGGAGACGCACAAAGACATTCTGATCAAATCCCGTGATGAGTGTCTAGAGAATCTGGCTCTTAGAGTGTCGAGATACATTAGCATACATGATTATTTCGAAGTTTATATCAATATATTTGTCCAACGTATAACTACTTCGCCAATTTGCGTGTGTCATAACTCTTCACATCTCAAGCATATCAATGCAATATCGTTGCACTGGGTGCCAGTGATGTTTTTCAATCAACGACATATTCTCGTGTTGAATCAATATTGAGAAGCCTGAAATCACCATTAATCAAGACATTTACGGGAGATGCCGCTAATTGATTTTCTATAATGAGTACCTTGGTAGCAATATTTATGTAAAAAGCTACAGAAACAAGCTCTGTAGCAAACAGTTTAAAGATAAACCCGGTTTAATGGCACTGGGTAGGTAAACGCCAAAGACATAGAACATGAAATCACAAACAAGAAACATGGAAGAACAGCACAAAACGCCACAAGCAGCAGAGTGCATACATACAATATATAAAAAACTAGGTATGTTTATCAAGGATTGTTAGGTACCGCCTTGCAAGTTAACCACTTATTTTTGTGATTATGGAATCGTATGTTTTTCACACGTGTATCGTATATACAAGTCCTATGAATTATTATAAATTTGGACGATACAGATAATGTTTTGAAAAACATTCACATACAATGTTTTCATATCAGCATTCTCAATTAATCAAGACAGGCTAATAAGTGGTTGTCTTACCCAACACAGGAACAGGGCGAATAAATTGTATCGGTATTTAAACACAATGCTTGTTTCAGATTTAGAAGTGTTATATAATTATCTATATTCATAATGTACAGTATACATTATGCAATATTGAAATATATAAATGTCAGATTTATTTATTGATATGTGTTTTTGAACAGACGTTGAAATGCTTATTTCACTGCTTTTCTGCGTCTTGTTTTAAACACTTACAGTTTAGAAGTAACTTTTAAGAATAGATTGTCCTTTAATCGCCATTTGTCGCCGTTCAAAAAGTGTCTTTACTTATCGTAATATTCGTGCATATTGGTTTCATTTAATACTTCCACGACTTCCAAACGGAAATCTGTTATAAATCAGATATAGCATAGTTACTGCGCATGTGTATAAATCAATATTTCTTTATGTTATATAAAGTATTCATCGTTTATCAATCGAAATATGTTAAAACGCGTATATATCTATATTTCTTGTTATATAACGTATTTCTCGATATTTATATGAAACCACTACAGAAACAACCTCAGTAGCTCAAAATTAAAACATAAACCCCGTTTAATGGCATAAAGTAAACGCCAAAGACATGGAACACACAGCTTAAAAAACAACTCGAGAATCTTTTATTTCTAAACCTCCTTTATAATGCCCGTTTAAGTGGTCGCTTGTTATCCGCGGTCGACGGAGAGTATTTTAACCAATTGCTCAATTTATACCGAATTAGGATCATTCTTTTGACTTTCTCAATTATCGCCTTAATCTTTTAACTGAAGGTATTGTTTTTATGTTTGTATGTATGCATCTACCCCTAAAGTAAAAGTTTATGTGAGGCCACAGGACTTGCAAGGAGCTAGTTTGCTTCTCATATTTTAAGTTCGGTACATGTGCACCTTTAATAGACATACTTACGTAGCATATTAATATTTAATATATCTACATGTAATAAAATACACTGTTTTGTGAATATGGATTTAGGAAGCAAAATGACATATTGTTGTTATTCTAAGCACTTTTTTCCTATAGTTCAAGCAGTTCTCGATCTTTAATGTGTCATTTTTTGCGTTCAGCTGCCACTCACTGCTTTTCATCAAGCTATTCTTTTAACAAGTGTGTCGGTTTTGTCCTTGCGTAATTCTAAAGCTTTTCTGGAGTTTACCCTCACCCATTGATGCATTTTCTAATCCAAGCGTTAATCCTATACTCTCCACATTTCCATCAACACATGAACGTTGATTCCAAATCATCCTGTTTAAATATTGAAATTTACTTTCAATTTCAATCTTTCGATTCATTGTTGAAATCACATCTACAGTAAATTGTGAAAAAGGGTAAAAAAGAAACAAATTAAAACGTCGCTTCTGACATATGATATATTATCAACAATCTTAATCATAACTTTTCTTCAGAAAACAAAACAAAAACGAAATGAGCGCTAACAACTAAAAGATAAGTGCAAAAAATAGCATCGGCTACTTCGGTGTACATAAATGGCAAGGTGACAGTACGCCAAAATTTGATGTCTCGAAACCTGACACATTGTAGGAGCGATACTTTTTTCGGGTCCCGGTCTCATCCGTCTCGGTCTCATCTGGTCTAGGTTTTAAAACATACATCATAACTATAGGGCGTGATTAAGAAGAGGCGAGTGGGATAATAGGATTACAGTTGTTTAAAGTCGTTAAGAATTCAAAATAACATATTAAATAATCGACAAACAGACAGACAGACAGACAGTTTATTTCAGTATCAACGTGTCTGCGTACTAACAAACAATGTAGTACAAACGAGTATATATACAAAACGTTCATACGTTACAATAAATTGGTTGAATGTTAAAATTGTTAGTATTTATCTCTGTCAGAGGATGAACTGCTTTGTGCAATTTAAGTTCTTACAATAAATAAATAGGATTTTACTTAAAGAGAGTCTTTAGCAAACGTACATAGCTTAATAAGTGCTATTATTTGATTGCAACAATTGCAAATATTTTGATACAGGCGGTCTTATATAACAGCATCTCTTAATATATAGCATTCTTTTATCATTAAAAGACGGACACACACACAGTCGAAATTAATTTCATCTTGAATATCGTTGGAATTAGAAGATAGACAATATCTTTTATTGCGTACAATATTATTTCTGGTTCAATATCTACAGGTTTAGATACGAAGTGGGTGCACAGACAGTCGTAGTCTACAAAAGAAAAATTGCAAACTTTCGGGTAAAATGTCCAGATAACTTTCGTATTCAAGACATGTCTTAAAATGTCTATACATATCTAACACTGAGCTTTTTTCTAAAGTACCATACCAATCTTGTTTAAACGCATCGTATATTTTACATCTGAAGAATGTCATAATTGTACTAACATTAATATTGTCAATATCATCATAAACATACCTAAAACCAAAATCATTGAAAATCTTTCAAAACTAATACACCAAATTACGACGACCTTTAACACAATCATACTTGGCTTGTAAATCAACATTTTAAATAATAAGTTGTAGCAACCTTAAACCAACATGACAACATACGTACATATATCTTTAAGTATATGTACGGGTATCTACCTAATTCGCTATAAACAGTCACATTGCGAGTATTGGTATTGACTCTTAATAGTCTTTTACAAAAGTTAAAATGAATTCTTTTTAATTCCTTACATTTGTTGTACCCCAAACCTCTGCTAACTATTTTAAATTGAACCAACAAATGCGTCAAATAACTGACACAATAGTTTTGGTTTTATGTTATACTTCTGAAAAATAAAACATTCATTGCCTTTAGGGCTTTGCAAATCAAGTGATCCAGTTTAAGGTTAAAATTGACAGTATAATTAAACACAACACATAAATAGTTCAAGTCGTTAACATCCTGTATACGGCTTTATAAGTCCATCATTCTTTGGGCAATCACCTGGGTCTCTTACAAAATACCATAATTTTGGTTTCGTCGGTATTTACGTGTTATCCCCAAATGTTGGAGTAATTTGCTAAATTGTCCAAATGGGTTTTAATTTCATCGGGAGATTTTCCTATAAAAGCCATTTTATCGGCAAATAATAATAGTAAAACGAATACAATATCATCACTGTGAAATCCTGAATCACTTTGCGAACTCAATATCTTCTACGAATAGGGAAAACAATAAAGCGGACGTAACCCTTGTTGTAAGCCTACAGCATAACTATGTATAACACACCGACCGTTGAGAAACAAATAGATTAAGTATTCAAAATATGATGACGATGCTTTTACACATGATTTAACTTTTGATACATGTCTCGAACAATTCTAAGCATTTCCCTTGTGTTCCACATTTATACATTTTCAGCAATAATGCATTTCAATAAATCGTATCAAAACATTTCATCAAATGATATCATATTTTATCATAATAATATGACAATTTATGGCGAAGATAAACTATTAAAGTACACACATGCACTAAAAGAGTAGTCATAAATAACAGAAAAAATATTGTTTCAATATTATGTTTAAAACCACTTTAATTGTATTCAAAACAACGTCTTATAGACAAATATTTATAGCAATGGCAAAGAAAAGTCGGAGGCCACACGTGAAAGCTTCTCTCGGTTTTTAAACCTATCTTTATAGAGGCATTAACAAAAAGTTATTGAATGTATAAGCTGAGCGATTAGTTGTTTACAAAGTGAAAATAGAAAATTGCGTGACTTGAAACCGTGTTTAAACACCTTTTATGTTGGGCGAAGAAGTATTATGCATTTTTGTGTGTGATGCAGAATCGGAGAAAAGCAAGCGTTCACACAATTCCCTCCCTTAATATTCGGCAATGCAAAACACGTTGGACCCCCCGTCATATATGTTTTCATTATTTAAGACTGCATACTGCTATATATGACTTAAAACTATATAACTTACATTATTGTCAAACATGACATTGTGATCCTGATGAATTAGACAACAAGTATCACTTTACACCATATGTTCTGTCTGTCTGCTAAGACAAATTGATATGACACGTAGTTTAAAAGTTAGACCAAGCTGGGAGTAGGATTCGTTGTTGGTCCAAAGGCCCAATTTATTTCAACTCATACAGCTGTTTAAGACACAAAATAAGTCTGAAACAGTTATATTTGAATAGGTTAATATACATATCAAAATTATGTATGATTATATAAACTTTATTGATGACTATATAAACCAGATTATGAATTAGCGCATCGTAATATTAATAGTTGTTTACGTCAAAAATACTAGAGTCATGTTTTACCCTCATGTTTATATATGTAATACTATCAATGTGTCATGTAAGTAAGTCCTGTTTTGTTAATTATTGAAAATTTAACATGTATACGATTGTGAAATATAATTATTGTACTTACTTCAATGAATTAAAACGTAATATTTATATGTCAAAATTTAAGTGGCTTACTGCATTAGCACTTTTTATTGACACACACGCACAGCTACTGTTCGTTCAAACGTCAAGTCAGTGCGTTTATTCTCTAAAATTAAAGTACAACATGAAGAGATTAAGGTTTATAATAAAGACAATATAAGGCAAAGGCTCAAATAAATAATAGAAAATATAAATGATAACCTATTGGCAAATTAAAAAAATACATATACATATATTAGATGTATAATCTGCATCATTATTATATAATGGAAGAGTCACTTGTAATATATGTTTATTCCGAGCAATAAATACAGTTATACTAAAATGCAATGTATAACATCTGGGACCAATAATACATTTTACTCCCAGATAACATATATAACAAGAGTTTTCAACCTTTCTGACTTTCTGCCATTTTACGATAAATTTATGGCATAAAACATTATTACAAATATACAACGAATTTCATTATAGTGCATTAATAATACAACATATTTCTGCACTCCTTCAGTTCAGTAATTGATATTCATGAAATGAGTCGAACATGCACTCTTGGAAACTTTTTATAGTATCTATTTATTGATGGACAATACATCAAAGTGAACTGTCGCGTACTAGGAGAACGTTGTCCGACAATTATCAAAATAGCTTGATTTCTTACACACTGTGAAAAGAGGAAGAACAGTAAGCCAACTTTGAAACATTTTTTAAAACATACAATTTTCATTTACGACTTACACTTGCCTTCTACAAACTTCATATCTTTTTAAAAAAAACAAAACAACAAAAAACAAAACAAACAAAAAACCCTTAACATCTTTGTAAATAAAAGTTCATTATGTTTATATATATCATTTCATTTTGTAATAAATTAAAGGCAAATCAGATCGTCAATTTTGTTTACCAAACATCTGCAACACATAAGCCATAAGTCATTTCAATATCTTGCTAGGGGCCGGGAATTAGGAGACCGGATGAATTGGATAATACGGCGGGAGAACGGGAAATAGTATCGCCCACGAAATAGGCTACAAACTACCATACAGTGCATGCGTTTTATTAAAACGAAAGTAGATATTTTCGGAAAATCCCGGGTTAATATCACCTTGATGGATTTATGATGAATTCTCTTGCAAGTTATGTCAATCACTAAGGTTTGGTTATGTTGGTTTCGCTAATATGCTTAGAAGTTTTAACTTTTAATCTATAAATTACAAAAGCTTTAGAAGACAGAGCAAGGCCATGTTTCTGAAGTTGACAAATTTAAAAATCTAAGTCAAAACAAGTCTCGTCAAGACTTGAAATAAAACACTTATGAATATATATGCCCTTTTTATTGACTTTATTGAGTTTTGATTTATTCAATTTGTTTTATTTGTTAAAATTTCTATACAACGTTTATTCATATGAGCTAAAACTGTTATTTCGTTAGGTTGGCCAGTGAAGCAGGTTTGACGGTACATGGAAAGAGTACACAGATCCTCCCCTATACATGTATGTGTTTACAAAATACTAAGATATTTAATACGTGTACGATGGTTAACATGCAATTTAAAATTGCTGGCAATCATCAGTTAATGTTATTTCATGCATATAACATTCATTATATAGCTGTGTCACTGTTGAATTAAGTGATTTTTTGTATCAGATTTAATTTTATTGAAATTTAGTATTGATTTTATGAGAACGATCTTGCAAAGTCAATAAAACATACTCCTTAAACGTTAAAAGCTCTAACCACAGGAATTTGTCTAATTGATTGATCTTCTATATATTGGAAATCCAGTCACTTGGTTGGACTATAATCTTGGACAAAAAATCCAGCAAAGAGTTATCTGATGTGTTGTTAACAAGTAGATTTCACATCTTAACATGCCAAGGCGGTAGAAAAATTTAAAAATGCTTTTTGAAATACTTATGTCCACACAAGGAAGTATCAAATTCATTTCATACTTCAAGTAAGCATGCAACACTGGCCTATTTAAGGTCATGGTCAAGATCACTTCAAGGTAAAAATTCAAAGTATACCCCAATGCCTATTGTCGGCGTTTAAAAGGTTTTAATATTCCATGTTTTACATTTGTTAGATAATGCAAAATGACAGATCATAGTTGATTTCATGTTAAGATGCTTTTTTTATTAAATATTATATTATTCATATTTTTTTAAACATCTGAGTGTCATGCTAGTACAGGGTGCTAACAACAGGATACAGCTGAACATCAACTATCCAACATATTGACTTCAAATTTGTGTAGAAACCAATAATCTTGATACTTAATAGATCTCGTTCACAGAATCCTTACTATGGCTATCAAAGTTCAAGTCTTCAATGGTAAAATATATATATATATAAATCTATAGAACGATGATTTTACTACACACAGTTTCACTAAATGTGGACATTACCGATCACCTGCTAGTAAAGAAAATTGTTTTTCGGCCTGTTAGATACAATGTTGTTGTCTTTTATTAGACAATTCATTGTCCTTTACTTTGTCCATCTTGGATTTGCTTGACCCTAAACAAGCTTTAACGTTGATGTATAATTACTGCTATAATAAGATTTATATAACACTTTACTTGCTCGGGTTAAGCCCTCATACATGTATAGTAAGATTGGCACAGCTGTAGCTAGCTGTAGTCATACTGTCATCTCGATTATATTTCGCACTAAATTACTGGCTGTTTCCCCAGTCAGGCTGTATTGTAGACAGGGACATAGGCATATTCCACCTAGATGGTATAGAATGCGAATATTGGCACAAAAATGGCTTAATTAAAGGCTCTTAGTTGAAGCCCTGCTTGGGTTTCTTTGGTCTGAATGAGCTTTTAAGGTAGAATAACGGATACATTTAAATTATGATGTGGTTGAATGTAGTTCTTGTTTAACACAAAATTATGTTTAAAAGTTATTGGATTGCCTTAGATATAAAGGGCTTTGATGTTGTCTTTGACGCTAGATTACATTACATGTTGTCATGAAAAGTATATCAGACACTCTATTGGCTTTAGCAGAGTCCCTGTGTGATACATATGTGTGATCCTAAGATGAACCTAATCGTCTTGGCTTTAGCATTGCTCAGGATATTTGTGCATATAGTTGACTACATCTGTTTTAAAGAGAAAAAACCTTAGTTGGATAGTGTCATTTGTGTCACGGATGGACTTGTTTGTAGCTCAAATAGAGCAGATGTCTGGTGAGTTTTACATCACATGGGCTGAACTGTAGCCACATTTGGATTTAATGAGCTTCACGTTTGCCCTCACAGCGCTCCTTGTGGCATATTCGGACACAATATGGGCGTAACTGATGCTCAAATGTTGTTATTTGGGTACTGGAGTTGCAAAGGCCGGGAATATGCTGAAATTTAAATTTGTTGGACAATGAATGATCTTGCAACAATATGATTGGGTGGCAGTGGACAAGCTTAAGTAGATTTGCTGCCTGGTATGTCTTGCACTATGTAAGATGGAGTGTCGAATTTTATTTACTTATCAACCAAACAATATCAATACAGAAACATGGTAAATATACAATATACACTTACTATTTTTCGAAACATGTTGTAGAGTTTGTGATTACCCCCCCCCCCCCCCATTATTTTCGACATTGAATTGTAATGCTTTTTTGTTCAAAAATGCTTGTATGAATAAAAAAGATAAACAAATAAATAACAGTTTTGAGAGACATACTGGTATTATTTGTTAGATGTTTATTATTTGAAAGCCCATTTCTGTGTATGGACATTTGATTTGTTTTAATGATAGCTCATTCACGTTCAATTTGAATGATTATGTTAAAGTAGTTTTTAAAATTAGTGTCGAATTTTAGGACATTGGATCGGCTTATAAAGCGCCACTCAAACATAATTATATTGAGAACTGACTGGCCTTGGTAAAGTCGCTCTGTGGTATGGAAGGCACAAATTGGTCGTTATGATGATCAAGTTAGATAAGATATCCATACATTTTTTTTCTAAACAGAACCCATTTTGAATTTTGTCAATTGTAGTTAAATAAGTTTGGTAGGCTTGTGATGAATTTGGATAGAAACTGATTTGTTCGTACCACAATCATGTTCGAGTTGTTTTGTTCTCAATGCTTAAAGATACACTCTTACTCCCTATACAATTAATACAATTGTTTAAATACGTATACCAAAATGGATGAATTAATGTCGAAAACAATGGGTCTTATGACGCATAACGACTTTAATTTGAAAGAAAGGTGCAGAAAACACGGTATTTCTACCTTATGAGATGATAGTAGATCGCACCAAATCTTTTAGCTCTCACTTATCATTAAACATTTTGCGTTTACAACTATCAAATACACGGTAAGAATCTTGTTATCGGTTATTAATATTTTTACTTAAATGCATTCGTAAGTAAGAAGTTAAAGATTAATCACTCAAAATGTTTCTTTGTTATACATGTGTATGTATTGATTTTGAATATGAGTGTCACTCTGAGTTAAACGACCCGGTGTACTTCTTCAAATGAAAATAATCCGGGGTAGAAAGGCATTAAACAAATCACACAAATGTGCATAATAAGCCTTATTTGGCGAAGAACGAAATACTATACTGATCATATTGTCAACCAAGCGATAAGAAGAGTACGTCCTGGTAGAAAAGGTTTTATATCTCAATCTCTAAGATCAGGTTTAAATGATGAATGGGATATAATTAAGTTCAGTTTGGTTCGTGATTTCAGATAACAACTAATGTTAGTCTTCAATAGTTTTGGAATATTTAAGGGAGAAACATTCGAATGTAACCATTACAATTTCCCTTTATTTTATATGGACAAATAAAAATCTACGACCAGAATATACATATGTGCGAATGCAGACTATGAAAACCAAACATATTCTAAACGTACCTATTCGAACCCATAGGTTTAGCCAATAAAGGGAGAAGGGGTGGGGTCATGTGCTTTCTATGAAAAAATAAACTAAGAAAATGACATTGGCTGCCATGACATTTCATATCAAATGACGTTCACAATCACGGCAGCATCCAATCTTTTAATCGCGACAGATAAATGAGGCATGATCATATTCCTTCGATAATGATAAAATATATTCTATAAACAGTGTTTTGTTTGTATTTATACATGTCAACAGTTCATAACAACAGCTATAATAAAGCATACTGCCTAGCTTTTAGATAATGGTGACGTCATTGTTTTCCTTTATGACATTATCTGATGGCAATCATTTAATTGTCTTAAATCATATGCAAACTATATTACATACATGCCATCAAACAGTGACAGAACATTTAAAAGTAACATTGTAACAACGTATGAGTTACCATGACAAAGAGTAATGAGAATAATTATCATATAACCTAAAGTTTGAACAAGAAAGTCTTTAAAAAATAAATGTTAAAATAAGTTTATTAAGTAGTGGGCTGTGAATTCCTTTATCTGTATAACAACTAAAATACGGAGACAGTGTACATAAAACGTTTACTAGATGTAGTGACTATATCTATATACATCACAGCAATCTTCGGAATATGTTATCTAAACGTGAACAATTACAATTCAGGTACATTGATTCTCCGTGGCTTAAAATTTAAATATGTGTGGTGGAACAAGACGGCGCAACCCTATGAAGTCAAATGATAATGTTTTTTTATTTGTGCAAATAATACCATTACTCAGCTTAGAAATTAGTGGAGCTATATGTTATGTGTTATTTTGATATGAGATATTTACTACAGAGAAAAATATGTATTCACAAAATAATAATTGCGAAGTAACATCCATCATGCAGGAACTTTTTTTAAAAAAAGCAACATGTTTTCATACTAAACACATCAATCTGAAATAGCATCGTTAATTCTTGTAAGTGTCAGTTTGCACCAAGCAGTGGTTTGCAATAAAATGCTTTAAAATGGTATCGTTCAGATTTGGGGTTTTATAATAACATTTTACGAATTATAAGTTTTTGGATTTAGTCACAGATCTTGTTTTCACGAGTGGCAAATCGATATGGAAAAAATATTTTTTCCATGAGCTAGAGTGTAATACTGAACTATCTTAAACTGAAATCAACAAATGTTACGAACCATTTTTAAATTGAAGAGGGCATTACTACATTGACCTTATTACAGTGGTCTTCATTTGCTGAGGTCGAAAGCGTTAACAAAACAAATATTGATTAAAAATAGTTTAGGTTTAAAATTTGTTGAAATAAATGGCTTAATGGCACGTGAACCCTCACTTTTAGAGATTTGCTTGTAGATACGCTTCGTCTGTGACATGACGATTGATGTGAGGTGATAATTCTAATTTATCCACCAATTGCTGTATGAATAGCTGGGGAAGTTTGTATTAAAAGTCAGAAAACGATAAAATAGAAAATTATTTAATACATGCTATTATACCGAACATTGAATTTATGTTTGAACATTTGTTTACGTCTAGAATGTATTGTACGGAAGCAAATGTTCGATCTTTCAGCTTAAAAGAACGTTTGATAAAATGAAATTGCCATTTCCTTGATAAAAAGTACGCTGTATTTGCATAAAAAACTTTTTTTCAAACATACGCAATCTTTTTCAAGGATCATGCTATTGTTTTGACATAATTTAAAGGTTCAAAGTTGACGTATTCAGTTTTTATTGAAGGGAAAAAACTTCAATTAATTTCAAAAGTAGTCCCTTATGTTAATATTTTCACTCCTTACTTTGCAGAGAAAATGACATTGATAATTTCCGGGCTGTTATTTCATTGATAACACTCCATTTTTCTAAGAATGACATTAAAGAAGTTTAAAACCGTTATCACTATTACCTTTACATACAAATCCATGTTATACCGTTTGCTCCGTCTAAGCATTCGATTTGTGAAACAATTATCTGAAGCCGTCAGCAAACGTTATTTTGATCGACGCTTACGTTAAATATTATACCTTACATAAATGTGTCCCTTCTTTATGTATATAAAGTTGATCGGTCGGTATATCAATGCATTTAAAAAAAAAATCCAGTTCTTATGACGTCAGCGGTTTTTGGGCGGCCCGGACCTCGTCAAAAATATAATATGGACCGCTGACGTCATATAATATGGACCGCTGATTTCATACAACTGGTGAGTGCTGCTTGCAATTTTCACAACGACATTTTTTCCCAAGTAATTATTATTAGATTTGTTCAATAAAACACATCGAAGGCGCTTTAAAATTATTAAATGGTAAAACAAGTGTTCGGTATAATATAAGAAATATAACACACCACTGCGGGCCATATGGCATTATAAGGACCGGCCAGTCAGCCCCCGAAGGTGAATGGATCTCGGCTAACGCCTCGGTCCATATACACCTTCGGGGAGTGACTGGCCGATTCTTATTGTATCATATGGCACTCAGTGGTATGTAATATTTCTTAAATATATTATTCATATTACTGTCCTCCTCTAGAAAGGAAAAAAGTTTGAGACAGAATAAAGTTGATAATTGTATGCGGTTTGCATTCAATTGTATATCCAATAATAAGATATTCGAGGTTATACATGTGTGTTTATGTAAACGTCACTCTTTTAAAGATGGGGGCTGTGATGGATTGCTCTATGGCAGGTATTAACAACGGCATTGCCCTACCTTGCTGATTAATTTTCAAATATAATCACTCGAAATGCTTATTAATTTTGTTGTGTTCCAGCATGGAGCCTGTGGTGGAAAACCAGAATGAAAAGTATTTTCTTCGTCTACACCTGCTGGTGATGAAAGCATGCGAAGTTTTGCGAGCAAAATTTGACTCCATCGTCCCTCCTGCTAACCTTGCGAATCATCTCAAACTGAAAGCACACAAACACATATTACAACAGTTGAAGAAAAGACTTTCAAATAAACAATACACTCTGCTTAATCAAAACCCAGACTCTGGAAAATTTGACATCACTCTTTTAGTTTTACTTCTTAGAAGTGTCTGTAATTTGGATCCAAAACATCCCATATGGAAAGAAAAGGATAACAACAAGATAACAAACACCATGCGACAAGATATTGCAAGCCTTGTGCGGATAAGAAACATGCGAAACAAGGTATTATGTTAACACTATATGTAAACACTGGTAACGTTCATGAAAAAAACCCTGCAACATCCACTCACATAAAACTTGCTAATTCGTTGGTTTAAATTAGTCAAATTTTCTTTTTGATTTGTCAAGGTTTATCTAATTATGACTTTTGAATTGCTCTCATGTGCAAACGATAACCTGTGCGGAAATGTTATTCAGTTTTATACTATTAAACCAAGGTAATGAATCAATGTAAGTAATTTAGGGGAATAATTATTCTGAACTGCAATACTAAAACTTCTTATGCATATATAAGTGTGCGTATTGTGCTAACACATCATTGGTTTGTTGCGTACACCATACGAGTGTAAATACGAACATCATATAGTATATATCGTCACGTGTTTATCGGCGTTACACCTTTATTTTCATTTTGATCTTTTTATCTCTCTCTTTCAGATATGCCATGCACACGTCGCACACTAAACGCAAAAGGAGTTTGAAGATGGTTGGAATATACTCGAACACGTAAGTAGTAGTATAAAGAAATCCTTTCATCTAAAAATGACATAAAAATATACCCTTCCCAGCAGGCACACGCCACCAGTTCGACGTCAGAACGATCAAAACTCCGACTAATTTCGGTTGTAACCGTATATTCCTGGCAATGAACTGACGTTAGGATATCGCAAAAATCCAACGTTTAGTCGACGTCCTTGACCGATGTCATACCGATGTTGTAGTAGGTGGCAACGTCGATTATATTCGTGTTAAGACGATTTTTTAAAAAAGTTTTTTGTCTTTTAGACACAAAATATATTTTTTGAATTCGATGAATTATTGAATATGGCAGCATTGAACACACATGTCCTTAATGCCTCAGTCATATATGCCACGACGGCCATAGGGTCTGACATTTCTACGGCCTATAGCAAGTATGCGGCCGCCGCAGTATTCCTACGGTCACAAACTGTAGCAGTCACAAATGTTAGGGTAGCCGCACAGCGTATTTTAAATTTGTAAAGACAGAAAACATGCTGCTGCTTTATGGCCTTTGTAGGGATGACATACGGTCGCCTTATGGCGTCTCTGCGGCGGCCGAAGAACTTTGACAAATTCCATTGTAGATGCTAGGTAGCAACAAGGCGCCCGCAGGGCGGTCGCAGGAGGAACATACGACGACCGTACGACCGTGGAACCGCTTTACGGCATGGCTTCGGCATGTCGTTTGCTACGGCGAGCTTAGAAATGAAAATAATATAATCCCGCGCTTTAATCCTACGGCGACCCCTATGGCGTTTGAATTATAGGGATACACCCTCCAGTTACCCTGCGGCCACCGTAAATCGTCTGCGGCCACCGCAAGTATCTCTCGATTTTCGGGGCCTACGGCCGCCGTAGAGCAAATGTGACTAAGTTATAACGAGTAGTATATAACGTATAGTTCGAAAACGATGTATATGAATTCCGCGGTGAAGCTATAACAAATATGATATAAACTTATGTAGTAATTATTATCTAATATTTTATGAAAAATAAGAAATAATTATTACTATATTTCATCACATATTTTGCATTGTTTCCGGTTAAATATAACAATTATCTATTTTTGTTTTGTGAAATATAATTTTGTTATATTCCTGTTGGTAAGAAAATACAGCTCAGCTTATTTTGTATACAACTTAATCAAAAAAGTGGGTTAGTTGGCAACATTCCTGCAATTCATACGGATCTTTCAAGTTTTTTAATGATGAATCTTACAATTTCCTCTATTTTCTCTAAATAAACATATTTTTTGATATTCAGTATTTTATTAAACGTCGTTCAATTGTGTGGTTTCTTGACAAGTCCCTGCCCGTTCCATTATATTATTATACCCCCATATATGCTTCAACGACGGCAATAGGCAACATGCGAAATCCCGTTTTATACCCTTAGGGCGATGCATACCGTTAGACATAGCATGATAAATTACCACAGCGCTATTAGTTAATTAACGAGAAATAAGTCAGCATTATTGTGCAATCACGCAACTTTGTAAGAGTTGCATATGTCTCCTCACGTCCCGCCATTACAATTTTAGCTCCAAAGTATTGCACGTTCACCAGAAATTTATGTGGCATTTCACAGTTATTTTTGACCCTTCAATTAATAAAAATGTCCTGAATAATAGCATTAAGTGCGAGAAGTATTGCGCTCCTGCACTCATGAAGTATTTAGGGAATGTTGATAAGCATGTGCTATTGTGAACCTTCAATATCTTAAGCTCTTTGCATTTGAAGAAATTAAGCATGGTCTGAAAAACTTTGTTTCGCATGTAGCAAAGCAAGGGTTGCTCATACACTCATGGAACTTCAGGAATATTGGTCAGCATTAGCTGCTTCGCAATAGCCATTTAGTTTACATTGCACTCGGAATAGAAAGGGTTACGGTCTTTTATTAGTGAAACATGGTCTGAATAACGCTGTGCCGCATGACGTAGCACTTAACCTTTATACACTCATGAAACTGCGTATGAATATTGGTCAGCATTTGTATGATGCACATGTCATTTGTGTCACATTTTGCTCAAGGCGGCGTCTGTGGGAATGAACCATGCCGGTGAAAGCTCCAGTGATGAACATTGCTACCAGTTGCTCTCTTGCCTTACGCTTGGCATTGGTAATAAAGCGAAATTTGGAGTACTCAGTACTGGTATAAATCCAGGAACGTTGTATCCCGCTTTATAACGTTCAGTGTTTTAAATAAGTACTTTTAACTAATTAACTAATTGTATCGGTCTAATGCGTATGTAAATAGGGTTATCGAATGTATAGAAAAATATATGCGCTCGTTCTGACCCAAAATTAATTTGCACTACTCAGCTCCAGAACTCTTGGTTTTATTGCCATATAAATAAAAACACACGCGCATTGTAATCACGACGATCATCCATCGCCGGAACCCGACGTTTTTCCGACATCAACCTGACGGCCTGTGCTTGGTGTGCGTATACTTCATCATTTCAAACAACTTAATATTATAAATACACTAATTGGGTCTATGTGCTCTCTAACGTTCGCCTATGACTTTTATATCGCGCTGTCTGAATGTAACTGAAGATATACCTTTGCCTCTAAAGGTTCCTTCATTCTATCTGAAAATATAATTTCATTTAGTGAGTTTGTATTTAAAGGCCTTCCACGATGAAAAGTTGGTGATTTAAGCCAACAATAAAAATGTTTCATGTTTATTCTAGTTTTGAGAAACAATCTTTTTCAAAAGTAAAAATGCAATCTTTATAACATGTGTTGGGGTTATAAGAAGCTAAGCACGTTCTATGAACGAAGATTTTATAAGATTTTAGCTGAAAAAGGTTTGCATTTTTTCGGGAAAGGGTGTCCAAAAAATAGAGATGGGTTTCTGTCAAACTGCTCTGTACTTCCCAGTCAATCATGCATTGTGGTTTCTTGTAGATCTTTCAAATAAAAATGATAGCTAATAAAATAGCGAAAAATAGAGAAATAGATTCTTTTGCTGGTAAATATTAAACATTTTTCTTAAAAAAGAAGCAGTCACCACAAAGCTTATAACTTTATTGATAGGGTATCCTTGGGCGCCTTTCCCATGATTTTCAATTGCCTTTTGAGCCAATTCTTATTTTTTGTAAAATGTTCTCAACTCCTTAATTCATATTGAAACTCAAAATAAAATTCTGAAACGTTTTATGTTTGGTCCTTTTAGCCAACTTTTTCACTGATCCTTTAAAAAAGAGTTTTGTTACCATTTTTTTGGACCAGGTATGTAAGGCCATATTGAACTACACATATCATACAATTACTATTTAAAATGAGAGTGTAGAGGTTAGCTATTGTGATTACCCTACGCTTATCGTACGCTGCCACTCGTGAACATGTTTGCCCTTTTATTGCATCTTCTGAGAAACAACTTTGCCGACTTATTTCGCTGATAGAAACATAATGACATTGGTCCCTTTTTAACTTTCTAAAGGGTTCCGGCACATTGTAAATGATTGCCCACAAATCTAATGATATTTTGACGACCTTTCCTTAAACCGCAATGGCTTAAGTTTAGATAGTTTGTATAACGTATTGCCAAGTTGTCCTCTACCCCTTTTGTTTAAATGTTCACCGTGGGTTTTAAACTGGGCTCGCTTTATGCACATAGAAATATCTTCTTCTCATAACCCACAATGACTAGAGCTAGGACAGTTTTTGTATTGCATTGTCAGGTGATCCTCCACCAAGTCCGTCTAAATGGTAAACCTGGTGTCGAAATTTGCTCTCCCTAGGGGCCATTTGTTTTTTATAAACTAATGAAATCGTCTTCTCATAAACAGCCATGGCTAATGCCGTGTTTTAACGCATGTTATTAATAAAAAAATATATATATATCATAAGCATACAAAAATGTTAATATTAAAACATTATTATGTAACAAAAGTACATGTTAGAAATATTCTATTGAGGTGAGGTGATTATGGCCATCTTGTATTGTGTATTTGTGTAGTGTATTTCCCTTTGGTCTATATTAATGTTTATAAACAGGGCCCATGTATAACTTTGGCTACTGGGCTTGTCCTTGATGTTTACTTTGTATTTTTGTTAACTTAACAATATGTTTTAAAGGCTATGGTAAAGGTTGGGCAGTCCTGCGGCCAGAATAACTGGAAAACTGAAATAGAAGAACTGAAGACAAAATCCCTTGACCTGGTTACAATTAAGATGAATAATCTCCGAGGTATGATCCTAATCATTAGTGTATGTGATGCATATTTATCGTATGTGCACACGGTACTTCCATAATCATAAAATAAAATAAAATTGCACGAAGTACTAAACTAGTAATTTTTATTTCAAAAATTAAACTGAAATGTTTGACACACGACAGTAAATGATGAATAAAATGTTAAGAATACGATTATATATATTAAATAAGTATCTCGAGGGCTTGAAACATTAGATGGATGTAATTAAATGTATAAGATTACGTACACCTTCGGATGAGCCCTAAATACATTATAAAAGAAATAATGCGTTCGTTGAGTCAAAGTGTACGATATTGGCTTTTTAATATTAAAGACATTTCTACCTTATTTGTTTTCAATCAAATTAGTGTTTACCATTTATTATTTCGTTAAACAGAACAAACACTTTGGTTCCTGAAGGAGATTTGTAATGATGAATTTTATGTGGCAACTTCCCGCTTTAAAGAAGCCAAAAAATTGCTTGATAAAAAACGAATCATCGTTCTGACTGGCCATCCCGGGGAGGGTAAGACTGCCATGGCAGCAAGGCTGGCTCTTGCGAATGATACAAAGCCAGAGAACTGCGTGAGATTAAATTGTGCCAGAGATTGGGATGAAGTTGACTGGTCTTTAAAACTGTTTACAACAGTAATCGTGGATGACATTTTCGGAGAAGGAGCGCTGAATCAAAAGCTTGTACATGATTGGAAACCGGTTATTCCGTTAATGATACTAGCGGCCAAATGGGAAGGTTTGAAAATAATTATTACCACTAGACATTACATTAAAGAGGAAGCCCTCGCAGAAATGGACAAATTAACAATATTTAATGAGAAATATGGAAATGTGTTGCTTTTGTCTTCATCAAAGTTTTTGACGTTCAAAGAAAAGAAAGACATTTTGGAGTCCAGAGCAAAGAAAAATGATTCTGAGAATGTGATGGAAGATAATGGTATCATGTATGACGATTGTGTCCGAAAAGCAGAAGGAGTGGTGGAAGAAGGAAAAACTAAAGATCTTGTCTTTGGCTTTCCCCAGTGTGCGACATTGTTTGTTCGAAGCGAAGAGTTGATCAGATTGGGTTCTGATTTCTTTAGTAAACCGGAAAAACACTTTAAAGCGTTTGTTGATCAGTTGTTCAAAGGGGGAGACGAAAAACAATTCCACAAGTCCTTAGCATTGGTGGCAGTTTGGGCCGAGCAAAACATGAGAATAAAAGAGCGAGATTTGCTAAATGCATTAAAGGTCTCAGATCACATAAAACATGTGGCTGATAGTTTCGGAATTCCAATTAGTAACGATTTTTTGGAAACGTTAAAATCTTCCCTGAAAAGCCATGTTCAGGACCTTTTGCTGTTGATCGAACATTCTGGGGAATATACATTCAGTCACACCGTAAACGGGGACATAGTAGGAGTAGTCCTTGGAAGTCACAACATCCTTCAATGTCTTGCGCTTTGTCCCCGGGATTTCTTGATGGAACGTGTAACAGTCGTACAGAATAACGATGAACTTCGGGTGTTTATACCAGAATGTTATCATGGAGATCTCTGTGAAAGGTTCGCACAAATGATTGGCCGCAAGAACTGCAATTTTGTGGCAAAAGAATCTTCAACACACGAATTTCAGCAGCTTCAGCGTAAAGGTCGACGCTCCAATACCGTTGATGTGATCAGTGACATTGACTTTGGAATTCTGAAACACAATGCGTTTAAAGACGAAATTTTTGACGAAGTTCATCGAGTATATTAAAAAAACCCAGCTTGATAAAGATCTCTTCGCCGTTCCTGTGATTAAAATGACAGGGTACTTTCTTGACTATGGAATCAAAATGAAAGAAATGGTCATGTTCCTTCCAGGATACACTCTGTACGGAGGGCTACGTGTATTGGCGAGAGAGTTGATAGAGCAAGAGGTTTTCCCAAAGGACCAAATCGACCCACTTCTGCTGGCAACACACTCGGGGGATACTGAAATGATGAAATTGCTACTGAGCCATGGAGCCAAAGTGTCAGGCGATACGATTTATGTGGCAATGCACACGAAGAGAAAGAATGAATCTGAAAATGTTCTCGACACAATTGTGGATTTCAAGGGAATTGACATAAATGACAAAGGCAACTCTGTAAACGGAAATTATCCTTTGATAGTGGCAGCAAGCAAGGGTTTCGTCAGTGCAGTTAAATGTCTATTGGAACATGGAGCTGACACAAAGGTGAAAAATGATAAGAAACTCACAGCATTGCACAGGGCAGTTATTCATAAACACACCGATATCATCCAGCTTCTTATTGATCATAAGGCCCCTGTGAACGAAAAAGGTGGGAAATTGAAAAGGTCACCCCTACATATCGCTGCTGACCTGGGAATGACAGAGGTCGTCGAAACATTTTTAAAGTGCAAAGATGTCAACATAAGGATCAAAGACCATTGCGGGCATTTTCCGATATTTCTTGCAGCGATTAGGGGTCATTGTGAAACAGTCAGGGTCCTCTTGAATCATGACAAAACTCAGGATAGTCTTAGGATTGCATCTTATGGCAAGAAATCTTTCATCAAGGGCATGTCACTGTTTCATGTCGCAGTTTGGAAAAACAACCGGAAGCTGATCCAGATGCTAATTGACGAGAGGGCGAATCCAAATGTGAAAGATTTCTTTGGACGGACCCCACTGTTCTTTGCAATTATGACCAACAAGAAAACTGCGACGCGCATGTTGTTGCAATATTCGGACAAAGCAATTGCTGAAAAACAAGGATACACACCATTACACGCCGCAATCCATAAAGGAAATATCAAAGTGGTAGCAAAACTTGTTGCTGAAGTAAATGTGAACGCAGTTGATCATTTCGGCAGAACACCACTGCATGTTGCATGCGAAAAAGCCGATGTAGATACCGCGTTAATGTTGCTGAATCAATGCGATGCAGATCCGTTTATGGTTACAAAAAGGGGCGATACGGTCTTCCATATTTTAAGACGAAAACATGGAAACCAAAGTCACCAGGAGCATTTAAGGCGACGTCTTATTGAGAAGCTTTTGCTTGAGAAAGACCCAACGATTTTTGAACGAGTGAAAAATATGCCCAATAAGAGAAACGTTTTTATAACGGACATCGCGACGTTGCAAGAGACTGATGAAAGAGATATCAAGTTACTGAGGCAAAGTATAACAACTGTCTTTGGCGCGATTAACGATGATGATGATAATGATGATTATGATAATAACGGAGCTGGTATATCGGCAAAATCTTCGAAAACAGTTCTACATAGACATGCCAAAAGGCGGAGCATTGATGATGATGATGATGATGATGATGATGTTGATTTGGATGAGGAAGATGATTATGATATTTTTGATCATTATGAAGGTGATTTCTCTTTTGGTGATGATGAAGATGATGATGTTGATTTTGATGATGATGATAATGATGATGATGATAATTTTGATATTGATGAAGATGATTTTCCCGATGATGATGATGATGGAGATGATGATGAAGATGATGATGAATATGATGATGATTATTATTATTGATTGATTGATGATGATGATGATGATGATGATGATGATGATGATGACTTTTAGTTAAAGGATATTACCACATTGAAGATTAGTTTTCTAATATGTCAACCTTTCTGTATAAGCATTAATTTTGCATACGCAGATAGCTTTGTTGTACAATTTATGTTTATCATTTGACATTGGCTGTGACACGACTGATATCCGAATACCTCATGCACAAGTAATATATTGGTGTTTTCTGGTTAGTTTTCCTACTGATTCACTTTTTAAGTCGAGAATTAAAACGTACCTGTTTCCTGAAACAGTTTTAATGGTAACATTTGCCCCCAACTCTCAATAAACATTGAGCACATTTTACATGTCTAAGGAAAATCTATATTACGAATTATACACCAATATAAGCTACTCTTGGTTGTTTTAAGAAAACAGTCGAGTTATTGTCATTGTCTTGGTGTTGTCGGTTTTAACTTAGCTATAACTAAAACATACTTCCAGATATTAACATAAAGGTTGTACACATGTTCACGGTTCACATTTTGAGCACGGTCCATAACTCTGGCTTTAATAAATGTGCCCCTTGATAGTTTGAATTGAGGCAATAACTAATTTTGCCGTAATTTAATAAACGTTCGAGGTATTCACATTACGTTTTGTACACATGTTATATGTTCGTAAACAAGTAGCAAGGCCCATAACTCTGCCATTATTTATTGTCAATCAATGTTCCTTGATAATTTCTTATTGTCTGAATACAAGCACGCGATATACACATGAAACAGTTTGCCAATGTAACTTGGGCAGAATACACATGAGCAGCAAAGCCCATAACTCTTAGCTTTGATCCTTCCAGTCTTATTTTGAAAAATGGATGAAAAACTATAACTTGCACGCAGACAAGGTTCACAAGTTTAGCAAGGCTCGTGACGTTTACTTGAATAATTGTGAAGGTATGCCCTATGTTCGACTAAAAACAACAACTGACGAGCGTTGGCGATCGCTCTTTGTTGTTTTGTATTTTAATTAGAATTATATTATTAGTTGTGAGTTAAAATTAGTAAAAGATATTAATTTAGAAATTAAACTTCAGTTTTTACTATTGTATAAAGAATTTTGTTTTTATAATACATGTTTTACAGATAATCGCTGTTTACATATGTATCATCTTTCTGAATTTAAAACATTTTTGAGAATAATATTTGTGCAACTGAACAGTATTGTTTTAGTACCCTTTCCTCTGTTTCGTCGCACAAGCAGAAAAGCTATTTACTCTCGGTGTGGAATTACTCTAGACTTAAATACGTAATTGAGTGTTTACAAGCTATTACTTAAAAGTTGTACATAACATAAAACTAATTACTGCCTTAACAAATCCTGATATGTAGACAAAGATGTTTTATTGGGGTTATATCTCAGATCGATGAGTATAAACGTGAACAAATAAGACGCTAAAGTATCCTATATATGCTCTTGTAAAAAATCTATTTCTAAGAAATGTCAGTCTCAATACTCACTCTAGTTGAACAAAATGTATATTCATGCTCATTTGGTAATTTGGAATACCGGTCGAGAGTTGATATCAGCTTGCAGGGATTTTATTACTGCATAAGCGGTAATGAAAGCTAGAATTAGGTCAATATGGAAAGCAGAGTACAGTAAAAAAAACTAAATGCTTAAAGAAGTACGTCACTGGACTTACCAAGTAAGCAAATATAATAATACTTTAGCTTCAGCAACCAAAAAGCAAAACGTATCATAGCGGTGTGCTCAAGTTATGTATTAAATATTAACATAAAGGGACACGTCATTGTCAAGGTCCTTGCATACTCGTTCAAACGCTGGAAACAATTCTATATTGATAACATCATCAGTGTTAAAGTACAAGGACTGCAATAGTAGTTGAAGTTTATCAAGGGAGACAAATGCGGGTTTTTGACCAAAACTGTTGTATGTGTATACTCCGAATGACTGGATCTTCTCACCCTGTGAACAACATGCCGCCATCCATATCATTTCTGGGACAGTGACGTCATTTCCGATCACTTTAACACGAGCATCCTTTCCAACAACTGCGCCAGATATCAGATGCATCGCGGGCATATCTTGAACGTCTTCTTCTGAATCCCGACCGTATGATCTATAAGGAATGTTACACGAACTCGATGCGTAGTTACGGACGCCTTTTATTACGTTCTTCCAAAATGGAACAACTGTTTGGTCCAAAGGTACTGTGTTGGTAATTGCATACGTTGATATTTGCGCTGCAAGGTCGGATCCAGCAAGTTCTGGAGGTAAGAGTGGTGTTGGTTCGTATCCAGCATGCTCAAAATCCGAGGGAGTGGCTTGGTGCGTTCCTAGTATGCAGCTACTAAGAATATCACATCGATTGTCGATTTCTGTAATTGGGACAATACCTTTCTTGTTGTCTTTGAAAATCCAGGATATCAAATTGGACGTCTGTTGTTGAATGAGACCTAAAAGAAACGTTTCAAAGAGAGTCTAAAAGTTAATATGTTTTATGCAAGCACCAATCAGAGCGCAAAAGCGTTATAAAATTCACAATTCCTATTGTTGAATACATAATTAATAACTCAATTTAATCTATTGAACATTTTGAAATAAAAATACACTGAAATTTTCTAAAAAATATCCAACATACCTCGTTCAACCATTAACGGTGCTAATGGCCATTTCTCATCGCCAAAAGACCTCACAGAAGCAATGGAAATAACAGGCATTCGCAGGTTCGTGTTATATAAGGTCGTGTAATGGACGTTCTTGTGACCAAACGCTTTCCCAAAAAGACTATCTCTGTCAAATCTTTGGCAGAGTAGTTGCTGACCATTGGCGACAGGTAGTCCCTCAGGGAATATGCCCCCTGAAAATAAATGTTAAATAATTATGAAAGAAAATCCGCGGTATGTTATCCTTGTTGTTTATTTATATATCGAGATTAAGTGTCACAATAGCTCCATTATTCATTTCTTGTCTTTTTTTCGAGAACGGCTTTAACGCTAAATAAAAAAAGAAAATGGCAATTTTTTTAAGTAATTGGTTTAATTTGCGAAACAGCAATCATATATAATCTTTAATTCATCATTTCAACACATGAAACTTAGTTCTCAATTAATATAATTGATAAATAACGAGTGAGCGTAGAATAAAGGAACACTAAATATATTGTTAAACACTCAATTATAAAGTGAATTAGTGTATTTCATTATTTTTAAAGGCATTATAAGATTTTATGATTTGAAAAATATCAATCAAATGTTTGCTTTACAGAAATATCAATCAAATGTTTGCTTTACAGAAATATCAATCAAATGTTTGCTTTACAGAAATTTCAGGCGATCTAACGAGTGAACTTCTGTACTGTTTACGACATTGAATGCCAACATTGAAATTCTATTTAAAAGCTAATAGTTCTTTATTATCACTGAATACCCATGGCGAAGCTCTTCCAACACGTTTTCTTCAAGCCAGCCACGCCGCTCGGAATTTCCCGACTCTCCGGAGGGCTATCACAGGGAGAATGGTCATTGCAAAAAGCGAGTAAAATGTTTTTGCATCGATGTTTTGGAGTGTGGAATGATATATGTTTGTCCTTAGAAAAGCACCAGAGAAACGGATCTGCGTCATACAGTTGCCTCGATGTAAGTGTTTCACCAATCGCAATTTGGTATTTTAGGTCGTACAGAGTGAACTCGCAATCATCTGAAATATTAGAATTTCCATGGCGTGTAAACTTGAAAATGCCGACCTGTGATATTGTAATATTGATAAAAATATATTATTAGATATTTCAAACGAAGAAATGGACGGCATTAGAAACCATATCATACCAAATCCTTGTCACATGGCACCAATATCATTATCGTTTTAATACATAAACAAAACCACACAGCACATAAACATCTAAATATTACACATTTTGCTATCAAATATTGTGAAAATTGTCCTCTTGGTACTGCCAGAGTGGAGATCGATCATCTTCATTTAATCGAAAAGTCATTTCAATCTGTTATGAAATTATTCTTACCACCCGTGGTCTCTGGGCTCCAAATCTTATCTGCAAGACAGAAATACATAGTCCAGGAAAAATATTAAGAAATATTTTTTTAAATATATCGCAAGGTAACAAAGACTTTAATATAATCAAATACGTTTTAGATAAAATAGCTATGTAAACGAAAAGTGCACTAGAAAATTGCATATGTTCACTCAGTTCATACATTTCTAACGCTTACAACAATATGGCAGCCTTCAGTGTCTGCCTTAAATAATACAAAATCATGAATCTAAAACACCTATAAAGTCAATATAACGTTTAATAACAAGCAAATATTTCTATAAACATATGAATCGAATGCGCAATTAAGAAAGCATGAACGAAATTCCAATTCATTTTATTTAGATATAACGCTTTTATAAAATCAAATTGTGAATGAATAGAATAGTTCAAGTGCCAATGGAGATAAGCTTGCGTGATAGCTATACCTATATACCGCAGATCGTCAAGATCCAGGCCATGACATTGCATCCTGAACTCTTCAATTAATGTCCCAGTTCCCATCCGACAAGTGCGTCCATTAGAACGAATGCAGTTACGGACCTCAACCGCATCGCCATTACAACTGTCTGCATAAGACGTGAATTTCGTGCTGCCATGGCAACGTCTAAACCGGACATCATGGTTTCCTAATTCTATCCACGGCGACCAAGACGACCAAGATGCTGAAACGATAATGAATAAGCGAAGTATTAATAACGTATATACAAAGACATAGTTAAACCTATACATTATTTTAATAATTTTGGTTTATATTCGTTTAGATTTATTGCGGCGTAAGTTGAACAATGCCTTATAGAAACCCGATTGCTTCAATTTCTTGAGTAGAAATCAGTAACTGGTTGCTGTTCACAAACATAGTTGAATGCAAGATAATTGTAAATGGTTATACACAATTAAAATTACAAAAAGCATGTATATCCTAGTCTGATCAGTTCGTATCAATTAGCTTCTGTTAGAGAATAAAGTATTAGAACTAAATGTGGTCGAAATTAGCTCAAGCCCGCAAGCCCTGTATTGGCCAAAACATTTCCGGGTGGTTTGCTCTAACACTGGATTTTATTAAGCAGCGCTTCTTGGAAGATTTGTATACCAAACACGTGTGTAAGAATTTGGACTTATTCTTAATACGAAAACTGATTACTAACCTTTCTTTAAAATCTATTCATTTTCACAAAAGTAGAAGATTAGGTATTATTCCGACCGCAGTTAGTTTAATACTTTTAACTGCAACTAAACTAAAATTTCAGCTTGAGTCGATTCACTATAAGCTTTACCTACGCCTTTTGTGTACCAGACTAGTTTCAGTTTGGGGTTCAAGGGTTTCGGCGGTTTAAAAAGCCTTTTTCGAAACTTTTGCTTGATGTAACAAATGCATATGTTCGTGTACAGCTTTAACAACATGATGTAGCTTCTGCATGTATCCGTTATTTCTGCATTTCTTTAGAACAATTACACCGCAGATGGTTGTTTGCCTGTTTTAACTAAATGGTGTTTTAACATACAATGTTGGAGTTTCAAAGAAAAACAGTTTCGGTATATCCAAATTCTTGAAACCAATTTAAAACAAAACACTAGTTTATTACCAACAAAAACGCCCTAAGTCTGGATATCTTTGCTTACTTGAATGATCGTCGCAGATAGGAGGCAGCGAAGCTTCCGTTGTGTCAACAGAAATATTCGTTGTTTCCTCTTGCCGAATAATCCAATCATCTGCAAGAATATATTTGAAAGAAAGACTGAAATAATACGAATGACACTGAAAGTACGTCCTGAAATATTCATATTAAAACCTCAATTATCCAAGTTTAATCATTATTAGGATGCAGGTAGATGTAAACATACGCTTGTCCGTTATTTTTAGTTGGTCAAATTGCAAGCACATTTAAATATTTAATATAGAGTTACCGTTTTTGCTACATACATGTATATGCGTTGTAATAGTATATATAAGTATCAAGTACATTAAGAAAACAACATGTAATTAGAGCTGTCACTATAAGTGACGAATGTCCCCGAAGTGCCATCCAGCTCAAAAGATTATGCAATTACTAAAATGCTTGCATACAAAGGGCTATAGAAAGTATAGGCATATGACGGACCCAATAATGGTTGTCGTCAAGTGTGAATGAGTGAAGAAGAGCGAGTTGGATATTCCACGCGACTCGTCTTTATGTACCGAGCACGTGTAAGGTCGTTCGTGTTGCACGCGGCAAATCGCCTTTTTGTATTGAATAAGTACGTGCCAAATAATTATAAAATCCCTCTATGCATGATAAGGTGTGACCTTGACTTTTTAGGTAGGGACATGGGTATTGCAAGCGGCTCTTCGCCTTGATGTATTGAAAACGTGTGTCAAGTAATTCTGACAGTAAGTTCCATCCCTGCATGACAAAATTACAGCCCGGAAATGTAAAACCATTATTTGATAGTGTAAATGTTAGTATGACCTTGGCTTGTAAGAGAACTCGACACCTCGAGCACATGTGCCAAGTTATTTTAAATCCCACTCTCCATGAAAAAGTAGCAGTATATCAGACGCATCAAAACATAATTCTATTTGACGTTTACCCACAGATGTTGTTTATGATGGCCGAGAAGATAGTCATAGAATATAAAAAAACATATATAAAACAGGAGTTCAACATGTCACATAAAACCGTTTAGATACATGAAATGTCAGGAAATCGATATCAATAATTTGCCGTCCGCGAAAAAATAATTATATGCCAAATAAATGAATAAGAGAATGAGCTGATATAAGGTTATCCATTAATGTATTGGAATTTCTATCTTTAAAATATAGTTTTATATATTTTGATAAATTCCAGACTAAAGTTGCTCTATAAATTTGCTCGGTCTAACATAAAACATATTTCTTAATATTTTTTTTTTCTGATATCATTATAACAAGTACATATTAATACAAAATGAAATTCGACTTCTAGATCATAGAATTAAAAAAGTACAACGTTCATTTCTATGAATCTTATTATTGTGTGGATTTTTCATCAATGAGCTGATTTTTTTATTAGTAATATAACATCTTTAGTCATCTTGTAAACTGTTCGAGTTTTGAACGTAATATTATATATTTTAATATCATTCTCTTCGGTTTTAGCAATGAATAAAATCTTTGTCATTTGTATGATCGTTTTATAATCCTATCTTGGAATTTCCTTTATAAGCTGAAGTTGAGTAACGCCGTCATATGACTATTTTGAATATGTTAAGGCCGTTAATTCAATTCAAAATCGTCCACGTTAAAATTGAACAAGTACAAACTCTTTTAGATCAATGTAATGCGTTCGCATTTACTTTCGCGTTAGATCCGCATATGTAGCGTGTCCGTTCACTGCGCGATTTTAACGGACGCAGACACATAAGCGGACAGTGTAAAGCTTGAAAAATATGTAGATATAGTGGCAAAACTTCTTTTTATGAACAATTAATAAAATAGCATTAATTATCAAAAGGCTAAGCATACGTGGAACTTAACTTTCACAAAACTACACATTTTAATAAAGCCATTTTATAATTGAATATCAGACAGTTGTATCATAAATGTTGTGATTGTTGAACTTTTTTAAAACCTTTTAATAACCAAATGGCATTTATACATAAAAGTAATGATTTTCAATATTATTTTTGTGGACACATGAAATATGGTCTTGATTTTAAAACGCGGGTGCGGACGACGAATGTGGGTTACGAAAGCGAGCACGTACGAATGGAATGTTGTTGTTTTTTTTTGGTTGACGACGATTAAAAACGACAATAAAAATGAAGTAATTCAAGCTATTACAATGGGTCGAAATTTTTCTTCGAAACAAATTTATATGTACTCGCGCCATTCTCTTTTTTTTATACGTTCATTTATAGACATGTGGTTTTGGTGGACTTCTGTTGGACTTTTACACTTCATTGCATGCATGTGTTTGCGTGTAAATGGTTTATTACGAACAAAGGCATTCAGACATTCAAACACTTGAAGCAATGGCCCAAATGATGTCTTCACTGGTTGATCAAGTTAATTATTTATACAGAAAGTTAAGTTCTATAGATTTTGTGCTGGCTTCGATTTCTGAAAAATATACTTCTACGACTGTAAACGAGTCCTTTAATCAATTATTCATACTCTGCTTGATGTAAACATACGCCGGTAAAGAAATCCCAAAACTAAATCCAATGAACAAAATTAAGAAAAAAAATATTTACGTACAATGGAAACTACAGGGACCAGCCCACCAGACAAACATTTAACAATGACCTTAAACATTATGTCAAGCCAAAACACCTATGTTAACATTTACGCCAAGTTTGAAGATTTCTACGAGCACATAGTTAACATTGTAAGTATTGGAATAAACAAATACCATTTCGATGACCATTAAACAACGGATTAAGTAGCATATTTCTACGACTGGTGTATGATATTGAGTTAATAGTTATCAACTTACCATTGTCGTCGTTAGTTGAGTTATACTTATCTGTGGCGTCTTCTACGAGTAGGTATTCTCCTGAACCCGACCCCGATGTTATCTCTTCGTCATCCGTTGTCTCTGACGTCGGCTGCACGTCTTCAATATCCACGTTTATTGCTGATATAAACGGAATCGGTGTTATAAATTCCGATTCCATATCGTCTATGACAATATTATCATCATGTTTGTTATTCAGCATTATACCGACATCGCCGTCTATATCGACGTCATTGTTTAAGGCGTCAGACTCACGCGTGTCTTCTCGTTGTTTGTCGATGCTATGGTGATGTGGTGGGTGGCGTGCAATGGCGTAGTCGTAATGCCAGCCAACGCTCCGTTTGTCATGTTCACTTCGTGTTTGGTCCTCCTCATTTTGAAGGAACGACTCACCTGAATGAAACGAACGTTTTTTTTTACAAAGTTGAAATCTTCTCCTTTTTAAACACATTCGATTTACAAAAACAAAACGTTTAACATTAGAATATGTTTTAGTAAATTATATATAATTTAAACAGAGGATAATTTTTTGAATCAATGTAAGATGGACGTATATACCTCTGAGTGTGCATCAAAAGATGTAATGCACAAATAGCTACTTTTGGTGTTCACGAGCTGAATATATTCTAATCTCACACCCAAACAAAAGATATTATAATATGCCTAAAAAGGGTATAAAATGACCATTTCTCAAGAGGCAAACGTAGCGTCATATCAGGAATGAGTTCATAGAGTTCATTTCTCACCCATACAATTTCAAAACATTGCTAAATATTTCATTAATATTTGCAAAGCTTGAAAAAGTAAATTATCAGCGGATTACATTGATAAAATTCTTTAAACCTCCTTTATGGCAAATAACATATACATTTTACATCGACGAGATGGAAAATAAAAACCATTGGAGGTAAAATGTATAACGGAAGGGCACTATTCGGCTTTTCGCGTTTAAATATTAAAAAGAGCAGGATACAAGATGCAAGATACAAGAACCTTTATTTAAAGTCGGGTATGTGTTAACAAGAAACATTAGCCCAATGAGCTATTTTCCGACATGAATAACAGACATACATATCATATCAAATAAAAATAACAATGAGCTTGTGACAAATCTGTTAAGTCATAATTCCATAAAAATGTAAGAAAAAAGATTTACCTCCTGTTCTTTCAAAAGATCGGTATCCATCATCCAAACAGAGCGCCACACCGAAAACAACAAACACTACCACGAGAGGCCGCATCTCTCACACAATTATTTGCCTTTAGACGACGGCGAGTTATTCCCGAGATATTATTACAAAGCAATGTCAAACACTCAGTGCTTCATACGAATGACAAAGTTCTTCGAAAACAATTAAAGCGATCTTCATCACAAATAGCAGGGCTATCATATGCCGATGACTGTCTCTGATCTGCAAGTACCTTATTGATCCGCAGCTTGAATGCGCCGATACGGGAACTATTGCGATTTCTGCTCAAGCGAATGGGCGTCCAGCAGGAAAACAGACATCTAGTAATTAAAAACTATTAATACCATTTGCAATGTCTGCAGCTCGTTACTTGTGTGACTAAAACGCATGATTAATACAACAAAGAGAAGATTGACAAAACGATCGCATTACTTTTTCATGGCTAGATTGTCGACTGTTAGCAAGGAAATGTTGTTTTAGCTATGTAAAACATAAAATTATGCGCATATGAAGAACACAGGGTTAAATAAAATTGGATAGTGAGTCTTAATAATTTAGATCTGGACAAAAAAACAGAAACGGGGCAGACCGTGTTTAGCCAATCAGGACATATACAAAGTCTGGCATCAATATCTAAAAATTTGTGTTCCAACTCGAGATATATATCATTAAATATCTCTGTTACTGGGAAATAAAAGTATTGTAACACTAATATTTTTAATGATTCCCCCTTCTTTTGTAGTATATTGTCCCACTCTCGTGTACTGAAACACACAAACTACTTAGGGGTATTTTCCTCATGAAAAATTTAGTTAAAACCCTCACTTAGAAACACATAATATTCCACATACTGCCACAATCTCTTCATCATAGCGATGCAGGGTTTGAGTGCTTGTCATTTTCTCCAATCCGCTGCATTCTCGCTGTGAATCAATATAAATTTTACAGCAACCTGAAATCACAGATAATCAAATCATTTACGCCTTTCCTCAACGATTGCCAGCCCATTTTGCTTATACGTTGTTAACAATGAGTGCAGATATTGTATTACAACTCATTACATATAATGTATCTGGACGATCACATTTAACCTGACATTCTGTATCATATTTAAAAACGCGGTAAGAAATCGAATGTTTGGAAAATACAGTGTAATACAGTGTCGTCTTTTCAAAACGTGAAATATCATTAATGATACAATGGAATCTACAGACACGATCTACTTGAAACACACAAAGATCAACACTCAACAAACACTGAACGAGACACACAACGCCACAACACAGATAATATACATATTAGAACATCGTAATCAGTAAATGTTGCGTATTCCGACTTGAAAAGCTCAGTAATAAACAATTAAGACATCATAAACAAGAATTACACAAGGTCGATGCCTGGGTAAATGTTGGGGTATTCGTGTTGACATGACAAGACTGAGGGGTAAACCGGGCTTCAAGATTTTAACATTTGTCAATTATAAAAGTAAAATAAGGTGTGTAAGCCTCATTTTAGCAAAATCAACTTCAAAGGAAATAAAGTAGAAAGCCTCGTATCCCTAATTTATAAGACTGCAATCTGCAAGTACTCGACATTCAACTAAAATCACACGCAGACATCTATATTACGTAGATTGTCTTTGGGAAGGTTTAAACTATGTACTCATGTATAATAGTGATTGAATCATTGTACAAAACATGAGGGAACAAAACTGAAAATGTATTTTCCATATGAAACAAGGTGAATGGGGTTATTATCGTGATTGTATTGAAAGCGCTAAAAGCGTTGAAAGGCTGTAGGCGCGACAAGCATGATTTCATTTTTTTACATTTCTGTCCACATGCAATACAAATCAAATCCAAAACAATAGTTTGGGCTGCCCCAAAAAGTAATCGATAAGTGCCTGCCATTAAGAATATGTAATGTAAATTGATGATTTTTAATAAAATTAGCTAGTTTGCTGGTAGTAAGTGATAAACCTGTATGTACTGGGATATAATAACATTGCTTTCTTGTTGCAAGTTCATTGCTAGTTTTAAGTAAATGAATGGAAATCCGATATTTTGACTTTACAGGTATATAAAATAAGACGGGGTCTTTTGGTCAACACATTTCCATTTAGTTCGTAATCATCTATAATTATCTATTCCTTTCAGTTTATTTAAGATTATTCGTCTAACTTTGAAATAAACCTTAAAGTTGCAATCTTATGAACGTATTCAAATAATGATGTCTATTAATAGTCTTAAACCGCATAATACAATACGTCCCGTTTTGTAATCCTGACGCAATCATTGTTAAAACATGTCATATCGAAAAGTAGATCTGACGATATCTGATTTCGATTTGCGGTATTAAAGTCCGTAGGTATTAACGGCACAGTCATCCTCTGAGTTTATAAATGTTTGCTCATGCCTATACAGCATTTTAATGGCATCTGGATTGTCCCACAACTCCGACATTCTCTAAATTAGATAAAACCACATTCTTTATTACCAGTAAAGGCTCCATCGATTGCCAATTATATAGTTAAGTCAATGGTCGAAAGTGTCCAAAGACAATCCTCTCTCTCTCTCTCTCTCTCTCTCTCTCTCTCTCTCTCTCTCTCTCTATATCGAGAATGCCGTACATTCTAACTCAAACTGTCTCTGATATAAAAACGAGCATGGAATTTACCCAGTACTATAAAAAAGATATATAAAAAGATATTCGTGTGGGAAGAAAAATACTATTAAACAAAGAATATTCAAGGAAACAAATTTGACATTTCCCTGTAAACGTTCTGTCAGCTTTTCAGACGTTTGACACTATTCAATAGAGTTAACATATGATTTGCTAAATCAACTAATGGCCCACTTGGTCACGAATCACCGAGCGTGTACATTATATTCTCATATCAATGACAGCCTCTTACAGAAGCGGCCAATAGTTAGATGCTTATAATATGGCATTCTGAAACAATATACGAGGTCATAATTTGATAAAAACAAACGCAAGTCCGACGTCGGAATACTTATGTTTTTTTATTACAAAAAAGACATACTTATAGGACGGTAAACAAAAATTTTAATCACCAACTACAAACTACATATACGCTTTGAAGGCGTTTCTCCAACATAATGCCTCTGGACATGCCCGATTTTCAACATCACGATGGAAGAAAAGGTTGAGTTCTGTGTGAGTCTTGTCAACATCGATACTCATGTGCTGAATCCATATATAGCGAACTATGAAGTTACCATTAATCAAGCCATTGACAGAAAACTTCTAGACAGTAGCAAATGTAGCGCTCAACAAATGTCTTATTTTCTTTTTGGTTAAGAAAGAATACATAAAGTACAAAAACCCGCGCTTGCAGACATGAGATTGTTAACACAACTACATGGATTGTCATTCATGCTTCAAAATCATACTTTCGAGCACTTTAACCTTGATAGCGAACATGCTGCATGCTTCTTTTAGAATGTTTACATGGATAAACTGGTTTTAGAATATTTCCAAAATTCTATAAGATTTCTTTACATGCTGCTCCTAGAGAGTGTGCATATTGCTTCTAAAATAGTGTATGCTGTCCCTGATTCTAGAGTGCTTACATCCTGCTTCTAGAGTGTGTGTATGCTGATTATAGAATGTTTTTATGGTGTCTCTGATTCTAGAGTGCTTACATGTTGCTTCTAGAGTGTGTGTATGCTGATTATAGAGTGTTGTAATGCTGTCTCTGATTCTAGAGTGCTTACATGCTGCTTCTAGAGTGTGTGTATGCTGATTATAGAGTGTTGTAATGCTGTCTCTGATTCTAGAGTGTTTTCATGCTGCTTCTAGAGTGTGTGTATGCTGATTATAGAATATTGTAATGGTGTCTCTGATTCTAGAGTGCTTACATGCTGCTTCTAGAGTGTGTGTATGCTGATAATAGAGTGTTGTAATGCTGTCTCTGATTCTAGAGTGCTTACATGCTGCTTCTAGAGTGCATGTATGCTGAATATAGAGTGTTGTAATGCTGTCTCTGATTAAAGAGTGTATACATGTTGCTTCTAGTGTATTTACATGTTTATTTTATGTTTGAACTGGTGACCTTTTTTCCTAGATATTAGCCATGATAAAAATATATGCCTAGATTTCACAGAGACACACACACTCATTCAAATTATGAATCATGATTAGTGGGAAGTGCTATTATGTTAACAAGCAAATTATTGACGCCGCAAGTAGGACGGCCCACGAAGGACAATACCTCACGATGAAAAGTGTTCATGCGAGCTGTAACGGCACATAAACATCCATGAGATTATTTATTTTTGGCATTTTCTTTTAAAACCAACTCTGAGTATATCTCTCCAATATCAACGTATGACTATGTGCGTGTCGCATAACCCTATACATTTCCAACTTAACGGTGCAATACAGTTGGGTGCCAGTGATCTTTTTCAATTTATAGAATATTCTCGTGTTGAATCAATATTAAGCAACCTGAAATCACCATTAATCAAGCCATTAACGGGAGATGCCACTACTAGATGCAAGAATGAAGAATTAAACAGCAGCTCGGTAGCAAGTTAACTGTTTCCTTTCGTGAGTTTTCATCTCATGTATCGTGCATGTATGTATCATAAAACTTTATATGACGTATATGAAGATGATGCTTTTGAGAACACTCAGGTACAATAATGTCATATTAGCATTTTCAAATGATTTCGACAAGGTAATAAGTTTTTCTAAGCTAAACCCCTCCACTGGAGAAGGGCAAATTGTTAAAATATGTTTGGGCTGGTTGATTCTTATTTATTTTAGGTCGATTGTGAAGACAGCTAAGAACTCTCGGGTCAGTTTCCTGCGCAAAACCCAGTACTGTGTCCTTTTTAAGAGGCCAATATACTGTTGCCTAGGTGGGGATCGAACCCACAACCTCAGGGATAAGTGATGGAAACCTATACCACATGACCAGCCTCACCCAAGGGTTAACGTTGCGAATGCTTCGGTAATAATATCCTCGATCTAAATGAATTAGCACAGTCATTGGAAAATCGAGTTCCTTGTAAACTATTGTCAATAAGAACATGCCTTATTGAAGGCAGCATCAACTTGAGGACAATATAGTCCATTGACCCTGCGGCTGAAAATGCAAATAAAGGCAGAAAAAATGCACATAATTTTTTTTTGCATATAAGTGTTGTTCGATATTAAGTGTGTGTGGAAAAAAGTATAGAACAATGTAAAATGTTACAATTTGTAAACAAAAGTATGAATTTCTGTTTTTTTTCTGTATCAAATTTGGATTTGGAGCAAAACAAATCCAGAATAACTTTTTTAAATAGCTAGTATTCAGCACTAGCACATACCTTATGTACAGGCACACCATGTATTGTTTGATGTGATTTTTTGGGTAAAAGATTAAAAAATGTAAACAAAAGTATGAATTTCTGGGAGTTGTCTATATCAAAATTAGATTTAGAAATAGAAATATCGGAATAACTGCATTTATCAGATATTGTGTACCACCATAACATATCTAATGTATATACACAGCATCTGTTGTGTAATATAACTTTTTGGGTTTTAATGTCGAAAATGTGAACAAAAGTAAGAGTTTCTGGAATTTGTCTGTATTAAATTTGGATTTCAATCTGTGAGGGTGCAGTTTTAAATATAATAATTGTAATAATTTCATTGCATAATTTGACAAAATAATTGGCAAATTCCAGAAATTCTCATTTTCAATTATTTTTCCAAACATTTTACCTAAAATCACATTTCACAAAATAACGTTGTTTCTATACTTAAGGTATCATACTGTAATATGTCTGCTATCAAATACAGTTAGACTAAGTCTGGTAATTGTATTGTAAAATTTGACAAAGATTTAGGCAAACTGAAGAAGATCTCATTTTCATTGGGTTTTCAAACATTTTACCCCTAAAATCACATTTCACAAAATACTTTAGGTAAAACTGTAACATAAAAACTATTTAATACAGTTATTCTGGTAATTTTATTGCCAAATTAAACACAGTAATTATTTGCAAATTCCAGAAAATCTCACTATATATTTTTTTCTGTATTTCCCGTATAAATAATGTTACTTACAATCTGTGCTGTTTCAAATGTATACTAGAATTATCTTGAATTTGTACTCTTGAAAGAACTAACCGTTTTACAGTGGTATGTCAACTAGCGAAATCGTGCGCGTGCCTACTGGCCGTACAACTGGGAAAACTAGTTGAGGTTATTACAATAATTATACAGTGCTCTTATTAATCTCAATGCCTGTAAATGAAAAAATGCGAAAACAACCTATTGAAATATTCAAGCTTTCATTCCCAGGTCACCAGTCCATTGTTAAGTTTTTAGAAGTTATGTAAGTTCATGTAAAAATGTAAAAGTAAAATTCATGTCGGAAATAAGCTCGTTAGCAAATGTTTCTTATCATCATATAACCAACTTTAAATAAAGATTATTGTATCTTGTATCTTGTAAAGCAAGTTCTATCGGTATATAAACACAATGCATATTACAGTTTATTTATCAATGTATATATAATAACGTAAAGGCATTATGCAACATCTAATTCAAATGTACACATGAATGGCAGATTTATTTAAGGAGAAGTGTTTTTAAACAAAAGTTCGAATGCTGATTTCACTGTTATTCTGCTTCTTGGATTGCGTATTAACAGTTTCCTAGCTACAAATAGGAACAGACAGTCCTTCATTTGCCATTCATTGCGGTCCAGATAAATAGTCTTTACTCTTCGTAGCATTCGTGCATATTGGTTTCTGTTCATGTTTCCACGACTTCCATATGGAAATCTGTTGAAAAGCAGATAGAACATGGTTACGCCACATGCGTATGAATCCATATTTCGTATGTTGTATAAAGTTGTCCTCGTGTATTGTTTATCAAAAAACTCTGTCGGTAGATATTCTAAGGTCGTCGGAACTCTTCGGACGTCCTGAATAGTCGATGTTGATATTTTCAGGGCCGACCCAAAGTCAATTATTTTAATTAACCCCTTTCCAGTCATGCATATATTTTCCAACTTAATGTCGTTGTGAGCTATGTCATTCTCGTGAATAAAATTAATTGCAGTAATAACCTGGAATGTAATTCCATATTTCACCCTCATAGTAAGATCCTTGAAATGATCATCAAGGTACTTCCCTATATTTCCACCATTCACATACTCCATCACCATAACATCAAGGGTAGGGGCGGACACATAAGCGATTGGTTTGATGATGTTTGCATGACGGAGAGACCTCAAATGTTCGTACTCTCTGAGCTGATCGCCTGCAATATCTTTTCTGCTCACTTTTGCGGCTAGTTTAAACGCTGGGGATTTAAATACGCTCCTCGTCTTGGCGAGGTAAATGTAAGAGTTGCTAAAGCATATCTTTTGTCGAATGACGTATCCTCCAATAGTGACCCCTGTCATGTCTTTGTCAATCCAGGACTTGTTTTTCGGCGTCTCATCCTGAAATAAGAAATGAAATAAATCTTAAATAAGAATAGGACTTGGACTTTAAAAAGAGCCTGAGAGTAGTTTATATCATAGTCAATCTTAATCAAAACGAAATAAGAGAAAATACCACAATAAACATAGATATGTCCTACTTATAACACAACATAACACTAAAGTGAAGGCTGGTCTTCGTACTGAGGTACATATACACGTGGTTCACGTCGTATTACTAAATTAGATGTACCACTAAGAACGAATACATGTACATTGTTACTGACTTGATATTCACATGAGAATTTCGTAATATATTTATAAGCTTCTTTACTCAGTGACAAAATTGCTTTATTTACCAGAACAACAGCGTGATTGTTACTGTCTTCATCATCGAAAACTACACACGTTCTGAAGAATGCGCGGAAACATTCGCGGAAACATGTGCGGAAACACTCCCGAAGTTTCCCCATCGTTTGCTCAAGTTTTTTATGCAATAATATTAAAATATTATGAAAAATGCTGTCGAGTAGTTTGGACCCGATGCAATAAATGACGTCCTTAGCAACGCCGTGTCATTTAGGATTTCGCTGTGATCACGTGATCAACTCGTGACGTCATTGACAATGGGGCAATTCGTTAACTCAGGTCCCAATTGCTCGAAACTTTTTAAGCTTAACGGGCTATAGAAGCTTATTTCAATTAGCCAAAATTCATTCTTAAGATCGATTTTAATAAATGAAAAACGGATTTTTGCAATTATTATAATTATATTTTCTCTATAACGCCTAAAAATTCTTAGAGAAGTAATATTCGTTTATATTATAGAAACACAACAATAGTGAGCTTAGCTTAACCCTGTTAAAAAAGACGTAAGCACTTTCAAGAAATTGTTTATATTGTGTTATAAAGTTGCATTTATGCACAACTATATATCATTTGAAAAATACCGTGGCTGAATATCTTTCGCTTGATGTATTTGGACGCATAATTTGCCATTTGTAAATAAAACAATAATGACCGTTAACACTTCTTCCCCGTTCTTATTTTATTTTAGTTCGTCCGCTCGCTCCATTTTCATTTGTATGTCCCAAAAACGTAAAACATAACTTATCCCGCGTGCCCTGGCCACAAGTTTTGAGCCAGAAAGTATCGCCGTCCAATTACTTTTCATAACTATACCTGGTAATGAGCATATTACTGTAACATAAACAATATTTTCGATTGCCCCTGTAAAAGTCAATATTCAAAACCATATTTTGCTGATATACATTTACAAAATACAGGAACTGTAAGATTATAGCATGTTTTACCATTTTCTATATGATTGTACATTTCCATTGATTTTCAATAAACATTAACTGAATTCTACGGTTACATTTCTTCATTTTCATAGACGTTTACATTGTTAAAAGAGTAACTTAAACTTTCCTTTTGTTGTTTTTTTAAGTTTATGCAACATTCATCAAGATAAATACTTAATGAAAAAATATATATAACTGGATTATGTTTTTTCCACTTATATATATATATATATATATATATATATATATATATATATATAGTAATTCCTATTGTGACTTTTATGGTTGTTTCCCTTTGATGCTTTTATCCCATTTTGTTACCAGTTATTTCCCTTGTCTAAACTTTTGTCATTTTCAAAATTGTAAACAATAAAGTGTGGTGATTGTCAATCGATCTGAAATTCCGATAAAATGTCAAAACGTCCACCAGAAAGGCGTCAAGATAATGAAGAAGGTCCGATTAAAAAACGAAGGAATGAGGGACCCGTGCCACCTATGTTTAAAGTATTTCATTGTGAGGTGAGAAAAATAGTGTACGGGTTATCGGATAGTCGGTTTTTCATCTGTTCCCATCTGCAGATAACTTGACATAAAGGTTTTGATGAAAACTATAATGTTACTACAAGCTCTTTAATCTTTTATTCGACTGTGATTATAAATGTAACCAGGATAGCTAAGATAATTCATAGGCTATTACTTAAAAGCCGTACACCACCGTACCATACGTGTGTATGTGATTGAACTCCTGAAAACAGTGGCTAGGACTTTTGAGGTTAAATGTTATTCTAAATGACAAATATGAGTTAAACATGTTTGAAGTATCATATTTACAGAACTAGTTTCACACATATGTGTTTAAAAGACATCAGTCATCAAACTGGTAAAATTTCTTGATAATATGTACTTGAACACATGTATATAGTACAAGCCGATTTCACGCAGACATTGTTAAACATTAATATAAATTTAGCGTTATTTTAAGACAATTACACTACTATATAATATGTTGAATTTATGCACAAACTAATATAAGATATTAAACTTTTGAAATTTATGATGAAAAACTTGTTCGTTGTGGTCAGGTGTATGACTTTCAGTACTATTGCCATGCCTGAAACTTGTCATACTCTATAGCAAATATACTTTTGTGTGTCAATCTCTAAAGTCGATAAAATTGATAGCCATTAAACTTATAATAAAATTTTGATACCTGTCAAAATTACAATATTTATATGACTGCTAACATTTTTGCATAAGGTTTATAAATTACTTTCAGGTTGCGTCTGTGAAAGAGTATGGGATATTTGTCAAAATTCCAGGAACAGACAGACAAGGTAACATTTTTCCTTATTCTTTTCTGAGGTAAGACATAATGGTAGATGATCAAGCTTTTGTATACAAACTCTTCAGACTAACACCATCAGTTTGTTGTAAAAATGTTAATGGTTTGATAAATGTCTTCCATAGCATGTTAGTCAGTGAAAAGGTTTATAAAAATAATGCATAAAAAGAACTATGTACCTTCTAAAATATGCCTACTATGAATTACATGCTCTTTCAGCTCTTACTTTGTGTTTGCTATGCGTTTCAGGCTTAGTACACAAATCGCAGATATCGAAAAGTAGGGTGGACGACCCTAGTGACATGTTTGCAAGAGGGGAATATGTTTACTGTAAAGTCATATCAATTCAAGTAAGTATGTAATGTACGGTATCCATGTTAAATCAAGGTATCTTTATGTGTATATCTATAGTCTATACATGTTTCAAAGCCACATGGAAATTAAACGATGTTATATACGGTATGCCAGAGTAAAGATTAAGTTTTGCGACAGTGGGAAAAAGTATCATTTTTACCATGGACCACAATTTGTTTTTGTAATTTATTTTTATAATCGAATAATAATGTTATAATAAGTCTTGAATATATTGACAAAATGTATTCTTTATCATACATTTATATTATGAGTTTTGACTATTTGGTGGTCTTCTTTATACTATAGGAAGATGGTGATAAGATAGGACTTGCAATGAAAAGTGTCAACCAAACTACCGGCCAGGATCAAGATCCAAATAACATAGAGCTTAGGTAAATTGCATAACAAGTTTCGATGTAACAGATCATTTAATGTTGAATAATACAAATATAGGTGTTTAGCTCTGCTGTTGTTCACAGATAGATAAACGAGGTGTTGTCTTACCATTTGTGTCGTTGGCTTAGACGTCGTCAGCAATGTCGTTTAAGGCGTCGTCGTCGGCTATGTCGTTGTCGGTGGTGTCGTCGACAATATCGTTGTGCAAAACCTTTATCTTTGCAAACCCGTTCAGGATAGTCCACATGTTTCCAAAGTCCATACGCGCATGTGAAGCAAAACCCGTAACTTTGGCATAAATATATGAAGAGTTATTTCCCTTTTTCGAGTGTAAATGAACTATAATGAACAGACGAGTGCTGGCGTTATGCTATGCTTGGGGCCATGATTTCGAACAGTCTCAAGTCCAAGTCTAGACTCAGATGCAGAAAAGCAGTTTTATTAAGGAACAAAAAAATCATATTTATTCCATTCATTTTACAAACAGATATATAAATAATATTAAAACATTCAAATAGTATCAAATTTCAGCAATGTTCACCATCAATGCCTCGATAGAAGGAAAATACAATGTAATGAAGTTTTGCCATATTGAGTCTTGAGTCTAAAACCAGACTTAAGACTTTTAATAATCACTACTCCTAGCCTTTATGTGATCGTATTGAAACAGTGTTTATTATCAAAACTCAAATAATCTCGATCGATTGACTTCCGGTCGGTACATAGAACTCTCGATAATGTATCACCAGTCCGAGCTTCATAAAACCTTCCTGATAAAACTCAAGTACTAGATAAATCATATAATATACAATTACACTTTATAACGCGGTCGATCATTGAGTTATCGCAAATATTGTGAATATAAACAATAGCATCAGCACTATTTATTACTCTCCTGTTTTCCAGTCAGGATGAGCAGAGGCGTAAACAGTTTGGAAACCGACCAGGGCGAGAGAAGATTGTCCTGGATGCTGTACTCGATACTACGTGCAAGAAATGTGGGGGCACGGGTAAGACTTGTCGCCAGAGTCGGTTTTAAACATCCTCGGCACCCCAGCATATTATAACCTATATGATACCGTGGGCAAATTGGCAAGAGGAACTTCGTAAATCTTGAATATTCATAAGCATTTTCCGACCAATGAAATAACCGATAACAAAGAGGAAAGAATCTCCTTTGTGACGAGTTATCGGCATATTTAACAATATCCTGCCTTAAACGATTTGTAAGCCGTGATCTCATTGGATTATTCGAACCGAGATTACATCCGTAACTTCTCGGCCATTTCCGCACCGCATGAGGTGTGTCTCATGCGACCTATCAAGTGGCTGGATTTCACCTAATTAATAATTCATAAGTACAGATTTTACAGCTGATTTGCCCAGGGTATCATATAGGTTATGATACGCTGGGGTGCCGATGATGGTTTTGAATTGAAGGGATAAATATATAAGGTAAATCGTATCAACTCACGTATTGTACGATCGCGTATTCTAATGATCATTTCTCAGTAGTTATGGTATGTATTTCGAAACTAAGAGTTTAAATGATCAGTCTGTGCAAAGTTCATTGGATTTTGCTACTAGAGTCTGGGAGTAGGATTAGTTGTTGATCCAAGGTAGAATTCATAAGAGGTTTAAATATTAACTGAAATTCTTGATTTTAGATTATACTCTTGTTAGTATGATGACCCCCATAGTTCGACGCATGCGCGGTGTGCCATTGTTGTTTTGTTTGTTCTTTGTCCCTGTTTGTTTTTAGCATATTGTGTCTCTAGTTAAGTGTATGTTGGTCTTTGACATTGTGCCTTTAAACAGATTCATCGTTATTTTTTCGGCGACTGGGCTTGTTCCTGAAGTTTTGACTGTATTATATGAAGCTCAACATTTAATTTTACATAATTATTCATACTACTTGTTTTAATGATAGTTATATACTACCGGTGAATTGAAATCAGTAGTCATTTCAAACAACAACAAACTGTATAATTATAAGAAAAGACACATCTGTTAAATAACAGGTCATTTAGCCCAAGACTGTTTTAAGACCGGGGACGCATCGTACGAGTTGATACCTGACCTGGACGACTATATGCACGAAGTGGGGACTTCAAATGTTCACAAGAAAGATACAGAATCGTCACCAAAGAAAAAGGTAGTGTGATATATAGACTAGATATAAAATATTAAGAAACAGTTGTTTACCTTGTAAACCAGATCATGGAACTGCTTTTAAGTTGAAAGTAAAGTATATGAAGCATCAATTATTTTTTTATTAAAAAAAAACATCATTTAAAAATCAAAGTATGTTTATAGCTAATGCACATAGTTAGTACATCAGTATAGTGCCGATCCATTAAACACAGAGCAATGATTTAATGGACGATCTATTGAACACAGAGCAAAAAGAACAAGAAGGAGAAGAAGAAAAAAGAGAAAAAGAGAAAGAAGAAGACAAAGCGATACAGCAGCTCAAGTTCAAGTTTAGATTCCAGTAGTGACGACGATGTTAGACATAGGGTATGCCTGAGTAATGTGGTCATGTGATCTTTTATTTAGGGTCAGTTTACCGCCATATTCTTGGTGTCGGCGTCGGCGAGAAACACCTTTAACCTGGGGCATAACTCAAAATATTTAAATGAAACTTTGGTCACACCGGGACACATAACTTTTAGGTCGCTCTTTTACAGAAATGAGTTCAGATTTTAACTGAAGTAGAAAATTTGGAATTATTATATCTCTTGGAAACACTTATTCTTTAAAGTGATGTACTAAATAAGTTTCCATATTTCAATTGATAATTTAAATGAGCGCGTTCTACTACTTGGAGTATGAACACTTGTCTGAGGTGTAATCAGCGTTATAAACAGGTATAATGTGAAGAGTTTGGAAGCTTTTCTTTTTAGGTAATTTGTTCGATTACAGATAATTGCATGTCATTCAAAAGTAAGGTAAATAATTAGTTTTGGCGATCTCCACGTTTCATAATTTTTATTTGATCACATGCTTTACATGAAGTATATTTTATCTATACAGTACGAACATACGTTTGTTATGAAATTACATTTCAGAAAAAGAAACACCACAAAGAAAGGCGTGACCGGAAGAGGGAAAAGGTTAATGTCTCATCAGAATATTATATAATGTCTAACAACATTGCATTTAACCTTGTTTTCAGACTATACGTAATATCGAAAATACGTAGCTAATTTACTTTAAACATACCTATTTCGACATATTATAGTATATAATCCGCGCAGGAATTTAAAAGTTGAGCAAATACCAGTAAAGCTCATTAAATGAGCAAATTTTGTTGCTTAACTGTTTCTCAGTAAACGATTCAATGTACAGTACTTTTTCAACATATATTTATTAAAGTGACACTCTTATTCAACATAAATACATACACATCTATAACAAACATAATTTTTGAGTGATAAACCTACTACTTACAAAATAATTTATTAATGTAAAATATTATTACTAATAGCAAAACTGTTACCGTGTATTCAATAGCTGAAAAGCAAAACTATTAAATGATTGGTGAATGCTAAAAGATTTACTGTGATCTACTATAGTCTCATAAGGTAAAAACACCGTGTTTTCTGCGCCTTTCTTTCAAATTATACTCGCTAACACTCATAAGAACCATTGTTTTGACATGTATTCATCTTTTTTGGAATATTAAAAAAAAATGTATTAATTGTGGTAAGTCTTATTTGGGAGTAAGAGTGCATCTTTAAATCCCATGTTTTCAGGAAAGAAGGGAGCGACGTCACAGTAGTTCAAGCAGTGGATGAACTGTTTTGATACAAACAAGATGAATAAGGGATGCAGTTCATGTATTAAGATCAACAAATACAATATGCAGCCAATGGTGATGACGTATATTGGAGGGCTGTTAAAAATATCTTAGACTTTTTAAGTAAAAACTTTGCCTTGCAGAAATTAAACATAATAAATGTTAGGTATTTTGCTCATAAAAATAATGTTTTATTTCGTTTTGGTAAACTGACCTTCCATAGAAAATTATTGTTTTATTTCGTTTTGGTAAACTGACCTTCCGTAAAAATATATTAGTATAGTCTATAAACCTGTCGAACAGCCCTCCTATACATGTATATATGTATGCACTTTATTCGGGCCGTTATGGACTATGGGAAAATGGAGGGTTGTGTTGTGTAAATGTACTAAATAAATGGTTTTAATATAACCGGTCTCAATGAACTTTAATTAAAATCATAATTTCTTTTTACGCTAAATTCTTACAACAAAAAGTAATACATGTATGTCTCTATATTAAAAAGCTCTTTTAGTTTAAACATCATATTTTTACAACGATTGTGAAGAAAGTTATACTTAGTCACTCTCGTTGGCACGATGTTGCGCGAAAGTGTGGTCTTGTGTTGTGGGGAAAACCGGAGTACCCGGTGTTATAACCCACATGTCCGGCTTGGTGACCACTAACCAAATCTCTTTAAATGTGTTATAGATAATTATATCTTCGAGTGTCGCCATGTACTTGTGATCATTGTGGTCGACGGTGTGGAAAATAACCTACGGTGATTCAGTTATAACAGTTAAACGTATTGTTACGACAAAGTATTAACCCTTATTACAAACGGTGCGCGAAACGAAATGACGCCACGTGCTCTTTCCGAATAAACCCATTCGTTCTTTAACGTGCACGCAGTTGACAACTTTCCTGAGTTTAACCAGTATTACTTATTCATATGTCATTCCCATTTGGCCTACGGTAACCAAATATTTTGGGGGCGTTCTCAAAACGTTTTTGCTAGCGAAATAAGTCCTAACTTTATTACAGAAGTGTGTTCAATCAATAATATTTACACCTCAACTTCCATTCCTTAAATGAACGGCAGTTCTGCAAATGCGATTATTATCCGATGAACGCGACATATACGGATATGCTCCGACCCAAAGATCCCGTATAAAATATACTTGTAAATTTAAAATTGTTAATCTGTTTTCGTTTTATTGTGTCAACAGACCAACCTTAGATGAACATGTTGAAAGAGTTAAGTTATTATATGTTAAAATACTCTTGTCATTAGCGTTTCAATTTTATGTTAAAAATCAACTCAACTATAAAGTTATTTATTTTTTCCCGCTATTTTATGACGCCATATGACAAACTGTTTCCGGTTACGTTCTGTCGTTCTATTGAGTGCTTCGGACTCAACACACTCAAAAAAAGCACATAACGATATGTGAAACGGTTGAATACTACGCAAATTTTCGAAAACCTTTATAATGAATAGAACGTGAAGCGCGAAATAAGGTGTTAATTGTAAGTTCTGAACCTAAATTTAATAAGCTGTCATTCCTTTATAGCCTTATCATTCTAAAAGCGGTTTCATGATCCATATCTGCATTTCATAAAGTAAAAAAATGTCGTCCCTAGGGAGCGCAAACATAATACGATTTCAACGTACGATTTTGAAATTGATACGGAAAGTACTGGTAGAACTCGTACCGAGAGCACTGATAGAGCTGGCATAGAAAGCAGTGATAGCGCTGATATCAAGAGCAGTGTTATAGCTGGTTCGGAGATCAGTGGAAGAGCTGGTACGGAAAGCAGTGGAAGAGCCGGTATGAAGGGCAGTTATCGAGCTAGAATGGAAAGCAATGGTATAGCTGCCTGGTAAGGAGAGCAGTGAAAGAGCTGGAAGAGCTAGTAAGAAGAGCCGTGATAGAGCTTATACGGAGAACAGTGGTAGAGCCGGTACGGAGACCATTTGTAAAGGTGGTACGGAGAGCAATGGTACAGTTGGTACATGAAGCTGTGTCAGAGCTGGTACACAGAGCAGTGGTAGAGCCGGTACACAGAGCAGTGGTAAAGCCAGTACACAGAGCAGTGGTAGAGCCGGTACACAGAGCAGTGGTAAAGCCAGTACACAGAGCAGTGGTAGAGCCGGTACACAGAGCAGTGGTAGAGCCGGTACACAGAGCAGTGGTAAAGCCGGTACACAGAGCAGTGGTAGAGCCGGTACACAGAGCAGTGGTAGAGCCAGTACACAGAGCAGTGGTAGAGCCGGTACACAGAGCAGTGGTAGAGCCAGTACACAGAGCAGTGGTAGAGCCGGTACACAGAGCAGTGGTAGAGCTACTGCACAGAGCAGTGGTAGAGCCGGTACACAGAGCAATGGTAGAACCGGTACATAGAGCAGTGGTAGAGCCGGTACACAGAGCAGTGGTAGAGCCGGTACACAGAGCAGTGGTAGAGCCGGTACACAGAGCAGTGGTAAAGCTAGTACACAGAGCAGTGGTAGAGCCGGTACACAGAGCAGTGGTAGAGCTAGTGCACAGAGCAGTGGTAGAGCCGGTACACAAAGCAGTGGTAGAGCCGGTACACAGAGCAGTGGTAGAGCCGGTACACAGAGCAGTGGTAAAGCCAGTACACAGAGCAGTGGTAGAGCCGGTACACAGAGCAGTTGTAGAGCTAGTACACAGAGCAGAGGTAGAGCCGGTACAAAGAGCAATGGTAGAGCCGGTACACAGAGCAATGGTAGAATCGGTACACAGAGCAGTGGTAGAGCTGGTACGGAGAGCAGTTGTAGTGCTATTAGTGGTCGCGTATACACACTGTAATCGTATACTAACGACAAAGCAATATTATTTTTTTTCATTCAAATGAAATCTTGGTTTTTACAATAAACATCTGCTTCGGTTTGCCACGCACATACGATAAGGCCCTTTTTATTACCACATCCGTCAATGACCCAAGGCATGTAGTATATCGGGTGCTCCTGGTCACTGACGTAGCCACAGTTACACGCATAGTAACCGTCATTGTACGCGTCCGTCAAGTCTTGTAACATTGCAATTTCCGTTCCAAGCTCTTGGCATCGTTCGATTGCTGTTAGTTTAGCCATGTTGTACCGCATGTTATACCGACTCCTGGCAATATACACCGGGAAAAGCTTCTGTACTATCGTCCATCCTGGTTTGACGTCATATTGGGGGAAGTCGTTCCACCCGTACCAGCGAATCTGTGTATAATGACAGGACTTCATGTCTTCGGAGTACATGAAAAATTGACAAGTCCATTTTGCATCTATACATGTCTGAGCACAGTAGGTTAGCTCAATATCGGTTAAGGTCTGAGTCACATGATTGTTGATGTAACCATTTTGGACAGCGTTTCTAAATTTATTGCACGCTATATCTCCTGGACTCGTCCACGTGCCGTCATTGCGGCATTGAATCATGGTTGACTGTATGTCGAATTCCGGTCCAAAATCACACATGTACCGTCTCCGGCTACCGATAGAGTTCAGGTTCCCAAGCGTGTGACCGTACGGCAGACGCTGTGGCTCCACGCCGCAGTACGTCACGTGACATGCCGGACTGGAGGGCAGGTGCTTACATGTGTATCCAGATTCACAATGAGTATCTCCGCAAAGGAAGTCTTCCTTGAATAGAAAACAGAATATGGATGTGATATTCGTTAACATTTTTCTATTTAGTTATTAGATAAGCATATCTAGTGCAAGACAAGATTATAGGAGCGTGAAGTTTGGGACATTAGTTTTAGTTCTTACCATTGTCATTGGTTTAGAATAGATAAAAAGATTTTCAGCTCAACACCTTGAGTTCGAAATGATTTACATTTTTATCGATGATGATGATGATGATGATGATGATGATGATGATGATGTATATGAAAAAACAAGCCATTGTGCAGAAGTATTGAAGGTTGTATTTAGGTTTTGTTAGGTCAGGGTCGCTTATATTTACGATAAAAAAAGGTTTGTTTTGTGATGAAACTTGATGTATATTATGATCCTATGAAAACGCAGCTTGGGACTGCGTTACAAAAAGGCCAAATAACTTATTCCGCTCAATAACCGCTAAATAATAGAGTAATGGCGTGTTTAATGTGCTGTATATTAATGCAGCGATCTCACTCATTCGTAACTAACACGACATTAAAAACGTCTTTATGTGAGATTATATATACTTCAAATTATTCCTTTAACTTCATGTATAAGATTTAAAATACTGTTCTCAGTTGAAACAAGACTTAAGTATGTTCGTGACACTGGGGCCAGGTATCCCATTTTCCCTCATAAACCGTACTGGAACTGACACCAAACGCTTTGGCCTTTAGTTATTTCTTACTTGTGAAACAGTCGCAGAGCATAATGTAATAGATGACATGAAATAACATTTAATGATTAATATTGTGCGGAGTGAGCGTAGCATATTATTAAAGGTATGCATGCCAAGAAATCCTATCCAATTTTCGATTAAGAAGGAAACCCCTGTATGCCAGCATATACCTGGATTTTAGCAGCATATGCATTTTGTTCAATTCAGTGGTTTTGTGCTAAGGGTTAAAGGGCTGACTTGGTTCTCCATGTAGTTTATCAGTTATCTGCTGTAACAGCTAATTCATTTCATTTATTGGCCATTACGACCAGCATGAAATTCAGTGGAGCAATGATTTTGGTCATTTTTCGGAAAAATCTTTCTATAGTGCATGTTTCTTAGGTTTAACGCTTCGTCTCATTTTGTTTATTACGACACTTGTCAAAAATAAAACAAAAATTTCAATAATAGTTTATTATTAAGTATTGACATGATTTTCTTAACTATAAAAAAGTATAATTATTAATTAACTAAGCTAAGCATTACATCATTGATATTGTTTATGAACAATCTCCGTGATAACAATATTTAACTATCTAAACCACACTCTTGAATTATGTTTAAAGATTGAAAACATCAAGTACAAATGTACTAACTATATTTCTTAGTTCCCCAACAGCTAAATATCTTCCTCACGCCGGCCAAATCCTAATAGCCTCTTATAGAACAATGCCGTAATCAAGTCGTTTAATTTAACAAACTTGATTTGGCGTGAGGAGGTATTTTGACCCAAATAGAATCACGAGCCCCAGTCAAACTTATCGACTACCGGCTCAAAATGTTATGACTCATGTATATTTAATAAAATGATACCGGGGAGTCGTTTATCTGTGGATGTCGAAAATCTGCTTAAAGGGGCTGTACTCCGTATGATAAAATAGCGGGGAAAAAAAGAGGAAATTGTCGAAAACTGACATAAACTTGGCATCAATTTGTACAATGCATTGAAACTTCCTAACTGAAGTACCACATAGTTTACAATTTATTTAAGTTTAGCAGTTATTTCGTATTTTTCCATTAAAAAGAGTACTGGGTATGTCAGGTAGAATTCATTCCTAATGCGTGATTTGCTAGTCGGTGTTATCACGTGAAATTACCGAGGTACGTGTATAGCTTAATTATGTAATTAATAGAGTAAGCCGTCGTAGCTCAGTGGATACGACGCTGGACTGCAATTTCGGCGACACGGGTTCGAACCAGGTCTCCGACACATTTTTTTACATTTTGGTACTTGTTTTACAATTATGATATCAAAGCGGAACACATTCCATTACATAATTGTCCTGAGATTCGTTACAGAAAAAAAACGTTTTTTGGTGCGAATCTGATTTACAGTCCCTTTAAGGGTTCATTGTACTTTGCGCTCATTATAAATAGATATTAAATGAAGGGTCTTCGCATTGATACAAGAAGCTTAGTTTTTTCATTCACAGCAACATATAGTCGATTAACGCGAGATTTGCAGCATCAGTAGTAGTTATATGATAGTTAGTAGAAGGAATAGTAGTAGCTGTTGTTGTAGAAGTGGCAACAACAACAATAATAATTCAGCAGGAGCGGTAGTAGTTTTGATGGGTATTATCATCATCATCACCATCATTATCATCGGTGGTGGTGGTGGTTGTGGCGGTGGTGACGGTGGTGTTATGGCGTTGCTGTTGACAGTGGCAATAGCAGAAGCAGTAGTGGTAGTATCAACAGCAATAGCTGCAGCATTACCACCTGTCAAAGACTTAAGAGCACACATATTAAATGACCAAGTCGGTTCTGTTCGGTGGGATTAAATACCTATTTACAGTAACGATTGTTGGGAGTCATGTTATTATTTGGTGTGTGTGTGGGGGGGGGGGTCAATATTTTACAGAAAAGGAGCCACTCAAGGACAGCGACCATTGTCGTGATTTTATGTGGGTCAAAAAATGTTCTTTCACCGGTCACGGTATGAAGACAATGCCAGATGAACACAAAACTAAGCAATTTTCTAGATTGAAACATTGCAAAAACAAATCGCAATCAGTTATACGAAAATGCATTTTAAACGCCTCAGAATGTGTTCATGATGATATGAACAAAATTGAAGTAAATTTAACATTCGGAGATTCAGTTTCGCCAATGTGATGTATTTTTTCAAGTTTCGTTTGTATTTTCCATTTTCCATGGTGTATACAAAGCTTTAAAAATGAATAATAAGAGTGTGTGTTTTTGTTTAAAAAATGCGAACCCAATAAATCTGACATTTTAAAATCAATATCCATACGCTTAGTAAAGCATACCCCTAAATATAACTCGCCTATGAAACGGCCAGATTAATATTTAATGCTGTATAGGTTACATTTACATTCCAAATAAAACAGTTGTTTAAGCATATCATTTTCATTAACACCTGTCATATGTCTTAAAAAAGTAAATGTTACTCATAAAAAAACAGCATATTTTTTTATTTAAGTTAATATTAAGTTTTACCAGTAGTCAGTAATTATGTCTAACACTTAATACTTCTTCACGTCTCTATAGGCAAAATTGAATACATTCTTCCAAATGACCCAAACTACAGCAACTTCCAAGACAAGCTAACATGATTAAACACATAGGGGTTAATGTGTAGCTGAAATTGACGCTTGTGTAGAAATGACAAGTGGAAAAATTGGCTTGTATTAGTCTAGTCTAAACATATTTATTTTACAACGATTGTGAAACAAGTTATTACAACATTATATCAATCACTCTCGTTGGCACGATTATACGCGAGGGTGTGGTCTTGTGTTGTGAGGGAAACCGGACAACCCGGAGAAAACCCAATTGTCCGGTTTCAAACTCACATGCGCCCAAGCCGGGAATCGAACCCGGGTCGCCTAGTTGAGAAGCGAGTGCGCTAACCACCGCGCTAACCGGACAAATTGTATTTCTTGACATGGTGATTGAAATTATACACTTGTGCTAAACAGTTCCTTTATTATATCGAAAACTCTGGTTGTGCACTGTGTGCTGTAACTTTAACTTATATATCTATAATATAACGTTGTTTACCGGTGGTAAGTCCGATGAGTTTACGTAGACCCATCCTGGTGTCCTGTTTAGCTCACCAGTGCCTCTCTGGTACACGATGCATAGTTGGGCGTGGCGGCTATAGGCGATACCTGTCAAACGAAGAAACAATGATTGGAAAAACTAAAGATACGTTTCATCCATCGATTTCGGTCTTTGTAAATGTATGTTTAAGCGTTCTATGATAATATTAGAAAGCCAAGCGGCCTGGACGACCAAGCTTTCCTCACCTGAACAAGCAGTGGAGAACTCCCGGCACTGGCTGAGACAGATTTCAAATGTAAGTCCTGGTATATACGCAAGATGGCACTCGCTCGACGTGTAACCATGGTGAACGCGTGCAGGAATCTTTGCGTAGATATAAACAAATCCGCAGTAGAAAAGTAGCATGTAAAAGATACACATTTTCTAATTACAACTGCAACAAAATTACATGAATACCAGTGCTGTTTTGGACAACCGCGATATTGACTGTGCTTCACAAAACTTTATATTTATATTTAAATGAATATTTCATATATACGTGCTTTGTTGTTTTGAACTAAATTACATCAGCTTCTAATTTGTGTATCCTCTGGGAGTATAATGTATTGGTTTCAGGTACCATGACATTAAAATATGTCTGAGTGTTATGTGATTCAAAATTTATGCGAAAATTCAAAGCCTATACCTTATAAAATATTTATAATTTCAATGAGCGAATATAGATAAAGGATCATAATATACGTTTTAAAAGTTATAAAATACAACAGGGTTCCATTAGTACTGCGTTCTGATCAGGGAGGTTGTATTTCACTCGAGAGGATTTTTGCAGATTCGGATTTCACGAGGCGCAAGCGGATCAAAACGCAGTACTAATAACCCTTTGATTATATACAACATTGGTTAGATCACTTAAAAGACGCATGTTTTCATAATATAATTAATGTTATTTTCACGACGCACTTATTTGTTTTATGACGTCATTTTAACATCGCGCAACGATACTTGTAATGACGTGACGTCACTAGAGTGGAAAACGGACTACCGTATTTTGTGATATGTATTGCGTGTGGATTTATGATGGGTATATAATAAAAAAAATTGGTTGAGTTTAGGAAAGTGTTTCGTGACTGAAAATGATAAGTTACATTATAGACTATAAAGGCGGCAAATGGTGCTCTTTTAAAAGGTCCTTTAGTGTCTGTTTGAAAAATAAATCGATATAAATATTTTTTGAAAAAAAACAACATGTAAAAACACGAAATAAATTTAAAAATTATAATGGTTTAAACGAATTTTAAGAAGAAAGAAAAGAATGTGCTGAGGGCGCAGGATTCTCAAGTCTCCAGTCTCCGTGTCCATTACACCACTATAGACGGCTTGATAAAATCAAAGATACACTTTCTTCATTTATGTTTCCACAAAGTGCTAAGTTCATAATAACTAGAATTAACGTATTCATAAAACCGAAAGAATCGATTTTTTTCTTCTGAATACAGGTGGTGTGTAAGCTTATTTATACTCGCACTCGGGCCAGCTTGCCCATTCGGCGAGTGCTCCGTTAAGATTGTTAGTCATTTTAGGTGTTTGGACCATAGTGCACAGACAGAATGTAACCCTGGTTAGAGCAACCCTGGTTCTTTAACGTGCCACAGTGAATAGCACTGTCACACGGAACCCCCATTTAACGGACAACTGGGTTTTTTTCTCCGGGTACTTCGGTTTCCTCCCACAACACAAGACCATACTCTTGCGTGACATCGTGCTAATGAGAGGGATTGATATAAGTTGCATTAATTTGTTTCACAACCGATTTTTTTTAAAAATGTGTAAACTATTTTCGCATGTGGTCTATTTATAAATGCATTTTTGGCTTGATTACCGCGTGGCCATGTTGTATGTCACTAATTTGTCCTTGTTTTTGTAATCGTGTAAAACGATCATAAAGCAAATATGTTTAGAGTTGAGCTGAATTAAGTTGGTAGAATCAAAGCTTTTATGCAACTTATAAATACAATTTTAAAACGCGGTGTAATTTATCAACATCGAAACGCAAGTTGTCAACAGTTATTGTTCAGTGTTGTCCAGTCATACGTAAGAAAGAAACTTAATTGTAGTGGCCAGTTATTGCTATCAGGTACTGGGGTATTCGGAAGCCTCCAAGCTGCCCTTTTTCAATAACAATATACTCAGTGTGTGTATACCACGTGATAAAACACGATGTAAATGCTATGTCGGATGTCAATATTTTGCTTCGAATAAAGACTTCTTTTAAGTATTCTTTTCTTCCCCATTTTAAATTAATGAAAAAGCAGTCTGTGCCCCTGAAAGGAGCCATTGGCCAGACCAGAAGAGTTCTGCTTTAATAGCAATAAGACATGTTATAAATCCATACCAAGTTGATAACATGTTTAACGTCATCGGGGGGGATATTTTTTTGGTTTTATAAAAAGTTAAAAACAGATACAGAACATAAAATTTATTCATAATCGAACAGGTCATCATGGATTCTTAAAGATATGCGCGACCTATTTTTGGAACCATCTCCAATGGTCCCTTTATCACTAAATCTATATATACATTCCACATTCGTCGTTTTACATACAGGGTATGTTAAGTAACCATTTGAGGATTACATAATAGGATACATTTACATGTTTACATGGCTGATCCACTATATATATATAGTGTGCATGTAAGCTTATTAACACTCTCACTCGGGCCTTTCCCACCCGGCGAGTGCTCCGATAAGATAAATAGTCATTTTAGGTTTTCAGAGCATAGTGTACAGACAGAATGTAACTCTTGTTAGAGCTACCCTGGTTCTTTAACGTGCACTGTCACACGGGACCCCCATTTAATGTCCCTTCCGGAAGACGATTAGTATTTCTAGTGGTGCGGTGGGGATTTAAACCTGCGACCCCTGGATTGACAGTCAAGTTTGTATCCACCGAACCAAAGATCCGTCACATCCACTACAGTATAATATCTAAGATAGCGGATTTATACCGGCTAACCAAACCTTTTACTCTGTGTATTTTACTAGTGGTCTATAACCTACATAAGAAAAACGGTACGGCGGCGAACGGGTCTTATCTTCGACAGTAATTATCGGAGTGTAATTATCGTTCTTGACAATTGTTTTCATAGGTGGCGTTCGCAGGTAGAGGATATTTGTCAAAACTTTGAATATCGTGCAGTTATTTGGACACAGGTACTATCTTTTGAAATACTATCTGTGGAAATGTCATTTGGTCTTAACTGTATGAAATCGTTTGTAACAAGCTTTTTTTTTATTTATTTGAATCACACAGTCATAAGGTCATCATCCCGACCACTGTGTACTTAATGCACCACACGCCACCAGTCAGGTGCGGGGGTATACCGGGGATAGCCGGGGAAATGGGGCGTGTTTTTACCTTCCAGGTGGCCCCGCGGTGCCGGTGAATGCGGTGGTTTTGTGTTAGCAAAAATATAGCGGTAAATGGGCCTTACCTAGGGTCCCTAGGGTGCGGGGGCATTTGGCGGATATTTTGCCGTCTGTTCGTTCCCACAGGGCGGGGATTTTACCCGGGGTTGGCTGGACCAAAAGTCAAAGTCTCCGCTATTCCCCGGATCTGGGGGGGGCGTGGTTACAATTGACTAGTGCATTACTGTAATGCTCGGTGTCAGGAAACTGGAAAGTGATAACATTTAGGAAATACATATTAATATTATAATTTTCAATAACCTAATACTATGTTAAGTTTAAATTACATGTGTGTTTTACACATTATTCTGGCAGGATCTTGGGTCAGTTGGTAAGATATTTGACTGCCAACACAAATGTCACATATATTAGACCCCCACAGATTTTGATTCATCTCCTAAGTCTTACAGTATAGCAAAAAATACTGCAAGTCCTGTTTGACAGTGCCTTTTTAGTATGGCTAGCACACATGAAACAATTTTAAGCAGTATTAAAGTATTTAATAACCAGGCTCCGATTTCTCGAAACTTCTTAAGCTTAACAGGCTTAAGTCGCTTATTTCAAGTAGCCATAATACAAACTGAAAATGGATTTTGATAAACGAAAATTGGTTTATTCTGATAATCATACAGATTATTCCTACATAATTTCCTGAAATTCTTGAAGAAGTAAATATAACACATTTTATAGAACAACACAAATAGTGAGATTAGATTAGTGTTATATGGGACTTAAGAAGTTTCGAGAAATTGGGGCCAGTTTTATAACATACAATATAATTATTCTATACCTTATTTATAAGGAAATATGTGAAAAGGTTCCATTTTATGACAATCAGGATAGACATACACTCTTTACTTATATTGACATAAAACTCAGTAATAGCCATAATCAATTGTCATATATGTGCGAGTTTTAAGGATGACACCATAACCCTTTTTGTGGGGAAAAAAGGGTCTTATCATTAGTTGTTGGGAAAATTCTCAGAGTACTTTTTCAAACATTTTGGGAATATTTTAATAAAGTAAGTAATATATCAATAAAAATATATTGGTTGAGAAGCAGTTTCCAACGGAAAACAGTTTCCGACAAATCGCTTTTTCGCGTACTTTCTTTAGATCTTCATAAAGAAGGTACTGCAATTCAACTACATGTATATGGTAACTCTAGGCAATCAAAAGTTGAAATTTTTACCGAGACACGTAAGTAACTTTTATTATTTAATGTTTATTTTTCATTTTGTACACAAACTTGCATGTGGGGGATTTGCACGCGCAGCGTATTGCACATGCGTGTGAACCTAATTTGCATATCTATGAATAGCTACAAGGTTTTCCTAAATTGACTTATACAAACGATGATCATTGTGTACATATTTGTGAACACGGTTGTCATGCTAGTTTCATACCAACATTCACTTAAATGTATACAAACACAAGTTTCCATCAGAAATGAATCAAAATATCATTGATATTCAGTGTCTGCCTGATTTCAAGTATGAATTGACTGTCGTAAATCTTAAGGTTTAAATTTTTCGTAAATGCTGAAAAATTAATTAATATTTCTCTTATAACAGTCTTATATTTAGTTTATTAAATAAACGGATAATAAAAACACACAGTAGGCACCTTAAAGTATCTTAAGGTTTAAATTTTGCCCCGCATTCGATTTGTCAGAAACTGCTTCTCATCACAAGCTTATCAGTACAATGTAAGTACCCTCTTTGCGTCCCTATTAGATACACTATATGTGACGTCACACATGTGAAAATATATCGACAATAGCAGCTTGAGCTGTAGTTATCTAAATTGTGAACAATTTTAGTAGGTATTTAAACACGTATAAATAATTCAATAAAAATGTATAAAAACTGTCCGAAACTGCTTCTCTACCAGTATTACTCAGAAACATCATTTAATTAATTGTGAGATTCTCAATATGTAAACATTATGATGATTTTATTGATAGGGATTTGTCTAATGCAGAAAAACATATTCCTGGATGCAATTATATGCCTCAGGACCCCATTGCCAACCAACTGTAAATCACTGGGACCCATAATATTACTGAGATATTTGGGCTAGATTCAGTAACTCATTGGCCCACAATTTCTATCAATTGAGGGTCTCCCTCTTTCGAAAACTAGCAGGTCACTTCTCACCAGTCGATTCCCTGCCTGGGCGCATGTGAGTTTGGTTTGTGGTCTCCATCCAAGCCGGACAATTTGGTTTCCTCTGGGTACTCCGGTTTCCCCACAACACAAGAACACACTCTCGCGTAAAATCGTGCCAACAAGAGTGATTAATATTTGTTATAATTTTGTAATAACTTGCTCCACAATTGTTGTAAAATAAATAAGTTAAAACTAAACTTTGGAAAACTGTTTTTAATTTCAACTACTTTTAAGCTCGACTATTCGAAGAATAAGGAGAGCTATACTACTCACCCAAGCGTCAGCATCGGCAATGGTACTCAACCATCCAACCTACTTAATTAAGTTAGATAACTCTAGTTTGCATTTAATGCAAATAATAGGCCTTGATTATTTGACTTAGAAATTCTGGTAAAGGTTTTGTGTGCAATCACACATAGGTTAATATCTCAGCAACTGCTTGAGGTATTGCATTGAGACTTGATACAATGGTACTCAACCATCCAACCTACTTAATTTACCAAGTAAGATAACTCTAGTATGCATTTAATGCAAATAATTGCCCTTTATTATTCGACTCAGAAATTCTGGTTAAGGTTTTGCATGTAAGCACACATAGGTTAATATCTTAACAACTACTGGATGAATTGCATTGAGACTTTATAAAGTGGTACTCAACCATCCAATCTACTTAAATAACCAAGTAAGATAACTCTAGTTTGCATTAACTTCAAATAATGGCCCCTTTTTTATTCAACATAGAAATTCTGGTTAAGGTTTTGCATGTAACCACTTTTAAGTCAATGCTTCAGCAAATACATCATGTATTGCATTGAAACTCTACACACAGGCTCCCAACCATTTAACCTTCTTATTTAATTAAGTAAGATAACTCTATCTTTCATATTCTATAGTTTTTGCCCTTTTGTTATGCGACTTAGAAATTCTGGTTAAGGTCTTGCATGTTAGCACACATAGGATAATATCTCAGCAACTACTTGATGTATTGCATTGAGACTTTATACAATGGTATTCAACCACCAAACCTAATTGAATAATTAAGTTAGATAAGTTAGATAACTGTGTTTTGCAAAAATAATGGTCCTTTATTATTACACTTTAAAATTCTGGTTAAAATTTTGCATGAAACCACATTTATGTTAATATCTCCGCACATCATGTATTGCATTGAAATCTAATCTAACAGTGATCCATGCATGTTTCGCCAAAACTTTTCAATCCTTACACTGAAAAGCGGCGGAATAGTCGAGCGCGCTGTCTCTGTGACAAGCACTTGAAAGTTCAAAGAAACCAACCAAGAAATACTGAAATGTGCAATCTTACTTCTTTTGTCCTGGGTCGGAGCATTAATCATTTGACTCCTGAATCAAGAATCAAGTGCCACAGGTGCCCTGGAATTCTGTGATGTCTGTATTTGGTGACTCAGATGTCTATATGTTGCCCAGATTTAAAAGTCCATTAGACTTGTTATTGGCAAGCTGCAAGCATGGCTGTTATGATGAGTGTATCAGCCTTCGACAGACATGTTTGGGAAAACAACAAAATAAAAGATCAGCAGATGAAAAAACAATGAGTTAAGGACTGGGAGTATGAAGAAAAATTAACTGCTGAATGAATGGTACATGAATTTAGGATCGAAGTCCTATGATATTTTACTTAAGACATGTTTAACATTTAACATAAACACATATTTTGTCTTTGAATTCTCCTCGACTGAAATGTTAGTATAAGCGAATCCTATAGGTGCATTGTTTTTCGCATTTCTTTTTACCATTTCTTTTTTCGCACAAAATCAGCTAATTTCCCAACTTTGTTATGTTTATTGCAAGCCGTTACATGACACTTTTCACCATTGCGTGTGCCGTATATAGAGCTTTTATGTCACCTGAAGCTGTTCATTATTGGAAATTGCAGGAAAAGATGGCCTGTTTCATTTAGCACTCGGCAAGCTTAAGGGAACTTGTCAATATTCTCTGCTTAGCCAACAAACAGTATGAGCTGGGCGATCAAATCAATACAGCAAACATCTGATAACCTGTAATCTTAAGTTTCATCTGAGATACAGAGTTACGTTTTCTTTTGAGTTACATTGTTGCAAATTTATCTTAACTCTGTGACAAACTGTGATTGCAGACACTGTTGGATATAAGTTGATAACAACAGCCACTTCTATGTTTTTGTTGTGAATGTGCTGAGCTGGTATTGTATTTGTACAGGTATGTTGAGTTTTATGCTGGTATTTTCATTTATTTGCCACCAGATTATAACATATACATGTGGTTATGAATGTAACATCTGGTTTTATTTCTTTGAAGTATATGTTATGGCTTATTTTTGTAAAGTAATGTTCTGGAATTTCTGAAACTACTTTGCATTCAATTCTGTAAACCTGCTCCATGTAGGTTATAATGCTATTGTCTATTAGGCTTATTTATATTAAATGTACTAGTTTATACTGAAGATATTACTTCGTACCAGCCTCTGATGGAAATTATATCTCATGCCATGCAGTCTCTAGCGGAATATATATATCTCATGCCATGCAGTCTCTGACAAAATATATATCTCATGCCATGCAGTCTCTGACAAAATATATATCTCATGCCATGCAGTCTCTGACAAAATATATATCTCATGCCATGCAGTCTCTGACAAAATATATATCTCATGCCATCCAATCTCTGACAAAATATATATCTCATGCCATGCAGTCTCTGACGGAATATATATCTGACAGCAAAATTATACAATTCATACCATGCAGTCTCTGACAGAATATATATTTATTCATACCTTGCAGTCTCTGACAGAATATTTATATCATTCCATGCAGTCTCTGACAGAATATATTTCTTTATATCATGCAGTCTCTGACTGAAAATGTATATCATGCCATGCAGTGTCTGACAGAATATATACTTCAAAATGTGCAGTCTCTGACAGAATATTTCTATTATGCTATGCAGTCTCTGATAGAATATAGGTATATACTTCATGCCATGCAGTCCCTGACACAATATATACTTCATACCATTCAGTCCCTGACAGAATATATATCTCATGCCATACAGTCTCTGACAGAATATATATACTTCATACCCTCATGCCATGCAGTCTCTGACGGAATATATCTGAAAGCAAAGTTATACAATTCATACCATGCAGTCTCTGACATAATATATACTTCATACCATGCAGTCTCTGACAGAACATATTTCTTCATACCATGCAGTCTCTGACAGAACATATTTCTTCATACCATGCAGTCTCTGACAAAATATCTATATCATGCCATGCAGTCTCGGTTAGAATATATTTCTTCATACCATGCAGTCTCGTACTGAATATTTATGTTATGCCATGCAGACTCTGACACTATATATAAGGTACTTCAAAATGTGCAGTCTCTGACCGAATATTTATATCATGACATGCAGTCTCTGATATAATATATATACTTCATACCGTGCAGTCCCTGGCACAATATATACCTCATGCCGTGCAGTCTCTGACAGAATATATATACTTCATACCGTGCAATCCCTGACAGAATATATATCTCATGCCATGCAGTCTCTGACAGAATATATATACTTCATACCGTGCAGTCCCTGGCGGAATATATTATCTCATGCCATGCAGTCTCTGACAGAGTTACGATATATCTGACAGCAAAATTATAATTCATACTGTGCAGTCTCTGTCATAATATATACTTCCTGCCATGCAGTCTTTGACGAATATATATTTCATACTATGCTGTCTCTCAGTCTGACAATATATGTCATGCCAAGCAGTCACTGCCATGCAGTCTCTTTCACTTACAGAATATTTACTTCATCATTCCATGCAGTCTCTGACAAAATATGGACTGTTGATACATGTATATTTCTGACAGAATTGAGCCATGTTAGCAAAGAAATGAGATGTAGGCAATTTATATTATGCAAAACCATAACGAGGGATTTGCACAGAATTACAAGGGTTTTATTGTCGCGGCAGCTAATTTTCTTTTTTGACATTTATTAGATGTTCCTTAATCAATGTGATATATTTATCCTGGAGATTAGCAGTAAACCAAGAGTTCATAATGCTGATTTCAGTGACTTAATTAGCTGAGGAAGGGAAATATACTCTAGTCAAATAATGGTTTCTATCTAATTCAATTCTGGATATCTGGGAGAACCTCTGACTGAATCTATCACGAATTTGGGGGAATAATGCCAACATTGTCAACCTCATGGGACAAAGAATCAATGAATATGTGGTCTTGATTATATTATCATTGGGTATCAATGTATTATACTGAATTTGTGTTTTAGACTTTATGATGCATCCTCATTCAATTTTAAGGTATTTCAAAAAGCCTTTATGGCAGTTATGTTGGTGTCATGTAATAAGGTTATCATTTGAAAGAGCAGGGCTTGCTTAGTACTAACTATGTACTCGATCACGCGCTATCTGAGTGCCTTCAAATCAGTCACTTAAGATTACTCACAATTAGAACAGAGATATCAATGGTTTGGAAAACCTCAGAAAAAAACTCATTTTCCTTAAAGCATTTAAAAGAATAAGTGAACCCTTTTAGTGATAAAATATTAATTTTCGATTGTTATAAATTTGAAAAGCTGCGTTCTGATCTTTTTGTAAGCAGTCTTCTATCACTGGTTTCCAGACATTTACGGAAAAATTGGCTAATTCCAAGACAAATAATAAAAAGCTGTCTAAACGGGAGTGCAGCTTTAAGGTAAAGTTTTGTCTTGATGTTTGTTTTATTTTATGACAGCTGAAAATGGACATGTTGCAATCTAAAGATTCTTCATAACATTTCTTCCATATAAGTTTAATATTTACATAATATTATTTCTCTAAATGTCAAACCCTTTAAAATAATAGCCAAATAAACACATAAAAGTACATCATGGGAAACCAATACAATATTTATGACTGTGTGTGTGTTATTGTCAATATTCCTCCAGAATTATAATTAGGTTAGCTTTTAGATAATTATATTTGTTCATCAAAATAATGGGTGTTTTACTAGTGAAGTCCTACGTAATGACATGACATTTAGACTTTCATTATGACATTCACAGGCCCTCAAGGTCATCAAAAATCTAGGAATAAAATTATAGAATATGGAGATAAAATAGCATCATCAACTTCGTAAAGCTCTTGAAATACTTTTTGATGGGAAATGCATTAATTAGGAAGCTAGCTCAGATATTATCATACAAAGTATACAGGCCAAGATCAAGGTAAGTAGTGCATGATGGGATGAAATAGAGACTCCATAGTTTCAGCCACAGTTGTGTTAATTGTATGTATTCCTGTTCTCATTCTGAGATGATTTATATCGGTTATATAAACATCCATAGTTCTGGGAAATACCCATAATTTAAAGTACCTGAGTCACACAGGTTTGATAATCATGTCTTAATCTAAGCTAAAGGTAACATATTTCATACAAAAGTTTATATACAAGATGAGAGGTTTAGATGTATTATTAGGACTGTTTAGCTTTAATATTTTATTATTAATACTTTATCATTGCATTTCATATCTCTATCATTAAGACTGTTGCTTTTTGTTATTCAAACAATGTATGTGTGAATAAAAAGGTCAGATCATTTTGATAAAGAAAAAAAAATATCCCAATTATTGTGGACTGTCCCTTTTAATTCTAGAAAGAGAATATTTCTTTAGTCAGTTTTGCCCCTTGCATGATTTAAGGCCTAAAAAATACATTTGATGTGGGTCACCCAACCCTACCTATGAAATAGGCTCAATTGCAGACACTGTTTTTATTGTTAGTTGATGCTCAGACCCTACAGTTTTTATTGTCAATTGATGCTCAGATCGACCCTACAGTTTTTATTGTCAATTGATGCTTAGATCGACCCTACCGTTTTTATTGTCAATTGATGCTCAGACCCTACCATTGTCAGTTGATGCTTAGATCGACCCTACCGTTTTTATAGTCAGTTGGTAAAAAAAGTAAAGATTTGTTTAATTTTTTTTATTGTTATGTTTTTAATATATATGTAGTTTAAAACCTTGAACATTTATACACAAGATTACTTATAAACACCATAAAAATCTCCATTGATTCTAATATAAAGAATAATAATAAAGAAAAATGCCTACTCTACCTGTTTTAAAAAGGATGTCATGGTAACCAAATCTTTTTTTTTGTATTTACAATGATTGCACAGAAATTTGATAGGGAATTTCAGATATTTCCTGGGGGTCCATGGCTAAGAAATATGCAAGTCCAAGGGACACACATTCAAACATATTTAAAATGAATCACTGGTATGTTTCAATAAAATCCATGTATCTGTTGCATAAAAACACCCCTTTTATACTTGCAGGTGAACTGAGCTGATACCAAGATGGGTTTTTGTGGAGGCTGTTTCAAGGCTCTGTTGATATTCTTTAACATCATTTTCTGGGTAAGAGACAGTGGGATGTTGTCAACTTATGTATTAGAGTTAACTGTTTCTTGCTGATGGTCATGTGCCATTTCAGAGTCATTTCTAATACATTGTATAAATGCTAAAGACTGCAGAAAACAAGTATGAAGTCTAACCTGCTCAGCTCTTAAAGGTCTGGTCCATATATTTATGTCTTTTATGTCTTATGGCCCCTTTTTAGCGTATAATTTGCCTTGATTTGGACTATTACTTAGGCAAAAAAAAAAATTGTTTGTTAAGGGTAACCTTCCCAAAATTTCTAAGTAGGGTTAGGTAGGGATTTTTTTGATTTAAAAAAAAAAAAATTCAAAATCTGTCGTAAGTTCAGAGTGTTTTCTTGCATATGGCAGTCTTTCCTACATTACTGTCATTGCCTGACTTTGTTTTATCATATAAACAATAATTTTGATTGAAATCTGCATTTATCCGCCCTTCGTAACTCTAAATTTGCTAACGAATATTTTTTTTGCTCAGAAACGGAAAAAAATAGTTAGGGTCGGCGCATTTTTGTAGGTAGGGTCGGGTTACCCGAAACGGACATATTTTTTTTTTAGGCCTTATGACAGGTGCAGTTGGTTCACATAATTTTTGGCTCACATGTTTTAAACTTTCAAATTAATCCAGGTCAATTTTGAAAAGGTTACAATCCATCAATGTTTTCAGAGTTATGGCCCTGTTTCTGTGTCCAGGCGGTGTAATGATTTTTTGATAACTTTTGTGACAACTTGTATGAAATAAAATGAGATATGATAAGAATATTCATGCATATTAGATTCTGCACTGTCAGTATAATAATCTGCATAGTTTGCTAATGAGGCATTCGCATGCCCAGTTTGTAGGCATTTTCCTTGTTTTAGATTACTGATTATTTTCCAAAGAACATAAACTAAACGATTCTGGCACTGACTTCTGATTTTCAGTTCTTTGCCGTACTTTCATACAGATCTTCATACATAAACATTATAGGTTTGTGTTATGTCAATAAAATAATGACTGGTTCTGCTTCCAATATGCTTGAATGTATGCTTAAGATTGAGCTGAGAGTATTAAGTGGGGGGCTATTACAAGTGAACAAAATCCTGAATTCCACCATTAGCTCATTGAACTATCATTGTTTACATTACATTCTTCTGGTCTCGAAATAATTTCTACTGTAATATGTACTTAATATTTTCCATGTACTGGTTAGTCATTTTCTTGTTTGTCATATATCAATAATGTCAAGTACATGTTTTGTATTTAATATATCACATAGTTCTGTCATCATGACCATGATTTGAACAGTCAGTTATGGTCAGTTTTATAACTAAATCAAACAGAAATATGTAGTATGTGGGTGTAGGTAAGAGACCACTAAGCAAATTTCCAATATTTATGTATAATCAATTGACAAATTTGCATGTGAAATAACGCTGATTTCTAGTGCCTCATGACCCAACATCATATATATGGGGATTAAAGCAACAATCAATAAGGAAAAAAGTATGCGTTTATAAGAAAACTAAAATTGGTTGAATGTAACAATTGTGTATTCAATAAAGTGACCACATCCTGTGTAGGAGTACAAACAATGCGGTGAAATTGTACTAAAAAAGTAGAGGAAGGAGATCCAGCATGTTCAGCCTGTTTTGAAACCACAAACCATTCAGCTCAAAAACTTGCTTTGATTTACCATCATGGGTTCATAAAAGAAAAAGGCTATGTAACAGTGAGGTAAAGTCTCTTCCAAATTGGTGTAATCAGCTGCCCTGTATCAAACAATATTAGTGTGGAGAAACCATCACCAGCAGCAGCAATAGCACTAGCAAAGGCATTCATTATCATCATCAGCATCATGAACAGCATCAGTGTCATTATCATCACTATCATCATCATCATCATCATCATCATCATCATCATCATCATCATCATCACCATCATCATCACCACCATCATCACCGCCATCATCATCATCACCACCATCAGCAGCACAGCAGCATCATCATTATCATCATCATCATTATCATCATCATCATTATCATCATCATCATCATCATCATCATCAACATCATCATCATCATGATGATGATGATCATCATCATCATTAAAAAAATATAACTTCTAAAAAGCTGTAAAAAATGTTTATACTTATTTAAAAATAAGCCTTTTGCTCTCTTAAATATCGGGGGAAAAGAATTCCCCTAAATTGCTTTGGTATATAGAAAATCTCTATATTCAATATCTTCCATTCAGCTTAGTTCATGAAAAGCAAAGATCAGAAAGACTTGTTTCCCTTTAACCTCTGTCAAAAAAGACTTGTAGAACATGTAAATGACACAGTGGGGTATGTCCATTCATTCAGTGGGTTATGTCCATCTGTCTAAATGCAGCCTTGTATGTTGTCCAGCTAATGAGCTCCTTGTCACATGCTTGTATTATTTTCTTTTGTTGCTGTTTTTAAAATGTACATTGGTCATTTAATGGTCTATTTGATTCTTAAATAATGCAGGGTTTATGTTTGGTTGTTTGACATGTTTATGCTTTTTTAAGTAAATGTTTGGGTTTTAATAGGGTTTTATCTAGTCTAAAATTATAAACGTGTTATATGGGATTCTTCCAATCCCTAACGTGAAGGATTTGCCATATCAAAAAAAATCAAACTGCAAATTGTGTTGCCTATTAACCCACCCCTGGAGGAAGGATTTTTAGCAAAATTTCTGGGGTAGTACCTGGTGTCTGTTGAAAAAAAAATCCAGTTAGTCTATTTCCCATGCGGAGGTGTCAAAATCCTGTCTGTAAGCATTATAACCCACTTTCAAAGTTCTCTATACATTCCCCATTTCTTTATAAATCTGTATGTTTGATTTGGGACTATTCATTGACAGTAATGATATGAGCAAAATTGTCAACGCCCTTTGCATGATCTAAATCAGGAAGTTTCAACTTGTTTATTTTATTACAATCATGGTATCATATGTATCAGATTCAAGGCTGTCATAATGATAAGTGCTTAGTCATAAATAAATGACTTCAAAAAAAGCACTTTAAAAAAAATGTCAGTGTGTTTCAAGACATTTGCTGATTATTATATACTGTAATCTTCCTGGTTATATCTGATTCGATTTCAACACAGAGCTGTCAAGGAACTCCTGTCACAGTTGTTTCAATAAAATACCACAGTAGATAAGTCATGACTACCTTATTCAGGCTTGTCTGGGTTTTTTTCATAGACGGTGTTGGCGATGACATCTATGTGAAAAACTCCAGTCATGGTCATTATTAATAACTGAAATTAAATTAAAATTGTGAAATTATGCCCCTTGTTAGACTGGAGAAGTAAAAACAGATGAGCTTGGGTGTATGCTCTGTGGCACTCTTGTTTTATATCTATTTGATAACTTGTACTGTCATACTTGTTTTAACCTTGGTTTAAAGCTGCACTAGCTCTCACAGATTGAACGTTTTTACAACTTTTTAATATTTTGTCTTGGAACGAGCTATTTTTTGCAAAATCCATGAAAGCCAATTAAATAAGACTGCTGATAAAAACTCAGATCGTAGAATTTTATATTTAAGTTCAAAATTTGGTGTTTTATGCATTTTTCTTAAACCGTTAGTAACGGTATAAGCCATAAAACATTCATTTTCGAATGGAAATATGAAAATCTACAATCTGATTTTTTGTCAGCAGTCTTTTATCACTGGTTTGCAGAAATTTTCACAAAAATTTCCTCATTCCAAGACAAAAAATAAAAAAGTTGTTAAAACGGTAAATCAGTGAGAGTGCAGCTTTAAGACCCATCATATGCCATCACTCATGAACACCTATGGTGGTTTTGACTTGAACAGAAAAACTAGCTTATACAGTCAACCCTGATGGCTTGAACTTCCAGGGACTGGCAAAAATACCTAAAGCCTCAAAATATTCGAGCCAATCACTCAGGTTTGTTTACCTTCAGTATAAATAAATCAGTCCTTTACATCTAGTTTGAGTCAACAAGGAATTCGAGCAAAGCGAGTGAAAGCCAACAGGGTTTGACTGTAATTAAATTATCTGCATAATTAAACTAAAATAATTAGTAAATACTAAACTATGTATACCCTAACCCTATGTTATTGAATTTATATGAAAATATGTGCACGAGTTCAGAAACACAGTAAAATTGCTCTACATATGGAGCAAAATATTTATAGGTGACAGATAATCAGTGCAGGTCATTTCATTTGAATACATAAGCCTATTCGTTACATATGCTTAAAACAGTGTTATTTTAAATCAATGATTGTTTCATTTATCACATCTTTTGAGGAAAAGCATGACAAATAAAAAAAGAGGAAATTTTGAATATTATATTTACCATGTTTTTGATATGTGATCTGGTACTGTGAGCCAGTTTGATCTGGTACTGTGAGCCAGTTTGATCTGGTACTGTGAGCCAGTTTGATCTGGTACTGTGAGCCAGTTTGATCTGGTACTGTGAGCCGGTTTGATCTGGTACTGTGAGCCGGTTTGATCTGGTACTGTGAGCCGGTTTGATCTGGTACTGTGAGCCAGTTTGATCTGGTACTGTGAGCCAGTTTGATCTGGTACTGTGAGCCAGTTTGATCTGGTACTGTGAGCCAGTTTGATCTGGTACTGTGAGCCAGTTTGATCTGGTACTGTGAGCCGGTTTGATCTGGTACTGTGAGCCGGTTTGATCTGGTACTGTGAGCCGGTTTGATCTGGTACTGTGAGCCGGTTTGATCTGGTACTGTGAGCCGGTTTGAATTTGAAATTCAAGTAAATTTAAACCTTTTGTTATGCAGCTGTCAGGTGCGGCCATCCTCGGTGTTGGGGTATGGATGATCGTGGACAAGAACATCAACAGCTACTTCGACGTTCTCAATGTGGACACACACGACCAGTACTTTAAGTAAGTCAAGGTTTTCCCTGGGGATTTTCAACAGGGTTTCATTTGAAAAATTAAGGGTGTGTCATTTTGATAGGATACCAATACATAGGTTTCTTTTCAAATGCTGCTTTTGTTTATTTCGGGTCTTCAAGGCTACACATGTTGTATATTTGTATAAATTAAGGCTCTATGTTCACTGAGTGGCAAAAAGTAATTTTAGTCATGGACCCAGGAAATCTGATCAGGTTGATCACAGCGGTATTCCCGTTAGTTCAAATATTTTTTATTTTATTAAGAAGTCTGAAAAGTTAACGGCAATTTGTGGTTGTCAGTCATTTAAATTATTCTTTTGGATGAACAAGTCTGAATTCATATACAACTACTGCTTGGCATTACATTATTGAACAAGCCTTGCTGTATTAAACCCAGAATTTGAGCAAGCCCAGAAAGCCTTTCACAAGTGCAGGGCTTGCGGGCATCTGCTTATTTTGACCACTGGGTTGTTTGATAAAAAAATAGCCAACTTTCGGTTTTCCATTAACTGCGCATAACTGGATGTACTAAGGTTTGATTCTTTGGGCTTTATGTAAATAAGTTTGTCCATGCATTGATCACAGAGTATCAAATTTCCCTGGCAACAAACACTTTCTTTCACACTTACATTCTTATATCTATATTTATTGTATATTTGACTGAAACATGTTGCCATGGAAATGAAGAAATTGATTTCTAGGCAGAAAGCTTGATAATATACCAAAAGTCATAACTTCCTCATCAGCCAGGCTTCAATTCAAGTCTGCATAAAGGAAGTTTTATATCTTTTTTTTTAAAACATCTTTCAAAACATTCAATCTAATTATAAACACTTTGATTTATGACAATGTTAAACAAAACATTCAAGTAGTAACTATTCAAACTTCCTCTATCCTTGTTTCAGATATGCTGCGTACATGCTGATTGCGTTTGGTGTGTTTGTTTTCCTCGTTGGTTTCTTCGGATGCTGTGGGGCCATCAGGGGAAGCAAATGCTTGCTGGGACTGGTAGGAGTTACCTCCCTTGTTCACATTAATTTTATTTTTTAAATATTTTATTGTATGAAGATATACTGACCCAATGTATTTTGAAGAAACAACAGAGAAATAGAAACATTTCCAATACAATAATGTTATCATTTAATTAAAAGAGGACTTACAAAGGGATTTGACTGAGATTGAGGGATCGTCACATGATAAACAAAATTTAATTGTTGTCACTTAACTTATGGAAATAATGTGCCATTTTAAGTTTTTTGACGTTAACAATTAAAGGTCTATAAAGTAAGAATGATATTGAACAGTTTGAATTTAAAAATTTAAGGAGATTTTAGCTCATAGATTTCAATTATTTTCATACTGATAAACACAATATTAGTAATTGGTGACTTAAGTAATTAATTAAGTTTTTTATGGCAGTGAAGTCAATACCAGTTTATCAAACCAGTTCTATCATTATAAGTGTTGGAAAGATTCGCGATAAAAATCTTTACTAGTTTACTTAGAACAATTACAATCACTGATCAGAAAAAGAAAGAAAATTACTCTAGAAAAAAGAAAATTACTCTAGAAATCTGCACAAGTTTTGTTTAATTTAAACCAATGAAGAAAAACCATTCATTATGATTATCTGTTAAAAACCAGATCTCAGAAATTGTGGTTTGAGATTGTCTCCAAGGATTCTACTTTAAGAAAATCAGCACATTTTGTCAAGTGAAGAAATATCTCCCTGAAATATTGATATTCCCCCACCAGCGTTTGTGCCAATCAGGGTGGGTACGATTCATTTACAGAACAAAATTAATGAAAATGGATTTTATTTTTGTTTAAAGAGTTGAGTAAACTTCCCCCGCAGCATACATAAGTTCAAGTGGCTTAATTGGGTTGGGAGTGTTGAACTCAAAAATCAATGTGAACAATTCTAATCAACACAGTTGTTTATAGCAGAAAGCCAACATTTTATGATATAAGGATTTTATTTGCTGTTACTAGCTTTTATGAGTAATGTGCTGATTGTTTAGAACATTGTTAAAAGTTAAAAAAGTGCTCATAGATTTGCATAAAACCAGAACAGCTGAGACAGTTTTCTCAATACTATGCAAAAAGCTACAGAAACAAGCTCAGTAGCAAAACGTTTAAACATAAACCCGGTTTAATGGCACTGGGTAAATGCCAAAGACATATAACATAAAATCACAAACAAGAAACATGGAAGAAGAGCACAAAACTCCACAAGCAGCACAGTGCATACATACTGTATATAAAAAACTAGGTATGTTTATCAAGGATTGTTAGGTACCGCCTTGGAACGGTCAGTAAAATGTATATTTACGGGGGGTTTAAACCAGTTTACGGTGCACACACCTCAATCTTATCCCAACAATCCTAAATAAAGATAAAACGCAAAAGTCTTTCAATTCTATTCAAGTCTTGTGTGTATAATGCAAATCACAAGTGCATCCATTAATTTACTAGTGCAGTAACGATTTTAAAGTAAACAACAATTACGATAACAACATTGTAAATATTAACAAAACTCCGAACAATCTGCCCGTTGTTTGTTATATGATCTTGTTGTTGCTGTTATACTGTTAAAACATAGTCTCAGAACAAAGTCTCCGAGATGTTCTCATATTATTATTCAAGTGAACACTAATTTGTCTAGACATAAGTTCAATAGATTACCATCTTTGTGTAGTTGCATAATATACTGTATATATACTAAATTTGACAGTAGATAATTCTCAGATATTGTCTCCACAATATGTAGATTGCCTGTTTATGAAACATGAAACTGAAAACGAAAATGTCACAAATGATAATTACATATAATGTGGTTATTTATTGCAGTACATCTTCTGTCTGGTGCTGGTGTTTGCGGGCGAGATCGCTGCAGGAGTCATTTCTATTATCTACAAGTCAGAGGTATGTGTTCCCATGGTCAGGGTATAGTTAGAGAAAAAATGATTTATTTCAAGGTCAGGATAAAGTCATGGAATTTTTAAATTGACATTGGGAAATTTGGAACATGAAAGCTAGGGCCGTCAAAAAATTTGTTATATAGCAGAAAGAAGGAATAAAAAAAATATGAATTAAAAAAAGCTTATACAGAATATAAAAAGAGGCTGTAAGCTATGGCTGATGCGGGAGGGTGGAGATATTACTTTCATTTTCTATGATTTGTGGCGACTCTGATGAGTATGGTCTTTTTGTGAGTATTTTGTCTGATTCAGGGACACTGAATAACATACCCATAAGCTTGTGAAAATGCAGCTTATTTTACCGTATACTGTGAAATCATTAATGTTCGTGGGCATGAAATTTCGTGGTTTGCCGAAAAAAAAACAATTTCGTGGGTACTTAAATTCGTGGATTTTCATTTTTGAAAAAAAAAAAATCGAAGATGCAATCGTCCTAGATCGTCTGCATAATATCCACGCGCTGGCCCGTGATTTCCGTCTTCTACGTCACTCGGTTTATGACACTCGCTAATGTGGTACGACATGCCAATTAGTGCATATACCCATGTCACTTATCGATTTATTTGGGAATAAAGGTAATAAAAGAAGATGTACCCTGATCATAAATACAGATAGGGGAAGCCATTTAATGCCAATTAAGAATTTTGCAAACTGTGAAAACACCGAAAAGGTGCGTATATTGTCACGTTCGGTGCTTAGTAACCTTCACTGTACTAGTAATCGATTAATTATTTCATTAAATAAAAAAAATCGAGTACAGACACTCATCACGCACATCTTGTAAACTTGGAGATTTTCATTAACAGCACACGTTTAAACACGTGCTTATAACTGTCATTTGCTGCATAAAACACATTTAATTGATTTGGTTCATTATTTGTTAAAGGCAGTTATAATATATTAACAGAATAATGATCGTAAGTTATACAGTGAGACAGGTTTTAACACTGCATACTGCGACCTCTGTAAATAATATACTAGAGTATGTACGTAACATGGCAATTGAAAAAGTGAATAAAGGGTTTATATTTCGTGGGATCTTGAATTCGTGGATCACCTAACCCACGAAAACCACAAACATTAATGCCCCACGAACATTAAGGATTTCACAGTACATAAATTCCACTGCCATTTTGTTTTCAAGCACTTTTGCTGATATTTTATTCCTTATTGTTCTAAGGTAATGTTACTCTCAACATCCACTGCCATTTTGTTTCCTGCACTTCTGTTTTCATTTTATTCCCTATTGTTCATTGGTAAATGAGTTATGAATAATATATACAATCAAACTTGGGTTCAAAATTAGCTTACAGTAGGTTAAATTTGACATGCACACAAGGCATCAATTACGAAAAATACCTCTTTCAATCCATGAGGAATAAGATAAAAACAGCAGTGCTAATAATATTTGAATTCGATTTTACAATGTATATCATAGAACTTGAACATAACAACACTATACTAGTCAACAGTGTATGAAACTAACTTTAAAGGCCATAGCAAATAGGGATACCATCTTTTAATGGACCAGTTTTTATAAAACTTATTCCAAAAGATTTTGATAACCTGAGTCTGGCTGTGGCATTCATTTCTTCAAGCCCCATGCTATTTTGTTGCAAACCGTGGCTGAAGGGGTACCTTTAATATCCCACGCTGCAGTTAATGGTTGGATTCAGTTATTGTTAATTTATGCTGGAAATCAGTAATTTTGTTGATTTAGATTTCAACCTAATGGCTCAACATGGGTAGTAATAAACCAGGGGGCAAATGTCTTATTATGCATTACAGTCTAAAAGACATTATTTGCAAGTTTTAGGCAAAAGTGGTGCTTTGATTTTGAGTCCTAAAGAAATGGGGGTAAAATACTTGAATATATAATAGTCCTTGAAAAGGACTTGAATTTTTTCTTGGTAGTTCTGTATAAATCATATAAAATATATTATCTTAATCTCTTACCATACAGGGGTACAGGTTCAATGCTTATGAATGATTAAGCTGTTACCTGATTATTGATCAAGAAAATGCAAAAAGCTGATGCTACAACTTACATGATTGCCTTCAGGTGGAAAAAAAAGTTGATGACACCCTAAAAAATTCCATCAAGGAGAAGTATAGCGTCTCGACGACCATCACTGAAGCCTGGGATGTGGTCCAGATACAGGTATGTTAACATTGAAGCTTATCCATCAATTAGAACTGCAGACTCTGAACAGTCATAAGGGGTTTAGCTAGGGGGTATGGGAGGGTGCTGCACCCTGTACCTTGTTTCGGAAGCACCATTCTGGCCTCGTAGAGACAAGAATGTGCACCCTCCTGCTTACATAGAACTAAATGCTGAAAGTATTAACATATTTCTTTATGAATAAAGTAAATCACACAAACACAAAGTTTATTATCTTAAACGCTTCAGCGTAACGCCTTCATCAGTAGATATAAAGAAACAATATAAACAGGAAGTTACCTCAACGTCATATACCTGCGGCACGTCGTTTGGCGGCAAAATAATTGACGTTGCTAAATAAATATATATATATATATATATATATATATATATATATATATATATATATATATATATATATATGATAAAGAAACATACAAATAAACATAATATTATTATGGATCATTATGATACAATAGCCTATTAGATTTAGTGTAGTTAAATTACGTTTTTTAAATTACGTTTTTAACCTTTTCTGTGAAATTCATTATGCTGCAATTATTCACTGCCATATACAATGAGCTCTTTTGTCCCATGGTACCCTGTCTTATTACTGTAGCACCGTGTCCTTTTTAAAACCTTATAAAAAGTCATATAAAGATTTCTGTTGACAGTTGTTTTTTTTCCACCAAATTTCATGTCACAAATATTACTACTAGTAAATGTCTGATTTTTTAAAAATAAGTTGGTACATTAAATAGAATGAATTAATTCATATCACAAGTTATACAAAAAATAAAGAGAATGATTTAAAAAAATGTTGTACAATGAAATGCTACATTTGCTTGCAGCTTGACTGCTGTGGAGGTTTGAGCCCAGAGGATTATACGGGCAGCAAGTTTGCAGAGAGAAACACGACCCAGGTATGGTAGCAATAACAGTTTGTAATAATGTCAGCTCTCTTGTCAACATGAAGAGGGTTAAGACTGGGGCATATCAATATTTTTAATTATTAAATAACTATTAATTATAAGCCCTTAACACAGCATTTGCCTCGTCCAATAATACAAAGGTCTCCATTTTAACAGTGCCAATATCTTGATCAGTTAGGGGCCCCTGGCCGAAAAGTGATATAGATATAAAGCCCGCATTTTAAAGAATTTGATTGGCTAATTAAACAGGGCCAAAAAATGATATAGATTCGCAGCTGGAAATTCAGAAACAGCAGCCATTTTATTTTAAAGTCAGAATTGAAACGTTAATATTTTTTTAATAAATTAGTGTTTAAACTTTGAATCCTTAAAGTGCATGAAGTTATTTAATAAAATTGTCAATAAATAAGTGATTTGACATTTGCCCTGTTATTTGTCCTTGGGACAGTTTCCATAAATGACTGGGTATAAGATGATAGGGGGTATTAGATGCAAGGAAAAAAAATCTGTGAAAAGTCCAAGATTTTTTTTTTTAATCAATGTTTTTGGTTAAAAGACGCATAGAAAAGATGTCAAATCGTCTGGCATTTTCGGCCACCATGTTTGTTGACAGTGACAAAAAATATTTTTTTCGTGAAAATGGCGAAGGTTATCTTTAAAACCATACAATGATAAACTGCCGAGAATGAAAAGTTAAGTTATGCAAAAACCTTATATTGTACGGGTTTGTTCTCAAAATGTCAACACCTACAGAAAAGAATAAAGAATGTGACAAAAGTGCGAAAAAACAAGACTATTATCGCAACAGTTTGTAGTATTGGTATGTTAAACAGGTTAAAGGCAGTCGAGTTATGCACACCTTCTCGTACAACTGACATAAAATATTTTGACAGTGCCCAACTTTGCTTTTTTATATGCAAGTTTAATTATTGTTCAATTCAATTTATTATTCAAAATAATATTGAATATCTTTAATCGAAAAATATTTTTGTTTAAATTATAAACGTCTCATGATATACTGTATCCCGATCTTCAGCTGCCGTTTTAACTCGTATATACTCGATCAATATGACGTGAGTAACATCCCTTTCTACATAAATCTAAACAAACTCTCGGCTTGAAAAAAGTTAAAAAAATTGTTACTGGGTATTATACGCAGGCATTTTTTTGCATCGAAATCTGAGGGAAAAAAGGGCGTCTGATACCATTCATTTACGGTATATTGGTATATTGGCACGAGGGCCAATATCAAATCACTTATTTATTAATATATAATATAAATTTTTGAATTTGATTCAGAACAAATACCGTATTTTCTCGACTATAAGACGGGAAAATTGGGTCCCGATTTTTACCCCCAAAGTAGGGGACCTGTCTTATAAGCGAGTCGATAAAATATTAAAAAAAGATTCAAGTCAAAATCAGTAAAATTTTACATAGGGTATTCGTCTATCCAGTATATCGTCTGCTGATACAAGTATGGGTAATTAAGTAAACAACAACACGAAATCTCTTCACCGCGCGTGCTCTGACGTCACACAGTGTTCCGTTATATTTGCATTTTTTCTCATGGCGCGTGTCAGTATAATTAGTTTGACAGATATATCAAATCAATAAATTGGAATCTTAATATGATGTAGGTACCTTACTGTCAATTTGATTAAGCAAACAAATGACAATGCGAATATGAATCCTTTATGTTCGTCGCCAATCAACGGACAATATTGCCTAAAGCATTATTGCTAAACAAACACCTATTCATGCCTCGGCTTTTCGCAGTTATGTTATTGAAGCCATTTATTTTGCCGAAGAACTTCATTGGTGTCTTCAATAAAAAAAAACTAAAACAAACATATGTTGTTATTGATTAATTATTACAATTCCGATAAGTAACGACCTGTCCTGCAAACTTATGTACTCATTTTTAACCTACCTCCAAATAGAGAGCTCACAGTTGACCGCCATTTTCTTTGAGTAAAACAAAAACAGTTACCGCGAAAGTTGATAATTGTCTGTTGAGCTTGAACATTTTCACACATTAGGAAGAATTTTAGCATTTTAGATTTGCTTAAAAATTGACCCCGTCTTATAAGCGAGTCGAAACAAAAAGCACCAGATTTCATGGGCAAAGTTAGGGGGCCGTCTTATAAGCGAATCGCCTTATAGTCGAGAAAATACGGTACATGTGTTGACTGGATCTGAATATTTTTTAGAATTTCATGCAGTGTGAAAGCTCGTGCGCCTAATCTTGCAAAAATGCATATGTGTATTAAAAGTCTACAAACTCTGACAGTCAAATATTCTTGATAATTTAGAAAGCAGACAAGCATTACTAAAATAGCAACCGGCCAACCGCTGCCCATGCTGTATTTGTTTCGCCTCTTGATATGCTCAATATCTGTAAAGGTTTTCATAATTTTTAAGCAGGATGGATCAATAATAAATTTGACCAGAGTCACCATATATATAGAGAAGATATATATGCAACAACTGGTGTTATAATCCAGAACTGAAGCTAACATCATAGAGGTACATCCTTCCAAGAATCCATCAAAACAACATGCTGAACAACTTCAAGAACTCTCTTCAAAAGACCACACTTTCCTGAAATAAATAAAAGATGCCAATATTAAAATAAATCAGTTACATGTATTGTTAAATATTTTAATACTAGCTGTAAATGCTACTGTCTTTGATATTTGCTTCCTACATGTATATCATAATGAAATATTGACAAGATAATAGCTAATGTTTTGTGGTTGTTGTTTTTCTCTGGACAAATAGTCCATTACTTTTGTACAGCAAAGTAAAACTAAATGTTATAAAAAGCTTTCAAATAGGTCCTACCGATTATTTGTAAAACTTGTCATCACTGGTTTTCTCTTGCAGTTGACATTGCCTGGACTGGCAAATATCATGTGTGTGTGTGAGGGGGGGGGCGGTTTCCGGTCTTATGCTAGGTCCCCTGTTGCGGTAGGCTTGTTGAAGACAATAATAAGGGGACTTCCTTATCTCCATCAATCAAAATACTTTAATGGTGTCAACGGTAAATAGCAGGAGACCCTCCACCAGCCTTAACCGGTAAATGGGGGGAGGGTAGTGTGTGTGGGTTAGAACCAGCTGCCCGGTCAGCTTAGTTGGTTAGAGCGCCGGGCTAGTGTTCTGGTGGTTGTGAGTTCGAGCCCCACACCGGGGGCAATTTTCCTCCCAGGTCTACTTTTACAGCCAGAGTGTGTGAACATGTTCCACAATTTCTGTAAGAACAAAAACCAAAGCATGTGAATGTTTGAGCAATGCAATAGTTACAGATTGGTATCACCCACGATTGTCACTTGTCAACTATTAGTATTACATTATTATTCATAAGGGGGAGTGTTCAATCGCTTAGAACTGAAACTTTTTATGCATAACCCCAATAAACCATTTCTGCTCATACTGTAGAGTACAAGGTTATACTGTATAGCTGGCATGTAACTGTTATTTAATGTCACTTCCGGGTTCCCCATTCAGGCCATTTATGATTTACTCATATTGTGCGATGATTTAATCTTTGTTTCAACAATACTGTAAGAAGGACCGGTGTTATTAAAAGTTAAACTTACCCTTGTTTGCATTTACAGTATGCGTCACACACACGCTTTTCCTTTGTATCAATGTCAATGTTGACAACATGGCGGCTATCCGATTTTCTCTGACTTGGATAGATTTCACCCCGTAAATGTTAGATATCGTCATTTTCTAAAGATATATTGAGCCTCCCGATGTAGCAGCCAGTTACAAATTCCTTTGACTTCTATTTTTTTCGCATTGTTATGTGACATTTATGATAATTTGTCAGGAATATCGGAAAGCGAAACGACGCGAGACGCCATTACTTCCTCGTTTGTTTGACGGACACAGACAGAGTTCGCTCCCTTGATATCAGGGTGCGTGGCTTAGAAGCCGCTGTCGTAAGGTCAATTGTTTGTTTCAGTGAAAGATTGTTATATAGTTCACGAGTGAGCACCAAAAGATAAATTCATGGGTGGCCAAGCCACTAGTAAAATAGTCGCTTATGGTGTTAATATAATGCTATCTTAAAATGAAACAAACAGTTTTCTTTTTATTATGTGCCTAAAATTGGAGTGAAAAGTCATTTAATTTAGAAAATGTGCCAATTTGTTTGCGCACGTAACTTCATTTCGGAAATGATGTCGTTGAAAGTGTGTCCCAGCCCTGAGTGCACGCTGACATTTAATTAAAAGCTATCTTTGCAAACCAAAATTGACTGAGGACTGCTCTCTCCCTTGCTTACTAGACAACCATCAAATTGTCCAGCAGAATGTCCTGAAATTTAAGAGGCTTCAGTTCCCTTAATAGAAAGTAATCAAAACTTAAGTATCAACTTAAGATTTTTGGAAGATAAAACACAATAGGGCGTAATAAGTGTAGTTTTAATTAACTTTTTGAAGAATTGTCTTTAATTATTTCATGAAAAAGTTTAAAGTTGTCAAATTACATAAAGTTAAATAGGATGCAAACGAATGGAAAAATTGATATTCGAATATTCAGTAAATCTTTCGATCCAATATTTGAATATTCGAATATTTGATTACCAAAAGGAACATTAAAGAAGTGTAGTAAACTACTATTATTATACCCTATAGTAATAGCTGGGCCATTTTAACCCTTCTACATCATAGCCGGTACACACGAAGGACCCTAATTTACCTAAAAATCTAATAAAAGCTATAGCCTTTAAACAAACAAAAATGCTAAACTTTTCAATTCCACTGAACAAGGCGAAGATCGTAAATTCTTGGTTGAATGTCGTGATGCACCAACGGGTTGTTCTGTTTGATGAGCAGCCTCATTTTGGGATTGACATCTACTAGATATAACTATGGAAAAAACCAAATACTCGGGAATAAGTTAAATAATATAACAAAAACCCCTGAATTTTGCATCGCTAATAGTTATCATAATGTATTGCTTATTGTCAAATATAACTTATGGTTATTTAGTATCATCTTGTGTGCATTTGAATAAGATTTCTGGTTTTCCATGATCCAAATTATATTATTCAAGCGTCTGACGGCATGTTGGAATTTATACATAGTGTTTACGTCACTTTCTATGTATTGTTATTACATAAAGCTTTTCAAGATACAATGTAAGCAATAAACTTTACTGTTCCATTATGATATAATTTCTTCACGAACTTATTATTGCAGTTGATTCCGCCATCCTGTTGCGTCCTGACCAACAAAAACGAGGCCGAAGAAAAACCGAGGTCTGCCATAGCAAAGAATGCCACAGCTTGTATGGAAAAGGAGGCTGATTACTATCATGAAAAGGTATGTTTGGAAACAGGGCCATTCCATAAAAAAATAAAAAACATATTACTACCTGCATTAATTCTGCACTGTTGAAAACGGCTCTGATGATTCTGTTTAAAAAATGCCCCCCTGTGGTTTAATTTTGCTACGCCCCTGAGAGTTCTCATGGGTGCTAATATTCTAAAATGGTCTAATGGACTTGTGGTTTGTAAGGGTGCTGCGCTTCTAAATTGGTCTAGCTATGCCACATAGGTTCATAAAGGCTCTTTTAATATAGTATAGCGATGACCATGAGGGTAATAATGGGTTTCTATCTTCTAAAATGGTCTAGCTACACACCTGAGAGGCATAATACTTTCTGATCTTCTAAAATGGTCTAGCTACACCGCTGAGAGGCGTAATACTTTCTGATCTTCTAAAGTGGTCTAGCTACACCGCTGAGAGGCGTAATACTTTCTGATCTTCTAAAATGGTCTAGCTACACCCCTGAGAGGCATAACACATTCTCATCTTCTTAAATGGTATATAGCTATGACCATGAGGGTAATCATGGGTTTCTATCTTCGAAATTGGTCTAGCTACACCCCTGAGAGGCATATTATGTTCTTATCTTCTTAAATGGTATATAGCTATGACCATGAGGGTAATCATGGGTTTCTATCTTCTAAATTGGTCTAGCTACACCCCTGAGAGGCATATTATGTTTTTATCTTCTTAAATGGTATATAGCTATGGCCATGAGGGTCATTATGGGGGTTTGTTCCCACTTTGCCAACCGTTAATTGCCTCCAATTAAAGTAACTACCAATTTTGTCCTCGCACCACCAACTTACCTGTATTTTCACCATTAGACTGGCACCCAAATTTAGTTGTTGTTGAAATTAACTTCTAATCCTTCCTTATCAGATATAAAATGTTTTAGTATTAAAATTTAAAAGTTAGTTTCAACAAAAACAATGATTTTGACTTGTTCATTGTAACAGTAATATCATACAATTAACCAAATGATCTTTATCATTAATCAATCAAAATTAATCAACAACTTTAATTGTAATGTAAAGTTCATTGAGAATAGTAGAGGAGGTCGAACACTGGTTTTGAATGGTTTCATGTACAGCCTGAAAACCAGGAAAAATGAGAGTAGCTATTGGCGCTGTGTAGACCGAGTCTGTTACGCTAAGATAAACACTAGGAATGATATTCCTACCAAAGTATCTGGAGAACACAATCATCCCAGAGATGACAGTGCTGTTGTTTTATTATGTTGTGATGTTTTTCAGAGTGTTTAAAATAGAATAAAAATTAAAATGTTTAATGAATGAACTATTCAATATGTGCTATGTGCTTATATATTGATACCAATAAAATAATATACTAATGTAAAATGTCCATTGTATTGTTGTATTGATTGTATTGAGTATGTTTATTTAAAAATAAAGAATGAACACTCGTTGTGACATTGTGATTTAAACTCATTTATTATGCATTCTGATACTGTATATGGTAGCAAAAATGCTATTACGGCTAAACTGTTTTAAAACTTTTTAAATAAAAAATGGGGCCAGTCTAGCATTTTCACCAATTAGCACTTATCAACTCTATTGTTACCACAAACAATACATCCCCCAACCCCACCTACAATTTCTATAGGAAAAATTATCGGTTGGCAAAGTGGGTACACACCATTATGGGTTTCTATCTTCTAAAATTGTCTAGCTATGGCCCTGAGGGTTGTAATGGGTGCTTGTCTTTATAAAATGGTATAGCTATTCCTTTAAGTGTCTAAATGGATGCTTATCTTTATGGAATTTTGTCTTGCTACTCCCCTGAGGGTCATAATGGGTGCTTATCTTCTGATATGTTTATCTTTGTAAAATGGTCTATCTATGTCCGGTAGGTCGAAATGGGTGCCTACATTTAAAAATGGTCTAGTTACACCAGTGATTAAACGGGTTTGTTGTTTGTATGTTTTCAGGGCTGTAAGGAAGGATTGATTGACTGGGCCAAGATGCACACGGCCATTCTCATTGGGGTAGCCATGGGTATAGGCGCCATTCAGGTAGGAACCCTTTTTTCATCAAAGAATCATAAACTCAAAGATTTATGATTAAACTGTTTAATAGTTTTCACAATTTTAAATTGAAGTTACTCTTGCAGATTAACAGAAAAAAAATCTCAAGTGATAATTATATTTCCATGGCGTATCTTTTTCTTTAAATAAAAAAAGCCTTTATTGTACAAACATTTTTAAACAGATTCCAGGGACCATCTTATAAACAAGCGCACCTTTTGATCATGATGTGTATTCATAATTCTCAACTGAATACTTAGCGAGTATCAGAAGTAAAATTAGAGATTTAACTTTCTGATTTACTCATGTTTTATTGCTTATATAAACAAGTTTACATAAAACACAAGTTTTTACAAATGTAAGAACTGTCGTTAGAAAAAGGCCCTCCCCATTTTCTCATACTTATATCATCAAAAGAAATTACATAATAATTGCTAATTTATAACTTTGATATAAATTGCTCCGTTTAGAAAATTCTGGAGTAAACTAGTAAATTTTTAACATACTTATTACTAGCAGTTCATATGATACAGATAGTGATACGTAGTTTATAAATTCTTATGCCATTTCTTTTTTATGATATAATTTAACTTGCCCATCTAAATAACCATGGAGTAATATTTACAGCCAGACTTTTGGTTTCAGAATATATTTTGAAGCAAACTCATAATTATTTTATTTGAAAAATTGATTATATGATAAGATCATTTATAAAATGGCCTCTATACCCTTGTTCAATACATTTTGAATGGCTAAGCCAAATGTTATAAAGGAAAATGAAACGTAAATGATTCAGTTATTCATTTTTTTCTCTCTTTTTTCGATGAATAAATAATGGGTTGTTTTTTCTGAAATTCATAAGGTTATAGATTTTATTTCAATAAGCATTGAATATTCAAGTGAAGAGATTGGTTTTAAAGCTGCACTCTCACAGATTGACCTTTTTGACAACTTTTTTTTATTTTTGTCCTGGAATGAGCAAAAATGTTTTTGAGTAAATGTCTGAAAACCATGATATAAAACTGCTGATAAAATATCAGATCACAGTTTTTACACTTCAGAATTGAAGCTTTATAGCTATAAGCCTTACTATATTACGCTTTAAAGCTGCACTCTCACAGTTATACCGTTTTTACAACTTTTTCATTCTGTCTTGGAAAGAGCAAATTTTTGGGTAAATATCTGCAAACCAATAATAATAAATTGCCGACAAAATATCTGATTGCAGATATTTATATTTCCGTTTGAAAATTAATGTTTAATGGCTTAAACTTTTACCAATAATTGAGATCTGTTCCATTGCATTGTATCGTATATGACTGATTTGAAAACACTGCTCCGAAAGGAGCTTATTCTGAGACAAAAAATGAAATAAAAATTCAAATCAGTCAAGCTGTGAGAGAGTAACTTTAACATTTATAAGAACTAAAATATATGCAAGTCATTGGGCTAAAATGTCATGTGTCATATATTTTTCGTCTAAATCTTGTTTTATTTTCAGATATTTGGGCTAGTCATAGCCATCTGCCTCTGCCGACAAGTGGACAGAGAGGAAAAATACTAGGGACACCAAAACACCCTAAATGGCTCAACTTACTGAATGGCAATAAATGTGTACAACAAAATTGATTATTATACAATAACCCCACTCAATATGCTGAAGGCAATATCCACATAATAAAACATAATATTCTTGAGTCATTATAGTCATCAAATCAATTTTAAGTCTTTGATAAGGCAGGCTTGTTTAGGCATTTACAAATGTGTCAACTTTGAATTTTATCCTCGACCATATTGCAGGAGTGATGATTTGGAAAAGTTCCTGAAAACTTACAGAAGTGCAAAAATTGATATTTTTTGAAATTGTCAGTAATAGATCTTCATGTATGTATTGTGTTTCTTGGATTTGAAATCATTTTTTATCAGCTAATATAACCCTTTGACACGTTGTTTTTATATATTTTTCAATATTATCATAACATAAATAGTTAATAAGAAAAAAAATCCTGAACTATTTAAAGGTTTCCTTAAGGTTTTTCTCGGGTTCTGCCTGATTTATATTACTTTCTTTATTTTAACAGCTGAACAAAAGAATCTCTCTTTATGGCCAAATTATTAACTGTTAAAACAAATTATTGAAGAGAACAATGTGTCATTTCTACAGAAAATTAACCTTATGTAATCGTTGTTTGTGTCTTGTAATCAGAAATATATTGCAGTGAATATTCTGCCGCAATTTAATAGGATAATTTTATATCCATGATTTTATAGTTAGTCTGAAAGAGGTATACATGACCACTATAGTTTGTTTTCTATACATTTTCTTTTCAAATGATGTGTTCTTTTTTCATTCAGTGTTCTGTGAACTCAAGTATCATTTTCTCATAAATCACAATAGTTAACAATGTAAATTATTGCTTAATTCCAATTTATGGATTAATGGCTTAACTTACATGATCGATAGGAAAGGTAAATATGTAAAGTTTATGACATCTACAGAAGGTTACATTGAAACTTGAAAACGTTCTTATCAGCTTGAATAAAGCCAATTTAAGGCATGTTTACAATTTGATTGGTTTACATTTTTCTGCTCAAGAGTAGGCAACTGTTAAGGCTGTTATGCATGTACATGTTTCAGTCAGTGTTCAGAATAATGTAGAGTTATATCCAGGGTTTCTGAAAACTGACAATTTGCCGATCTGGACTGATTTTGACCACACCAGACCGATTTCAGGAACAAAAAATGGTTAGAAAATCGGTCTGAAATTTGTTTCTTATTTTTTGGTCCAAAACAGCTAAGTCAGTAGAAAATGTAATACACAAACCAGTTTTGTCATTGAAAAAAACACCTGACACCCCAATTAAATAGAATAAAATTGCTATCACTTATATTCAATCCTTCTCTGTTCATAGCAATCCCATGACTCGGTCAATTTCAGTATTATTGTCTAGTCATTGTTTTGTCTCCTTGTGCTGAAGTAGGGTTTGATAAATCTTAGATTGAATGGATTAATACTGTAATAAAACTTACAATTGCTTTTTAAGAGGCAGTTTCATTTTGGTATAAGAATTTTTTTTATGACTGTGCCAAGCTTAGTTTGGTCATGTAGATCTAATGATTATCAAATATCAAATAAATATGTTTGGGGTTTATTAAGCAAAAAAGAAATGTAAATTGCCACAAAAGTAGCCATGGAATTATGTCATAATTTCATCGCATTGTTTGCTTTTATCATATTTATTTTGAGACCCATTTATGTTTGTGGCTGTTCAAGTTTATCATTGTTAAGTAATAGTTATGGTAAGGTAGTTCATTCTTTTTCAACCCTAAATATACTTGTAAAGGTCTTGGTTGAAACATAAATGTGCTTATAAAAACGAAATGTAAAATTCAATTGTATATATATATATATCATAGTTTATGTTATGTTTCTATATTACAAAGCCATTATTACATGCGATACTTTGTACATAATCTTATTCTGTTTTCATTTGCAGCTATATGTTAAAGTTTTTCAATTTGTTGTGTATATCATATGATATGTAATGAAAATTAGACATAATGTCATGAAAATCTAACAGATAATGCAATGAAAATAATACAGAATATCATGAACATCAAAGTTTACTTAAAAATATTTAAAAAATCAGACGTTTTGTTCTGAAAATCAGACGGATTGTAATGAAAATCAGACAGATTGTAATGAAAATCAGACGATTGTTCTGAAAATCAGACGGATTGTAATGAAAATCAGACAGATTGAAATGAAAATCAGACGTTTTGTTCTGAAAATCAGATGGATTGTAATGAAAGTCAGACGTTTTCTTCTGAAAATCAGATGGATTGTAATGAAAATCAGACGGTACGTTATGAAAATAAGACGGTATGTTATGAAATTCAGACGGTATAATGTGATGAAAATCAGACAGTATGTTATGAAAATCAGACGGTATAATGTAATGAAAATCAGACGGTACCAGTATAATGTAATGAAAATCAGTCTGTGTTAAAAATGGATGTCAGACATAATGTAATGAAAATGAGACATTACTTTGAGGGATTAATTAAGATTTTGCTAAACAAAAGGCACATGAATCTCATTTTAGTGTTTATTTTTTCAATGATAAACTAGGAATGCATTTTTTGCAGAACATTAAGGTTACAATCTATGATTGGAAAACAAAATAAACTGCAAAATAAGCCAAAGTCTTGAGTCAAAGTCTACTGGCCAGAATTGTTCAATCTATGATGGCTCAGGAAACCTAATTGTGCCATACATCTTATGCTTTTGAAATTGTTTTATTTGGTAAAAAATGTTACTCCCACTAACCGTGTCAGGAGATGACTTAAGATAAAAGCATCTATTTTGTTCTCAAGATAAAACCATTTATTTTGATCTTGAGACAAAAGCATCTATTTTTTCTTGAGATAAAAGTATCTATTTTGATCTTGAGATAAAAGTATCTATTTTGATCTTAAGATAAAAGCATCTATTTTGTTCTCGAAGCTAAAGCATGTAGTTGGTTAACATAACCATAAATTGATTATGGTTACGTAATAGATTGTTTTAATATGAGGCTGACTTAAGAAGAGTTATCATAGATCCGTTGTATTTTAAGTGCAAGCTTGATGTTGAGTTAAGAGATTTATTCAAAGCCAGTTTCCGTGCAATCTTTAATCGTTAAGTGTACGATAATCATAAGCTCCATCATATAGAAAATGCAAGCTTTATATTCAGAGTAACCTCTATAGCCGGAGTGCATTCTTAAGTTAATAATAATCTCATAGGCTTTTGTACAGGCTTGATTTGTTTTCAATTCAGGGCCCAAAGGGGCTGAAATGATGAAGTTTTTGCAACTTTTCTGATCGCCCCAGTGGGCCCGTTGTTTTTATTCATTCCCTTTATACCTTACCTCATTATTGTTTTAACGATTTGATTCATTTTGTTAAAATATTATATATGCTTTAAACGTTAACCATTCATATTTACATTTTATGTTTAATGTTAGAAATATATTTAAGCTTTGGATTTTTGTGTACGCTTTTTTGTTTGGGTCTGAATTTAGCTATATAGTATAGATTATAAACTGACAAATACATGTAGTTCAGTTCGCATGTGAGTAATCAGAAAGTTTGAACTTGGAATAAGAAGACAAAAAGTATATTGGTACAAGTATATTTTATTTATTGGTAGTTAGAAATAGCTAGGATATGCCATTAAAGCTGCACTCTCACAGAGTGTCAGGTTTGACACTTTTTAGAAAAGTTGTCTCAGGATCGAATAAATCTCAAATGTTTGGTAAAGCTGCAGAAAAGTTCATTTAAGGCATACCGCATTAGTTTTCAAACATAAATATGAACAACTGATCTTTTGTCAGCAGTCTTATATCACTGGTTTCCAGACATTGACTTAAAACTTGGATCTTCAAAGACAAAAAATAAAAACAAATGTCAAAACTATCAGTCTGTGAGAGTGCAGCTTTAAAGCATACATCTTGTAGTGAGTTGGTGTCAGAATTCTGTCCTCATAAAACCATGTGCATTCTCTGGTAGTGCATTGTTTAAAGTCTTCATTACTCAAGAATCTGATGTACATTATAAAGGTAATTTAATGGTAGATACTGGTTTCACAGCCTGGTGTTGAAATTCTTATACTTTACTACCCCCTATATACTTGATGTTGTTCATAAAAATGTTCATAAAAAAACTTGGTGGTAAATTTTACAGATTTATTTTTATTTCGAGCGAGGGAATTTCGAAAGAAATTTTATTGAATTATACAATATATGATAAGATGATGTTTAAACCATAATTTGACAATTTATCTTTGTGTTAAAGGAATAATGAAGCCAATGTAACTGGTACTACCAACAAGTGCATATTGTTGAAATGTGTTTCTGTGGGGTTTCTTTGTATTGTAGTGAAAATGTGCCTTGTAAAAATGAAGGTGTTGTTGTTTTACAGACATTTTACCTCTTTTACTGTCTTTTAAATATCTTGCCACCGAAAAACGATATTGTTGATATATTTTGTTCTATTTTTAAACTTCCAAAGAGTTGAAAAGCATTTTTGTAAAGAATTAATTACTTAATTATTGCACAGTTATCAATATTGAATAACACTATTTGACTTCTTCATTGAAAGTGATTTGCTCAATATTTGAAAAAGCTGAGCAAAAAAGTTGTTAATATTGTGAAGAAAAATAGTTCCTTCATGTTAAATGTTGACCTCCGGCCTATTTACTGGTTCATGTTTCAAAATTGTTTCTTGCTATATAGTTTATAGAATGTATGGTATTGTATATTTTCTAATATTTTAGAATAAACTACTAATTGTTCAAAGCTTTGTTTCTTTGTTGTTGTTTTTACAGTTGGTTTTGTGATGAGAAGAATGATACATTGTCATAGCTACGGAGGCCTCATTGTTGCAGTTAATGGATGTTGTATTCGGAACTCCTCGGCCATTTTTATTGAAAACAACCTCGGATGTATGCTGGTACATCGGTAGAACTAGTCCGTGAATATTTGAAATATATCATTAATTAAATGTAGTGTTTTACTGTTGTTGTATTTATTGATCTAAGTTTAATTTGATTGCCAGTGAAGTGTTTTATTGCGAACATAATGAAGATTCCCAAGAGTTAGGTCATAAAGTTTAACTGGTACTGGTAAATTAAATTAATACGCGATCTACTTGCAGCGGACTTAAACGTACCGCTTTTTATACGCCCGAAGGGTCGTATTATGTTATGGCCTCCATCGTCTGTCCGTCTGTCTGTCCGTCCGTTAGCAATTCCGTGTCCGGGCCATAACTTGGTAACTAATTAAGCGATTTTCAAATAACTTTATACAAATCATCACTACATTAAAAGGATGTGTCGCGCGCAATTTCCAGGTCCATACCTAACAGACTAGAATCATCATGGGGGTGCGTTAGCAAATCCGTGTCCGGGCCACAACTTGGTCACTAATAAAGTCATTTTCAAATAACTTTATACAAAGCATCATAACATTAAAAGGATGTGTCGCGCGCAATTTCCAGGATCATACCTCAAACACTAGAATCACCATGGGGGGCGACGTTAGCAATTTCATGTCCAGGCCATAACTGGGTTACTACTAAAGCAATTTTCAAATAACTTTATACAAGTCATCTCTACATGAAAAGGATTTGTCAAGCATGCTTTCCAGGTCCGTACCTCAAAGGCTAATTTCACTGGGTGGCGTTAGCAATTCCGTGTCCGGGCCATAACTTGGTAACTAATAAAGCGATTTTCAAATAACTTTATACAAATCATCACTACATTAAAAGGATGTGTCGCGCGCAATTTCCAGGTCCGTACCTCAAAGACTAGAATCACCATGGGGTTGCGTTAGCAAATCCGTGTCCGGGCCACAACTTGGTCACTAATAAAGTCATTTTCAAATAACTTTATACAAAGCATCATTACATTAAAAGGATGTGTCGCGCGCAATTTCCAGGTCTATACCTCAAACACTAGAATCACCATGGGGGGGATGTTAGCAATTCCATGTCCAGGCCATAACTGGGTTACTACTAAAGCAATTTTCAAATAACTTTATACAAATCATCTCTACATTAAAAGGAGTTGACAAGCATGCTTTCCAGGTCCGTACCTCAAAGGCTAATTTCACTGGGGGGCGTTAGCAATTCCGTGTCGGGGCCATAACTTGGTAACTAATAAAGCGATTTTCAAATAACTTTATACAAATCATCACTACATTAAAAGGACGTGTCGCGCGCAATTCCCAGGTCCATACCTCAAAGACTAGAATCACCATGGGGGTGCGTTAGCAAATTCGTGTACGGGCCACAACTTGGTCACTAATAAAGTCATTTTCAAATAACTTTATACAAAGCATCATTACATTAAAAGGATGTGTCGCGCGCTATTTCCAGGTCCATACCTCAAACACTAGAATCACCATGGGGGGACGTTAGCAATTCCATGTCCAGGGCATAACTGGGTTACTACTAAAGCAATTTTCAAATAACTTTATACAAATCATCTCTACATTAAAAGGATTTGTCAAGCATGCTTTCCAGGTCCGTACCTCAAAGGCTAATTTCACTGGGGGGCGTTAGCAATTCCGTGTCCAAGCCACATCTGTGTGTTACTACTAATAAAGGAATTTCTAGAAAACGTGTTCTAGCCACAACTTTGTAACCAATAAAGCAATTTTTAGATAACTTTATACAAATTATTGCTACATTAAAAGGATGTGTTGTGAGCACTTTCCAAGTCCTGCTACTTTTAAACTTTATCTCAGATTTTCTAAGGAAGTTTCAGATATTCTATTTTTTTTATAAAAATATTTCATTTCATAAAATCTGATTCCATATTAGTACATCCTTCATTGCACTACTTACCAGTATGTATGTTGTTTTACAATTATTCTATGTTGTAAAAAAATACTGTTGAACAAAGGTTTTTATTAGCACTGCTAACTTAAGTATCATTAAAGTTTCAATATTGGAAGATTAAGCCTTTGTTGTAAACACTTCACACCTAGTAAGCAGTATACTAGCATAACCTAAATGTTTATTAAAGACCTCAAGCCGAATCTTCTTCGGGCGTATAATGCTCCGTTTCGCGGTGCTCTTGTTTAGTATGTAAACTGTCCAAATACATCCGAGGTTGTTTTCTATAAAATTGGCCGAGGAGTTCCGAATGGGGCTGTTGAGCTTTCAGAAAGGATGTCTGATTTTTGTATGAGCTTTGTCCTGATTCAGCCTGTTTTAGCCTCAACAACCTTCACTTAGTTGGCATTTGAATATGCACTCTTACTCCCAAAAAAGATTTACCACAATTAATAATTTTGTTTTAATATTCCAAAAAGGATGAATAAATGTCAGAAACAATATTTCATATGAAGGGTACCGAGTTTAATTTGAAAGAAATGTGCAGAAAACACGGTATTGCTACATGTACCTTATGAGACTATTGTAGATCACAGTAAATCTTTAAGCATTCACCAATCATTTAATATTTGTGCGTTTTCAGTTATTAAATACAAGGGTACAATCTTGTTATCAGTAATTAATATTTTCCATAAAAGTATTTTTTAGTCAGTACATGTAGTTAAAGGTTCATCAGTCAAGATTTAGAGATGTTTGTTATACATGTGTATTATATTGTATTAATCTTGAAATAGAGTGTCACTTTAAAATACCTACGTTGGATTTAAGTTCACATTTAAAGGGTGTTTACTCAGTAATTTTCGACTGAGAAGTTGGTATTTGTTGTAAATACAGACACGTCCTGTTTAAACGTTATAAAATTATACGAAGAAGTCTTAGAGGGACATATAAAAAGTACATGATAAAACTGAAACGTTTTTATTCTTCTTATTTCCAACTATCACGCTAACGCGAGATGGGCGATACGCAATCAAACCTAGTCATATTGACATTTGTGTCACATTTTCATCAGCGTGTGTATACCACGTGATAATTTACGTCATAAATGCTACGTCGGAAGGAAACATTTTGCTTCAAATGAAGACTTTATTTAAAGATACATACAATATGTATGTCGTGCATGAACGCAACTTTATAACACAATACAAACATTACATGTATGTTATTGTAGAAATGTTAACATTTGTAGATTTCTAAACCAGGAATCTGAGAAAATGTTGTATGATAGGAAAACATTTTGCGTCCAAGTTACCCGAATCCGAACCCCTTCTTGCATCGTCTTTTTAAGCCGCGTTAAACCTTGCTATCCAGTGCTAATGGTTCATGCTTCTCGAGTTCTGAGTTAATGAATCGCTTGTTTTGTCACATGAACGTCAATGACGTCACAAGTTGATCACGTGATCACAGCGAATTCCCAAATGCATGGGTGAAAGTTTTCAGTATTGATACTGAATTCAGTATTTTGGAAAATATTTATCCTATATAATGTATTGTAAAAATGGCATTTCCCTATGTAAACACCCTGTTTTCAGTATTTTGAAAAATTCAAACTTTCACCCATGCAATTGACGCGGCTTTGCTAAGGACGTCAATTATTGCATCAGGTCGAAACTACTCGACCGCAATTTTCAAAAGAGCAAATTTTGAAATAATTTTGTATAAAAAACGTGAGCAAACGATGGGGAAACTTCGGGAGTGTTTCCGCGGATGTTTCCGCGCGTGTTTCAGTGCGTGTGTAGTTTTCGGTGACGAAGACAGAAACACTCACGCTGTTGTTCTGGTAGATAAAGGATATTGCAGCCGATCATATCAGAGAGTACGAACAGTTAAGGTCTCTCCGTCATGCAAACAATTATTTTAAAATAATTGACTTAATCGGCCCTGAAAATATCAACCTCGACTGTTGAGGACGTCCGAAGAGTTCCAACGACCTAGAATATCTACCGACAGAGATGTTTGATAAACGAAACACGAGGACTACTTTATATAACATAAGAAATATATATATGGATTCATACGCATGTGGCGTAACCATGTTCTATCTGCTTTTCAAAAGATTTCCGTATGGAAGTCGTGGACACTTGAACAGAAACTAATATGCACGAATGTTACGATGGCTAAAGACGATTGATCTGGACCGCGACGAATGGCAAATGAAGGACTGTCTGTTCCTATATGTAGCTAGGAAACTGTTAATACGCAATCCAAGAAGCAGAATAACAGTGGAATCAGCATTCAAACTTTTGTTTATAAACACTTCTCCTTTAATTAATCTGAAAGGAATATCATAACCATGTACAGTATTACAGAATTATGCATTGTTTTACTTAACACATACTATTTTCAATACATCAATATTTCACACTCAAAAAGGAACGGAAAGCCAGTAGCTGTATTTTTAGATTTATTGAAGGTGATTAATAAAAATGACCAACAGTAACTGTTTTTTTGAGAATATTTATTTAGAATATTTTGATAATACATGTATTTGAAATTGAAGGTAGTAAGTCTGTTTGCAACTAAACGCTCCTATAATATACATATATAAAATATTGCGAAAGAAAGAGTGTATGCCCGAACGGGGGTTTGAAACCCCATATATTTCGACCTTCAGCAGACACCAGAACCGCATTGCCATTAAAGCTAGCTCTACAGCGAGGTTGTTTGAAGTGCTGACACTACAAAAATATATCAACTGTAATATCATATCATTATTAAAATGAATATATTATAGTAAACAATCTAATAATAGACAATTAAACATAAAATAACTCTTTATACTACTACAATTTCACTAGTAAGAATTTCCTTTTTTTATCGGTCAGCAAATGGTCAGCAGTATCCCTCTTTTTCCATATCGTCAGCTAATTGGTCAGCACTTAGGCACGATCCGAAATGAAGTTTTGTTAAGCAGGTCTCAATGCAAAGAAGGAAATCAAAGCATGACCGTATAACACCAAGAACAATCAAGTCCGAAAACAATGTGTTAACGATTAAAGCGTTTAATTCGTTGTGTTTACCCTTAAACGATGATCTGAATTACTTATCTCGAATAATCGTTTTTGGAGAAATAATGTTATTCAACTTTTAAACAATCAGAGATCTAAAAAGTTCGCTTCCGATCTCTTTTATTTGACTAATTTTACAATGAACAATGGGATTTCAAGTTTCAGTTTATAATGACCAATTAAAATCTTAATTGTATTAAGTTCATTCCTGTGAAATCAAGTTCACATGAATTCAGGGTGACTAACCGGCCGAAAAACCTTCTCTAAACCATTTACACATGCCATTCTGCCTCTCAATGCCAAACTTACAATTCTTTTATTGATACTCGGTTGTTAACCAAATCGACTGGTTAACTTGGTCAAAGCTAGCCAATATGATTATTTCAAGTGTTGTATAGTTTCCCAACAATACTATTTGCCAATAAAATCATTTAAATATGCCAACCAGCCTAAAGATAACATTTGGACAACTTATCTAAGTTTAATGCACTATTTCTATACACATGTACAACAAACATAAATATTGAGTACCAGAATAAATACAAGTTAATCGTTAATTGTTTTGAGTAATTTATTGTTCCTATTATTTCTCTTGCTGAGTAAAAACTGAAAAAAAAATCAAAGCACTGGCAGTGCTGATAGACTGGGTGATGAATTGATGGCATCTATTTAGGCGAGTATTAAAGGGTTATATGAAAGGAAATATAAACAAATACGCTGCCAAGCCGGAAATGTATTTTTAATAATATATACATACATTCCGAATGAGTATACTTTAAAACTCTTGGCACAGGACACATGTATCATGTTGGCGTATATTTTCAAACCATTCATATTAAATTGTATATGTTCTGTATCGACCTAATATTGTCTCATTTGCATTGTTATTTTTTTCGTTCCTATGTTAAACAAAATAGATAAATGTATAGTCATATAAATTTATTATTGTACATACATTTTGCATAAAATAAAATAAATAATTACTCATGCAAATAAAGAAGAATCATTTTTATAGCCATATAAGACGAAGCGGTGAAATCATGTTTTATAATGTAATTGTAGCATTTCGTCTGATAAAAAAGCAACTATTTAAAGCAAACTAGAATACGGATAGAGTATATCGAACCCGTTTATACACTTATACATGTATATACGAAGTACTATCACAGACAAAGAATGCGAGGGAATACAACTAAAGCAAACCCCGTTGGCTCGAACTCCAAGGGACCAGCGATAATACCTCGACCCTTGGAAAATTCGAGCCAAGCGGGAATGCTAACCTTCAGCATAAAGAAAGCGACCCTTTACATCTAGTTCGAGCTAACGAGGAATTCGAGCCAAGCGAGTTCAAACCAACGGGGTTCGACTGTATAAGCCAAATTACAAGCATGATAAAATGTAACGTTCGACTAGACTTCATTCAAAGTAGACTCCGTGCACATTAGCTATTGCAATTAAGCTTGCGTTTCTGTAGGTATAGGAAGCAAAGTTGTCCGTCTGTTGGTTCCAAATACATCTACTGGCCACTTCAAGTCCCTGCCGCTTGTTTTCTGTGATAATAATGTTACACACGATTTTATACCGCGGGAAGCCCATTGCTTTCACCTTGCTTTTAATATCTGCGGTGAGCTCTGTGGCAATGATTCTAGACTTATCCGAGCTGTATTTAACAGTTTTCAGCCTGTGTTCGAGCGTTTCTTTTATCATTTGCTCCACCCGTCCCGGGGCAAACAATTGTCCATCTTCCGGTTCAGTTTTATACGTGTTTTCGTATTTAACCACCGGCTTTGATAGTTTCTCACTCCGTATACTCCGGTCCTTGGCCTGTTGACGCCATGCTTTGGTCGCTAGAACGAACTTGAAGTAGTTGAGTTTGGTGGGCGGGTGGCTGTTTTTGTCGGATCGAGAGGACGTCTGCTCGCCGCTCGTGTGGCTCCGACGGGACGATACGGAAATGCGGGAACTCTGGAAATATACATGTATTTTTTATGTGTTTACCTTTCACGCTTAGTGTTTGCTTGGAAACACAAAATATCATTTCCAAGCAGATGATGTACACATGAACATTTATGCTGTGGCTTAATATAACGGAGTAATGGGCCATTTCAACAAGCATTTCAATCCATCAACTAGAATGTGTCCATAAAGCGAAATACTATACACCCTTTCAATTAATCGCTAAATTGGCACATAAGAGTTGCGCCCCTTACTGGAAATGACGTAGGTTGAGGATAAATACATCTCTTGACGCTTAATGATTAAAGGCCTTTTAAATGCGACAAAACCTACCCAAATTGAAACTTACAGAATTTATCTTCATAATGCTTCGAAATGTTAATTTTTGTGTGTACATGTTACAATACCTTAACCAGCATATGAAATGAGATAATATGCGTACAGACAGCATTTCTAATTAATTAACGTACATGTAACCAGGATACACATGCTAACTTACTAAATAGCATTTGCAAATATTCTATTAAGTAACATTCTTGAATACAATTTCATGTTAACACATCTTGAAACAATGACATAACACACACGCCGTTGTATGGTACCTGTCTTTTTAACCGTTTCCATGACAACGGATCCGGAAGTCCTTCAATCACTTGATTAGACATTGTTGACTTCGTCCTTTAATATTGCTCCAATTTGATTTTTTGTTCTCTTTGCTATTTTGTTTCTTCTGGTAATGTATTTCAAACTTATTTCAACAGAAATATGTTAAAAATAGCACATATCTTTCTTATAAGATTCAATCCGATTTTATTATTTTGGTAATGCGGTTGCTCTAGCACGCTGCATATTGTTAATGTATTATTTCCACATTTTCGTGTTTCCCTTTAGCATTCTTAATTTTAAGAAATTTGCTTTGAATTTATGTAGCCATCTTTAAGGATGGGTATAACCTATTTTGCAATCAAATATTTGCCACACGATTTTTTTTAAATAATTCTTTGCTTTTATTTCTTGTTAAATCCACTTGTATTGCAATGAAATACCACATTCAAAATAAAATATTCGTCCACACGGATCGGGTAATCAAAATAATCTGAGTTAGCCTGATTGTAAACAATTCGATTAACATAAAACATCACAAAGTTTAATAGTGACACTGTTGAACAATACTCTTATGAGAGTTTCATTAGAAAACATAACATGGCAATAAATGACGAAGTGGCTCTTTGCAAATATGATATCAACGGAATGTACATATTCCCAGACGATTAAAGTTTCTGACCCAAGTGTGAAGCAGATTTATTGCCCATTATAAACCTTTTTGGAGTAGCGGCAGTTAAGCCAAGTGCCACTGTAAAATATAACCGCAGTAAGTAAGCAAACATGCCAGTGTTTATTCTCGTGCCATTTACCGAATTAAATTTGATTTTATGGTGAAAATGAGACACTGTTATCCACTTTAAATATCACTAGTATCCCTGAAAATAAGATTGCATTACGCAAAAGTCCACACCTCGCGACTATTTGAGATGTTAAACCAGAGATATTTTTTGACAAACAACCCACGCATCTTTTAAAAAAATCGTATTTATATGCAACTGCATCATTTAAGATGCAGTGAATTTCCCAAGCTTCCGTAACGAGTAGTTGTGGCACCTTAAAATCTGGTCTGTGTCCTATTTAAGAGCAGGTCCTGGAGATGGTCTGCTCGTGACTATTTGTTGCATTATGGCTGGATCCCATTGCATTCCCTCGTGAAATAAATTATCGTATATTTTCATGAAATGAAATATAATGTAGCCTGGATATGACTCTGATGAAATATGGAACTATAGATACTGCGTCCGTTAATTTGGCAATGTGCCATCGATTTTAGCAAGAAGCAACTAAACACAGTTGAGCAGTGTACCTAACTTAAAGCTGTAGTCTCACAGACTGACAGTTTTGATTTTTGTAGTTTATGTCTCAAAATCAGCTGAGCTGGGTATCAATGCCTTAAATTCAGTCAAATAAGATAATTCACAACAGAACAGAACAGATCTCAATTGTTTGGGAAACTGCCGAAACTACATTTTTCCTAAAGCGTTTGTAAGGTTAATCCATCAAATATAAACTTTCGAACGTCAATATTATCATCTGTGATCTGATTTTTGTCAGCAGTCTTGTATCACTGGTTTCGAGACATTTATGCAAACATTGGCAATTTCCAAGACATTTTTTTCAAAAGGTCAATCTGTGAGAGTACAGCTTTGAGTGGTGAAAACAGGCATACAATTGAATATTTAAGTTATACAGCTTTAATTTCATGCGTGATTTGCGTGTCAAATTTTATATCAAAACCTGCAGATAGCTTTAATTGTACCTTTGAACAAGCATGAATAAACGATTATAAAGAGAGTTGAATTAAATAACCATTTGGTTAACATCAAACACATTTTCGAACAGGAAGATTAGCGTTTCTGTGTCTACTTCACTTTATTTTACCTGTAATGCTTAGCAGATACATTTCTGAAGTTGATGCATTGATATATAGCATATTTGAAATATGTGAACTCTGTTCACAAGAAAGAACTAGATACGAAGGTAAAAAAAAAGAACAGAAGAAAAAAACGAAGGGAAGTTATCCGATGGACGACTTCGTCCTGTAATATGTTTTTATTCCTCAGATGTTTATAAATGATTAGAAATATTGCAACATATTATCAAACCTTAAAGATGCACTATTACTCGCAAATATGATTTACCGCAATTAGTACATTTGTTTAAATATACCAAAAAGGATGAATACATGTCGAAAACAATGGCTCTTACGAATAATACCGAGTTCAAATTGAAAGAAATGGGCAAAAAACACGGTATCTCTATCTTATGAGATATAGTAAATATTTTAGCACTCACCAAGCATTTAATATTTTTTACGTTTTCAGCTATAAATTACACGGTTACAGTCTTGTTATCAGTAATTCATATTTGCCATGAATCCATACTTATTATCAATATTTATGTTTGTCATACATGTGTATGTATTGATTCTAAATAAGAGTTTCACTTTAAAATTCACCAGGGTTATATAATTGACAAGAGAAGAATTTTCCCTTAACATAATCATAAAAAAATATATATACGTCGATTATATAACCCTAGTGGATTTTTAGCTTTGATAATTATGTTGAAATATCGTCCACAAATCACGATTAAAAGTTGTATTGTCCTCCACGACTTAATAACCAGATGAATCAAATGTTTTTTGTTTTTTTTTCAAGGCAATACTGATTTTACTCAACTGAGGCCACATGCAACTACTTAAAGTAACCCAGATGCAGATGTTAAGTTCTGTATCATACATGTACTTTCAAATCTCTGTGGGATATATTACACACTTACATAACTTTACCCCGTCATAAAATGATCTATATTCTGCGGGTTGTTCTTAATCAGCTCAAGCTAATTATGCGGGTTGAACCGTACATAATTTGAACGTGGCTTATCAGCATATTTATCCAATTAAAATGCGACCAAAGGTCACTGAGCCTATCGCTAGTTCGTGGCTGGTATTCAATATTGGTCTTAATTAAATTTAAGGATGATGTAGCTAATCGGATTACTTTTTATTACCAACTGACTAATAGAGTGAATGAAGTCAATGATGTATGACACTACGATTAACTTTAAGAATAACTAAAGTTGTATATGGAATACCACTCCAGGACCAGAACTTGAAAAGCAAGCGCCGTCATCATTGTGCAATTCGTCAATATTTGAATGATTAATTCATAACTTACAGTAGTAGTATAGCCTATGTTCACAGGGGTTGGGGGTGGCCTTACTCCCTCATTTGTTTTACAAGTGCTATTTCGAAATGGTGCATTTAAGGCGTATTTTAATATTCTTCACTTTTTAGGACAAGCAATAAACTAGGACGCGTTAAGGGATCGGAGCGCCCCTTGGTTCGCTAGTGGTACTGTTCATGTTTGGTACACTTTCTTCTGGTCAATGAACAATTCACTTAGCTGTAAATGCTGCTATTCATGCAAGTATACTTGTTTATTCTGGTTAGTCATTTGGAACTCCTCAGCAATTTTCCACCGAAAACAACCTCGGATGTATATGGACGGTATCCATTGTCAGAATGCTATACATTTAACTACGCTGCAAGTAGATCGCGTAGTAATATCAAATTAACAGTAAAACTTAATGACGTTCCTCTTATGAATTTTAATTATGTATGCACTAATACACTTCACTAGCAATCAATTTAAACTAATTTATACAACATACACGTTAAACTGCTTCTTCATCATATCATTAAGATTTATCGAACTACTTCAACAGATATAGCGGCTCACATCCAATGTTGTTTTCGATGTAAAATGGCCGAAGAGCTCTGAATGCTGGTTAGTATTACGAGAACTAGATTTACAATGTACACGGATTATACTAACCGCTGCTTTTGTAGGACCGTGTGGCTGAAAACACAATCGAATGGGATTTTATTAGACACACAAAATGCTCAAACTTCTCAAATAGTAAATACAATTAAATATGGACATCCTTATAATCCGGATTCTTCAGTGATATTAGACGTCTTTGTTTGAATTGGTCGTTTATAGCAGGGTTCTTTGAAAGATGTACTCTAACTACCAAATAAGATGTACCACACTAAGTACAGTTGTTTTAACATACCGAAAAATAATAAATAAATATCAAAAACAATGTTGAAGAATACACGGTATTTCTACCTTATGAGACGTTACTTGTTCATTTCAAATCTTTTAGGACCCACCACTCATTTAATGTTTGTGTTTTTGCAGCTATTAAATAGACGATTACAATATTGTTGTCAGTGATAAATATTGTCCATAAATGCATTATTAAGGAAGTAGTTAAAGGTTCTTCACTCAAAATTTATGCTCGTTATACATGAGTATGTTATACTATGTATTGATTTTAAATACGAGTGTCACTTAAATTAAAATTAACGTGAACATTATCATTATTTCTAACGAATGCATTTTACGAGTTCATGGTATTGACAGTCATGCGGGCTGGTGGGGAGGGGAGGGAACATCTTTGGTAATAAATGGTTTGACAACGACTTACCTCTTTTACCGGAGTTGCACCGGAAGCCGACATTTTGGGGTGGACTTTGTCATGATCCTTAAGCGCCTGGATCGTCAACCGCTCGTTGGCAGACATGCTCGTCTGTGGCAAAAAGGTTATGATTTTCAAAGAAAAATGTGGTATAAAAATATTTTTATATTATCGGACACATATTATATGATCATCTTATATATGATCGTATGGAAACATACCGTTAGAGCAAGATTCTTAGCTTAGAGCTGAACTCTCACAGTCTCATTGACCGATTTGACAACTTTTTGTATTATTGTCTCAAAAACAGCTGATTTTGGCATCAATTTAGTCATATAAGATTACTCACAGTCGAGCTAGTCTTGATTAGTTGGAAAACTGCCGAAAAAAATCATTTTTCTTAAAGAGTTAGTAACGCTTTTAAACATAAAGTTTCAAATTTCGAGCGTAAATATTAAAAATAAACTGCGATTTTTTCTTTTTTTCAGCAGTCTTATATCACCGGTTTTCAGGCATTTACACAAAGTTTGGCTGATTCCAAGACAATATATATATAAAGGCTGTCATTACGGTCAATCTGTGAGAGTGTAGCTTTAAAATATATTGCTAAAACATATACACTTTGCCTGAACCCTTTATTTTCAATATAGTTGATTAGTATGATTACTCATAGGTGGTATTCAATATGTAAATTAAGTCAACCTTATGGTCATACATCATTGACTTATTCAAATTATTGGTCAATTTTAATAACAAGTAATCCGATTAGCTACATCGTTCTTAGATGCAATTAAGACCAATATTAAATACCATCCCAGATATAATTATTCGAATAAGCGATCGCACGATACGTGCATGTATAAGATGGTCCTATTCAGCACAACCATGCAGTTTAATGAATTGTTATATTCAATATGCATATTCACGCAAAACCATCATATAAATGAAATACCAGTAATAAAAATAGGTATATATAGTCTGCGGTCTATTTTAACTAAAACAATAGTTTTAATAGCCATTTGGTTATCTCCATCTTCTTTGTTCATATATTTAATAACCATAGCTTAGTCATTGTACCACATATTTTACAAAAACATTTCACGAGTATTTAAAATAAAAAAACCCACTGTGAAACCAGTTTTGAGCACCATTTTCAATAAAAGTAATGTAATTCACATGAGATTCTACGTGTCGCAATAAAGAATAACGGAATTATAACTAAGTTTCCCGACCTGGTAAAATGTGATGTAACATTTAGCAGTGCACAATCAGTGCAATTATTGAATGCCGCAAAATACTTGCTTACCTTCATAGAAATACTCCCGTAACTCATAGTTAAACAAGTTTTCTTCTATGATCAGTTCTATAATGCTAGCTCAACTCGGCCTAAACAGCATCAATAATTAATTAACATCGTCTCCTGGCACAGCTTGTTTGACTAAATTCGATTTGTAACCATCTCCGATAGAGAGAAATCTTGTAACAAAGATCGAATTTCTTAAACGTAAAGGTTTATGACAGTGTTTTATTCAAGCCGAATGTTTAGGGCAATTAACGAGGTTAAAAATCCTTTGTCCATTACGAGTGTCGGTGCGCTCTGTTGAAAATGTAAGTGTTAAATTATTAAGGATTGCTTCTAAGATGTCAAACTTGGGCAATTTTATTAAATTTGTACGAATAAATTAGCTTTCAGATTGCCTTGTTTGGTATGACCTTATCTCTCTGTGTTGACTTGTTTGTGAATAAGAGCAGTATTTCATGGCCATGTTATCTTCATTTTCACCATCTGCATGTTTGAAACGTTTCAAAAACAAAATATATCGTGCCCTTTTTAAAAATATCAATTCAATTTTTACACTGCAGGAGACTTGTGTGATACAAACATTGAAATTACGGTATCAATCAGTCTGGCTTGGAGTTTGTGCAATCTGATTTAATTCATTTCTTAAACATACGTACAGATCGAATACTTAAGTCAGATTGCGAAAACGAGACCGAATACTTAAGTCTGATTGCGAAAACTAGACCGAATACTTAAGTCTGATTGCGAAAACAAGACCGAATACTTAAGTCTGATTGCGAAAACTAGACCGAATACTTAAGTCTAATTGCGGAACAAGACCGAATACTCAAGTCTGATTGCGAAAACAAGACCGAATACTTAAGTCTGATTGCGAAAACAAGACCGAATACTTAAGTCTGATTGCAAAACGAGACCGAATACTTAAGTCTGATTGCGAAAACGAGACCGAATACTTAAGTCGGATTGCGAAAACAAGACCGAATATTTAAGTCTGATTGCGAAAACGAGATCGAATACTTAAGTCAGATTGCGAAAAAAAGACCGACTACTTGAGTAACGTATCTATCTGAATATTCTTGTCAGATTGCTTAAGCAAGATCGGATATATGGTAGTTTAGTCAGATTGTATAAGTAAGATGGGGTGGGGTACTTGAGTCAGATTGCGCAAGCAAGATCGGGTACTTAAGTCAGATTACGCAAACAGATCGGGTACTTAAGTCAGATTGCGCAAACAGATCGGGTACTTTAGTCAGATTGCGAAAGCAAGATCGGGTACGTAAGTCAGATTGCGCAAACAGATCGGGTACTTTTGTCAGATTGCGCATACACGACCAGGTACTTTAGTCAGATTGCGCATACACGACCGGGTACTTTAGTCAGATTGCGCATACACGACCGGGTACTTTAGTCAGATTGCGCATACACGACCGGGTACTTTAGTCAGATTGCGCAAACAAGATCGGGTATTTTCATATGATTGCACAAGCAAGTGTATGAATAGTGGTAAATCTTGTTTTGGAGTAAGAGTGCATCTTTAAAATAATTTTATTAATTACTAGGCCTCCCACGTCAAACCCCCCAAAAAACCGTTTCATTAAGTACGCCAACTTCAGCGTGCGTCAAAAATGTACTTTAATTCCCAATTATTAACTATCCATTAAAAAGTAGTACTCAAGCTAAAATTCAAATTATCTCTAATTAATATTAATAAAACTTTTAAACAGATGTTGGCAAACACTTTGTATAACTATTTTGATTTTATATAAATGATGTTACATGTATATATATATTTGCACAATGTTTAGAGAGAAAGAAAAAGAGAAATATACTGGGCGACTGATAATTTAGTTTATCGCATTTAATACGACATTTTCCACTTAACAAACAAAACCAGAGTTCTTCAAATGTGTAAACTTAAACAAATTATCGAATCGTGAAATTGGTTGTAATTCGATCTATTTCGTTTATAAGTTTGAGAGTTTAATTAACTTTCATAGTACAAGTAACACAAAGTAGAAAAAAAAATCAACTAAAAATATATAATTCGCATTTTTATAGATATTAAATGTATTTTCTTTGAGAAACTTCTATTGATCGAATCACAAACACAATAAAGAAACAATTAACTTACGATGCAAATGTCCTGGACAATTATTCCACAAGATCCAAAGCCCTTAAGACGTTTTTTATCTCAATGTTAACTTCCAAGTATCAATGCAGGCTGTAAACGTAAACCCGGTATTTCTGCATTAAAGGGACATCAACTACGTCATGTACATTGCACTTTATTTGACAATTTTGTTTGATCAAATTATTGATATAATTTGTATTATAATACAGAATTTGAACAAGAAAATGACTTTAAAGTTTAAAACATGACAGTGAGGATATCACGAAAACAATATCATGCAACAAGATTCAGACCAATATCCCCTGCTTATAAATCCAGGCCTTTAATCGATTCGCAACGCATGCACTTACATGCATTGAGATCTAGTCTTAGAATAATATTTCTTGCATACCAGACGTGTTTCCAGTCATGTGTCCAGTGCTGGAAAAGCCCGTCTTACACCCCATGTAAGACGAGTCACGTGCAACAACGCGCCACTTTTTATTTATTTTATTGTATTTTTGGTTTATTAAAAATATATAATCCCATTTCAATAAAGCGCAATCAAATATATAAATATGCAAGACTTTTAATAAAAAATGAAAATAAATAATCGTAACAAACCCGATTTTAGAGGAACTATGACGTCAATAGTGATTTAAAATTACTCCACTTTATGACGTCATTAAACAACTTCGCACGAGCATTTTGTTGCTATTTACAGTAGTTTTCTACGTCATTTTTTTCACAAATTGATAATTTAAGACAAAAATATCAATTATGTCCTTTTAAAACCCATTTGATCTCAAAACTAAAACATAATGCATGTAATGTAAGCACAGTCGTGTTAAATGATATATTTAAGAAGTTTTACCTTACACATCAACTGGCCCTTTAACACCCAGAGTTCGCAGAGTAGCAAACACCATAAGTGGATTTTCCATGCTATAAATCATCTATAGCGTCGCTGTGTTTGCTTTTAAGAAGATCTTTATCTTTAAAGTTTCAAATAGGCCACTCCAGATTTATGACAAAGCTCCTCAAATCGATAAAGAGCTTACGAATCAATAGTTGCAGCATCGAGACATAGTTTCTACCGGGGCGCGTTTTCTTAGCAACGCCCCCCTTAATTCATCAATCCATTTACACCCTTAACCACAGACTACTATAGTCCTTTTCACGCTGCAACAAACAGAACAGAAGTTTATTTCCACACATAACATCACACATGTATACATCAATGAACTAGACTATGATAGTACATGACCATTTTCCATCGTTAAACTTTTTCACGCTTCATTTGGCTGATCAGAGCGACTGTTTGAAATGTCAAATAAAGAAATACTCGTGCATGTTAAAGATTCACTCTTTCTCCCAAATAAGATGTACCATAATTAATACAATTGTGTTTATTAACCGCAAAGGATGAATACATAGCACAAACAATGGTTCTTATGAAGGATACTGTGTTTAATTTGAAATAGAGGTGCAGACATCACAGTATTTCTATCTTATGATCGCAGTAAATCTTTTAGCACTTTTTCAGCTATTAAATACACGGTTACAATATTGTAAGCGATTATTGATATTTTCCATAATTGCATTATTAAGTATGTCGTTAAAGGTTTCTCGCTTACAATGTATGTCTGTTATACATGTGTATGTATTGATTCTAAAAAAGAGTGTCACTTTAATAAATCATATACAAAATGTCGGATTCTTTGTCGTTTACGTACAGACGAACTTCGTTGGCTCGAACTCCCAAGGACCGCCGAAAAACACATCGAGCCAAGCGGGAATGATTACCTTCAATATATAGAAATCGGCCATTTACATCCAGTTCGAGCCAACGAGGTATTCGAGCCAAGCGAGTTCGAGCCAACGAGGTTCGCCTGTATATTCAATTCAGTTCAATAGTTTATTGCATTTAATATATCAGACATGTTTATAGCAAATTCATAATACAAAATACATGTGCAAGGCATGAATTTAGACACGAATTGTTTTCACAGAAGAGCAGAAAAACGTATATATCAAGACCAATTTATGAACATATACTTATATTAATAAGATACGTTTGATTATTTTATACGTATTTATGTGTTATTTCAGACGTACTTTTTATACGAGTTCAATTTTTCGATTAGAAAAAAATAGTGCCCAGAAAAACGCCATTGTTGTTCTGCAATTAGTCTGGGTATTCAGACAAATTCTTATCGTTCAATCATTGATGCAAGATTAAAACAAACACAATCCTACACCACATCAGCCATCAAGATACATCGAACGAAAAACAACAACAACAATGGCAGCAAAGTTCAATCTTGGGTCTTTAACCGGTCAGATCTGTACATAAATACAGGCCATGAAAGACACTTTTACATCCGAATCTATACAAGAAATTACTGTTTATACTTACTGCCATGTGAAATGAAATAAGTGTCACCTTTAAATCATTATTGAAAGCAGTTTACAAAATAAATATTGGTACACAGTGAAAAAATGTATAATGAGTGTATGTAATAAAGGCTTTATATATCATCAATACAACAATGTATACATTTCATGATGTCATAACAATACAAAGTATTGCCACTCAAAATATGAGCTATAATAGACTATAGTTATGCACCAGTCAATTGTAACCACGCCCCGCCCCCAGGTCCGGGGGTATACCGGGGATAGCGGGGAAAATGGGCCGTGTTTTACCTTCCAGCTGGCCCCGCAGTGCCGATTGAATAAGGTGGTTTTGTCTTCGCGCCAAAAATAGCGGGAGATGGGCTTTACCTTAGGTCCCTGGGGTGCGGGGCATTTGGCGGTGATTTTACCAGCAGTTCGTCCCCGCAGGACAGGAATTTTACCCGGGCTTGGCTGGACCGAAAGTTAAAGTCCCCGCTATAATATTATTTATATTATTAAAGAAGGACATAAACGGCTTGTTCTATATATGGCAGTCCTTTTATCTGACGCTGCATACAAAATATGAAAAACTTGAACCTATCGAGCTTGACAAAACTCATACTGTCGCTATCGCATGGTTACAACACATCAGGGGAGCGAACTCAGGTTTACAGAAATGTAAAGTGCTGACGGCATTCTTACTCGTATTCAAGCAAGCAAGCCTGTCGAAGGCCATGGTTAGCACTGCTTTTAGAAAATATATTTTATCGAAAGTACGAAATCCTAAATGCAATCATATCGTGACGTTTATTTCATTTCATTACGTTATGCACATAGCGTAACATCGTGAAGCGTGTATTGGGGATCACGAACAAACTTAAGTCAATCTCAATCTCAGTCTCAACACTTTTATCAAATTAAAGCATCATATGATTCAAAATTGTAAATGTTTTAACCTTTTTATAAAATCGCATTCTCTCATTCATGTTGATAAAATATTTGGTCAATATTTTACAGAAAAAAATGAGAGCGAAAATTGTACTTGAGTCCAATTTATTATTTATGAGTTTTATTCAAGTATTTTTGAGCAATCATGTCAATAAGCATAATGCATTTGAGAATGTGCTTTTAAAATAGTAAAACATTAGTAATTTAATAATGTCATACTGTAATGTGGAAAATACGTTGAGATTGTGATTGAGATTTGACTTAGTATTTTCATGATATCATGGGTCTGATTTTAATGAGATTGACCTAAATGGGCCAATGAAAAACAAAATATATTTTCAAACTATTATTAAAAGGTAATAAGTAGAAAAAATATTTGCAGTGTCCTATTTAAGTAAATATCTCTTAAAACCTTTAATTGATACTTTATCTAAGTTCGTTGTCATTCTGTCTATTGTTTCGTCCATTAATTATTATAGTCAATATTTTCTGAAACATGACGTGTCAATAATTGATATTTGATGTAGTGATATTGGAGACAGCATTTGAAGGAGTTTTTCTGGTGCCCATCTAAACTGAAATTGCAAGACTTCCGCAACGCAGATTGTAAACTATTAACGCACTTGTTAAAGCCATATTTTCACCTGAACTCCCATTCCTTAAATGAACTGCCTGTCGGCAATTGCGGTTATCACCCGATGAACGCAACATCTTCGGATCGCAATTCACCGCATAACAATATGCATGAAATAGTTGATCTTGTTATTGTTTGTATTGTGTCAGCAGGTCCCGTAAAATATAAATCATCATTTGAGAAAGTTTTACTTTATGATGTAAAATGTCTTTTTGCCATAAGTGTTTCAATTTTACGTTTAAAAGTGATTTCAAGTGGTTGATCTTTTCTTTCGGACTCCACACACTTTGACCAGCCCAATTGAAGACATACCCCGATAATGACATCAATCCCGCGATTCGTTCCTTAAATAAAGACAAAATAGTCGCGGACATGTTGATGATGACCGGCATATATGAAGTTTTGCAAACATGCCATGTGTTAAATGACATTGTCATGGGTAATGTGTTTGGTGAACTTGTGCATATCTCACGTTTGTATTCGATTTTGTGTCAATCGTGTTTTAAAACAAATATTATTTTATAGAAACTGAAAGTTATGTTTCAACAACTGGCGACAACTTCATATCTAGTCAATCCGTCATTAGGCATGCACAGTTAAGCACCATTTGATTTTTATCAATACAAGACTCATATTGATTCAATGCTTGACAGATGCGATGGTGTCTGTAGCATACATGCTGTTGCAGGCGTTATTGTACGTGGAAATAAAACTTTTATTATCAGTGTGTGTATACCACGTGATAAATTGTGTCATAAATGCTACGTCGGAAGGCAATATTTTGATTTGAAAAAAGACTTTAAACAAAGATAACTTCACTATTTCTTTACCGTTTTAAATGAAACAGAGCGCAGTCTACGCCGCTAACGGAGCCCTGCCTTCGGTATTTTACCAGAGAGTTTAGTTCCTTAAAACACTTCGACAAACCTTTTCACAATACGACCGTCTGACGGAACACTGTCAAAACATTATTTTGGAAACAGATTTATCGAAGTGTTTGATAAAACTAATCGCCTCATCAAACTCCGGTAATAAAAAAGGCGGGACTCTTCTAGCGGCATAGACTGCCCTTCGTTTGATTTAAAATGGTGTTGTAAAAGAAAAGTTATCTTTGATTTAAGTCTTCATTTTAAGCAAAATATTGCCTTCCGACGTAGTATATATGACATAATTTAGCACGTGGTATACACCCACTGATTATTTCAATAGAACGATTTTTTAAATGACTGTAAGAACGAATATCAATATTTTCATGAATGTTATGAGTGTACGGTATGGTCCAAAATAAACAAGGGACGTGGTATTTTATGACGACAATGTACAACGCACGACGTCTCTTATGACGATGAGGTATTACTGTACGGTATTGTTCCACAATGTACAGCGCACGACGTCTCTTATGAGGTATTGCTGTACAGTATTCTTCCACAATGTACAACGCACGACGTTTCTTATGACGATGAGGTATTGCTGTACGGTATTCTTCCACAATGTACAGCGCACGACGTTCCTTATGACGATGAGGTATTCTTGTACGGTATTGTTCCACAATGTACAACGCCAGTGGTCTCTCATGACGATGAGGTATTATTGTACGGTATTGTTCCACAATGTACAACGCCAGTGGTCTCTCATGACGATGAGGTATTATTGCACGGTATTGTTCCACAATGTAAAACGCCAGTGGTCTCTCATGACGATGAGGTATTATTGTACGGTATTGTTCAACAATGTACAACGCCAGTGGTCTCTCATGACGATGAGGTATTATTTACGGTATTGTTCCACAATGTACAACGCCAGTGGTCTCTCATAACGATGAGGTATTATTGTAAGGTATTGTTCCACAATGTACAACGCCAGTGGTCTCTGATGACGATGAGGTATTACTGTACGGTATTGTTCCACAATGTACAGCGCACGACGTCTCTTATGACGATGAGGTATTGCTGTACGGTATTCTTCCACAATGTACAGCGCACGAAGTTCCTTATGACGATGAGGTATTCTTGTACGGTATTGTTCCACAATGTACAACGCCAGTGGTCTCTCATGACGATGAGGTATTATTGTACGGTATTGTTCCACAATGTACAACGTCAGTGGTCTCTCATGACGATGAGGTATTATTGTACGGTATTGTTCCACAATGTACAACGCCAGTGGTCTCACATAACGATGAGGTATTATTGTACGGTATTGTTCCACAACGTACAACGCCAGTGGTCTCTTATGACGGTGAGGTAATATTTTACGGTACAACGCCAGTAATCTCTTAAGACGATGGGTTATAATTGTACGGTATTGTTCCACAATAAACAAAGCCAGTGGTCTCTTATGACGGTGAGGTATTATTGTACGGTATTGTCCCACGATGTACAACGCCAGTGGTCTCTGAAGACGATGGGGTATAATTGTACGGTATTGTTTCACAATGTAAAATGCCAGTGGTCTCTGAAGACGATGGGGTTTAATTGCACGGTATTGTTCCACAATGTACAACGCCAGTGGTCTTTAATGACGATCAGGTATAATTGTACGGTATTGTTCCACACTGTACAACGCCAGTGGTCTCTTATGACGATGATGTATTATTGTACGGTATTGTTCCACAACGTCTAACGCCAGTGGTCTCTTAAGACGGTGAGGTATTATTGTACGGTATTGTTCCACAATGTACAACGCCAGTGGTCTCTTATTACGGTGAGTTATTACTGTACGGTATTGTTCCACAATGTACAACTCCAGTGGTCTCTTATGACGTCGAGGTATTATTGTACGGTATTGTTCCACAATGTACAACGCCAGTGGTCTCTTATGACGGTGAGGTATTACTGTACGGTTTTGTTTCACAATGTACAATGCCAGTGATCCCTTATGACGATGAGGTATTATTGTACGGTATTGTATCACACTGTTCAACAAAAGTGGTCTCTTATGACGGTGTGGTATATTTGTACGGTATTGTTTTACATTGTACAACCCCATCAATCTCTTAAGACGATGAGGTATTACTGTACGGTATTGATCCACATTGTACAACGCCAGTAATCTCTTAAGACGATGGGGTATAATTGTACGGTATTGTTCCACAATAAACAAAGCCAGTGGTCTCTTATGACGGTGAGGTATTATTGTACGGTATTGTCCCACAATGTAAAATGCCAGTGGTCTCTGAAGACGATGGGGTTTAATTGCACGGTATTGTTCCACAATGTACAACGCCAGTGGTCTTTAATGACGATCAGGTATAATTGTACGGTATTGTTCCACACTGTACAACGCCAGTGGTCTCTTATGACGATGATGTATTATTGTACGGTATTGTTTCACAACGTCTAACGCCAGTGGTCTCTTAAGACGGTGAGGTATTATTGTACGGTATTGTTCCACAATGTACAACGCCAGTGGTCTCTTATTACGGTGAGGTATTACTGTACGGTATTGTTCCACAATGTACAACTCCAGTGGTCTCTTATGACGTCGAGGTATTATTGTACGGTATTGTTCCACAATGTACAACACCAGTGGTCTCTTATGACGGTGAGGTATTACTGTACGGTTTTGTTTCACAATGTACAACGCCAGTGATCCCTTATGACGATGAGGTTTTATTATACAGTATTGTTCCACACTGTACAACGCCAGTGGTCTCTTATGACGATCAGGTATTATTATACAGTATTGTTCCACAATGTACAACGCCAGTGGTCTCTTATGACGATGGGGTATAATTGTACGGTATTGTTCCACACTGTACAACGCCAGTGGTCTCTTATGACGATCAGGTATTATTATACAGTATTGTTCCACAATGTACAACGCCAGTAGTCTCTTATGACGGTGAGGTATTACTGTACGGTATTGTTTCACAATATACATTGCCAGTGATCCCTTATGACGATGGGGTATAATTGTACGGTTTTGTTCCGCAATGTACAACGCCAGTGATCCCTTATGACGATGAGATATTATTGTAAGGTATTGTTCCACAATGTACAACGCCAGTGGTCTCTTATGATGATGGGGTATTATTGTACGGCATTGTATCACACTGTTCAACGTCAGTGGTCTCTTATGACGGTGAGGTATAATCGTACGGTACTGTTCCACTCTGTACATCGCCAGTGGTCTCTTATGACGGTGAGGTATTATTGTACGGTATTGTTCCACAATGTACAATGCCAGTGGTCTCTTTTGACGGTGAGGTATTACTATACGGTATTATTCCACAATGTACAACGCCAGTGGTCTCTGAAGACGATGGGGTATAATTGCACGGTATTGTTCCACAATGTACAACGCCAGTGGTCTTTTATGACGATGAGGTATAATTGTACGGTATTGTTCCACACTGTACAACGCCAGTGGTCTCTTATGACGATGAGGTATTACTGTACGGTATTGTTTCACAATGTACAACGTCAGTGGTGTCTTATGACGATGAGGTATTACTGTACGGTATTCTTCCACAATGTACAACGCCAGAGGTCTCTCATGACGATGAGGTATTACTGTACGGTACTGTTCCACAATGAACAACGCCAGTGGTCTCTTATGATGATGAGGTATTACTGTACGGTATTGTTCGCCAATGTACAACGTCAGTGGTCTCTTATGACGATGAGGTATACTTGTACGGTATTGTTCCACACTGTACAATGCCAGTGGTCTCTTATGACGGTGAGGTATTACTGTACGGTATTGTTTCACAATGTACAACGCTAGTGATCCCTTATGACGATGGGGTATAATTGTACGGTTTTGTTCCGCAATGTACTACGCCAGTGATCCCTTATGACGATGAGGTATTATTGTAAGGTATTGTCCCACAATGTACAACGCCAGTGGTCTTTTATGACGATGGGGTATAATTGTACGGTATTGTTCCACAATGTACAACCCCAGTGGACTCTTATGCCGATGGGGTATTATTGTACGGTATTGTATCACACTGTTCAACGTCAGTGGTCTCTTATGACGGTGTGGTATAATTGTACGGTACTGTTCCACACTGTACAACGCCAGTGGTCTTTAAAGGCGGTGGGGTATTATTGTACGGTACTGTTCCACAATGAACAACGCCAGTGGTCTCTGAAGACGACGGGGTATTATTGTACGGTACTGTTCCACAATGAACAACGCCAGTGGTCTCTTATGACGATAAGGTATTATTGTACGGTACTGTTCCACAATGATCAACGCCAGTGGTCTCTCATGACGATGTGGTATTATTGTACGGTACTGTTCCACAATGAACAACGCCAGTGGTCTCATATGATGATGAGGTATTATTGTACGGTATTGTTCCACAATGAACAACGCCAGTGGTCTCTCATGACGATGTGGTATTATTGTACGGTACTGTTCCACAATGAAAAACGCCAGTGGTCTCTTATGATGATGTGGTATTATTGTACGGTATTGTTCCACAATGAACAACGCCAGTGGTCTCTCATGACGATGTGGTATTATTGTACGGTACTGTTCCACAATGAACAACGCCAGTGGTTTCTTAAGACGATGGGGTATTATTGTAAGGAATTGTTCCACAATGTACAACGCCAGTGGTCTCTTATGATGATGAGGTATACTTGTACGGTATTGTTCCACACTGTACAACGCCTGTGGTCTCTTATGACGATCAGGTATTATTATACAGTATTGTTCCACACTGTACAACGCCAGTGGTCTCTTATGACGATGAGGTATAATTGTACGGTATTGTTCCACACTGTACAACGCCAGTGGTCTCTTATTACGATCAGGTATTATTATACAGTATTGTTCCACAATGTACAACGCCAGTAGTCTCTTATGACGGTGAGGTATTACTGTACGGTATTGTTTCACAATGTACAACGCCAGTGATCCCTTATGACGATGGGGTATAATTGTACGGTTTTGTTCCGCAATGTACTACGCCAGTGATCCCTTATGACGATGAGGTATTATTGTAAGGTATTGTTCCACAATGTACAACGCCAGTGGTCTCTTATGACAATGGGGTATAATTGTACGGTTTTGTTCCGCAATGTACAACGCCAGTGATCCCTTATGACGATGAGGTATTATTGTAAGGTATTGTTCCACAATGTACAACGCCAGTGATCCCTTATGACGATGGGGTATAATTGTACGGTTTTGTTCCGCAATGTACAACGCCAGTGATCCCTTATGACGATGAGGTATTATTGTAAGGTATTGTTCCACAATGTTCAACCCCAGTGGTCTCTTATGACGATGGGGTATTATTGTACGGTATTGTATCACACTGTTCAATGTAAGTGGTCTCTTATGACGGTGTGGTATAATTGTACGGTACTGTTCCACTCTGTACATCGCCAGTGGTCTCTTATGACGGTGAGGTATTATTGTACGGTATTGTCCCACAATGTACAACGCCAGTGGTCTCTTTTGACGGTGAGGTATTACTATACGGTATTATTCCACAATGTACAACGCCAGTGGTCTCTGAAGACGATGGGGTATAATTGCACGGTATTGTTCCACAATGTACAACGCCAGTGGTCTTTTATGACGATTAGGTATAATTGTACGGTATTGTTCCACACTGTACAACGCCAGTGGTCTCTTATGACGATGAGGTATTACTGTACGGTATTGTTTCACAATGTACAACGTCAGTGGTGTCTTATGACGATGAGGTATTACTGTACGGTATTCTTCCACAATGTACAACGCCAGTGGTCTCTCATGACGATATGGTATTACTGTACGGTACTGTTCCACAATGAACAACGCCAGTGGTCTCTTACGGTGATGAGGTATTACTGTACGGTATTGTTCCACAATGTACAACGTCAGTGGTCTCTTATGACGATGAGGTATACTTGTACGGTATTGTTCCACACTGTACAATGCCAGTGGTCTTATGACGGTGAGGTATTACTGTACGGTATTGTTTCACAATGTACAACGCCAGTGATCCCTTTTGACGATGGGGTATAATTGTACGGTTTTGTTCCGCAATGTACAACGCCAGTGATCTCCTATGACGATGAGGTATTATTGTAAGGTATTGTTCCACAATGTACAACGCCAGTGGTCTCTTATGACGGTGAGGTATTACTGTACGGTATTGTTTCACAATATACAACGCCAGTGATCCCTTATGATGATGGGGTATAATTGTACGGTTTTGTTCCGCAATGTACAACGCCAGTGATCTCTTTTGACGATGAGGTATTATTGTAAGGTATTGTTCCACAATGTACAACGCCAGTGATCCCTTATGACGATGGGGTATACTTGTACGGTTTTGTTCTGCAATGTACAACGCCAGTGATCCCTTATGACGATGAGGTATTATTGTAAGGTATTGTTCCACAATGTACAACGCCAGTGGTCTCTTATGACGATGGGGTATAATTGTACGGTATTGTTCCACAATGTACAACCCCAGTGGACTCTTATGTCGATGGGGTATTTTTGTACGGTATTGTTCCACACTGTTCAACGTCAGTGGTCTCTTATTTATGACAGTGAGGTATTATTGTACGATATTGTTCCACACTGTACAACGTCAGTGGTCCCTTATTTATGACGGTGAGGTATTATTGCACGGTATTGTTCCACACTGTACAACGTCAGTGGTCTCTTAAGACGATGAGGTATTACTGTAAGGTATTGTTCCACAATGTACAACGCCAGTGGTCTCTTATGACGATCAGGTATTATTGTACGGTATTTTTCCACAATGGACAACGCCAGTGTTCTCTTATGACGATGAGGTATTACTGTACGGTATTGTTCCAGAATGAACAACGCCAGTGGTCACTTATGACGGTGAGGTATTAATGTACGGTATTTTCCACAAAGAACAACGCCGGTGTTCTCTTATGACGATGAGGTATTACTGTACGGTATTGTTCCACAAAGAACAACGCCAGTGGCCTCTTATGACGATAATGTATTATTGTACGGTATTGTTCCACAATGAACAACGCCAGTGATCTCTTATGACGAGGGAGTATTATTGTACGGTATTGTTCAACAATGTACAACGCCAGTGATCTCTTATGACGGTGAGGTATTATTGTACGGTATTGATCCACAACAAAAAACGCCAATAGTCTCTTATGATGGTGATATATTATTGTACGGTATAGTTTCACAATAAACAACGCTAATGATCTCTTATGACGGTGAGGTATTATTGACGATAATGTATTATTGTACGGTATTGTTCCACAATGAACAACGCCAGTGATCTCTTATGACGAGGGAGTATTACTGTACGGTATTGTTCCACAATGAACAACGCCAGTGTTCTCTTATGACGATGAGGTATTATTGTACGGTATTGTTCCACAATATACAACGCCAGTGGTCACTTATGACGGTGAGGTATATTTGTACGGTATTGTTCTACAATGAACAACGCCGGTGTTCTCTTATGACGGTAAGGTATTACTGTACGGTATTGTTCCACACTATACAATGCCAGTGGCCTCTCATGACGGTGATATATTAGTGTACGGTATTGTTCCTCAATGTATAACGCCAGTGGTCTTTTATGACGAGGAGGTATTAATGTACGGTATTGTTCAACAATGTACAACGCCAGTGATCTCTTATGACGGTGATGTATTATTGTACGGTATTGATCCACAATAAAAAACGCCAATAGTCTCTTATGATGGTGATATCTTATTGTACGGTGTAGTTTCACAATAAACAACGCTAATGATCTCTTATGACGTTGAGGTATTATTGACGATAATGTATTATTGTACGGTATTGTTCCACAATGAACAACTCCAGTGGCCTCTCATGACGGTGATATACTAGTGTACGGTATTGTTCCTCAATGTATAACGCCAGTGGTCTTTTATGACGAGGTGGTATTAATGTACGGTATTGTTCAACGATGTACAACGCCAGTGATCTCTTATGACGGTGAGGTATTATTGTACGGTATTGATCCACAATAAAAAACGCCAATAGTCTCTTATGATGGTGATATATTATTGTACGGTATAGTTTTACAATAAACAACGCTAATGATCTCTTATGACGGTGAGGTATTATTGACGATAAGGTATTACTGTACGGTATTGTTCCACAATGAACAACGCCAGTGGTCTCTTAAGGGAGTATTATTGTACGGTATTGTTAGACAATGTACACTGCCAGTGTTCTCTTATGACGATGAGGTATTTCTGTACGGTATTGTTCGACAATGTACAACGCCAGTGTTCTCTTATGACGAGGGAGTATTAGTGTACGGTATTGTTCCACAATGTACAACACCAATGGTCTCTTATGACGAGGGAGTATTAGTGTACGGTATTGTTCCACAATGTACAACGCCAATGGTTTCTTATGACGAGGGAGTATTAGTGTACGGTATAGTTCCACAATGTACAACGCCAATGGTCTCTTATGATGAGGGAGTATTTGTGTACGGTATTGTTTGACAATGTGTAGCGCACGTGTTCTTACGATGAGGTAGTATGGTACTGTATGGCTTGACAATGTACAACGCCTTTAGCATACTACAGGGAGGTATAACTGAACATGATCAAGGGAAGTTTTACTACTAACATCTAGCTTATCGAAATAATCACCCCCCCCCCCAGATTGAACAAGAAATTACAGATGAAAGGGGTCACTATTGGAGGATACGTCATTCGACAAATGATATGTTTTAGCAACTCTTACATTAACTGTGCCAAGCGGAGGAGTGTATTGAACTTCTAAGCGAACAAACTAGCCGCAAAAGTGAGCAGAAAAGATATCGCAGGCGATCAGCTTAAAGAGTATGAACAGTTCCGTCATGCAAACATCATCAAACCAATCGCTTATTCCTCCGCCCCCATCCTTGATGTTATGGTGATGGAGTATGTGAATGGTGGAAATATGGGGAAGTACCTAGTAATGAAACGATAATCGAGTACAATCGATTCATAGTCGCTGGCAATGCTATATCGGCGACAATCGATAGTGGTTGTCCAAAATCGATGTCGCTAATGTTACTTCCGGTAACTACGTATTTTTTGTTCTGTGGCAAAAGTCGAGTAAATGTAAATTTTTCTTTCAGGTAAATTCTCGTTGAGTTTATTTAAACAAGAGATGTCACTCTCTTATATAATTGATGTGAATGTAAAAACTTTTGCTTAAAAACTTAAAACCTCTTCCAAAATTACAAATTAATCTTAATTGTTTATATATTTCATAAAACATTCTTCAATAACCTGTCTCTATGATGTAGTGGATCCGGTCTTTCCTGTAAATACCGGGGATCCCGGTTCGATGCATTATGTTTTTGAAACCGTTTTTGGTTTGGTTTGTAATTAACTAAAATACTTTTTTGTTGAAATTTTATGAAATTAAGATGTCTTAATGAAATGATGAATTTAACAGGTTCACAAAAATTTGATATGCGTTTACATGTATAAAAAAATAAGATATCTTACATGTTCCAGTGTGCATCATTTGGCAGTTAATGTTTTTTTCGTTTAGTTGTTTAAAGACAGAACGGGGTTATGGAAACTTACTTTCTGTTGCAAAAAGCATGCATATAGCATCACACGTACTGAATCCAGGTTTAACCATGCTCGTGATACTATGTTTAAATAATGTATTCCTTACTGATATCATGAACTTTCGATTATTGTTCGATAGTAAATCGAAATGCCTGGTCCGATTCGATTCGATTATCGATAGCAAAAAGAGTCCGATTTTCAAACACTAGAAGTACCTCGATGCACTTTTCAAGAATCTAACTATGAGGCTGAAGTGCAGGATTACTTTCCAGACCATTACTGCACTTAATTATATTCATGAGAATAATATGGCTCACAACGACCTACCTTAAGTTGGAGAATATATGCATGACTGGAAAAGGGTTAATTAAATTAATTGATTCCACTATTGAGGACGTCCGAAGAGTTTCAACGACCTTAGAAAATCTATCGATAGAGATACATGAGAAACACTCCATACACTTTAAGAAATGTGGAAACATACGCATCTGGTCTTTTATGTTTTATCTTCTTTTTAATATTTTTAAGACGGTCCAAAGAAAAAATAAAGTTGATATATTAGAGGAGATACATCAGTTGCCACACTGTCAACTTCTCGCTGTTGTGAAGAAACGTTCGATGCATAGTACCAGTAACATTCATTTGAACGATTGTTTAGGATTAATTTTCCATAAAAAGATCGGACATGTATTGTGAAATTCTATGTTACTGTATGCTTTATATCATTATGATATACGAAATTGAAAAACGGGTAAGACTAGCTTATAGGTACCATTCATCTTTGCTCCTGAAAAAGATCCATTCACTGACCCTTATTACGGTGAATTAAAGTGAATCAAAGCAAGGTTATACCATATTGGACATTTTATTTTTCTTCCACATTGTTTGTACTGCTACATCGGATGTGGTCACTTTATCGAATACACGGGGGGAACGTTTAACCAATTTCTTTTTCTTACACTATATAGTGGAACTATATGGTGTTGGTGGTCACGGACCACTAGAAATCAGAGCTATTTCGCATGCAAATCGGTATGTTGACTAAAGCATGTAGAGGATTGTTTAGTGGTATCTAACCACACGACACGGACCCAAACGCTATTTTTACAAGGGTATGGATATGCTAGGTTTGTGTGCCTGAACGCTCAACCTTTCCAGTGATAATTGCATCATTAAAATATAAGCAATCTAGAATATTTCACACGTGTAGAAATAGGAAACAGCATAGTCTTTTATAGGCTTAGACTATTTAGAATTAAATATCACTTATTTGTTTGTTTACACCAATGTGAGAACCCCTTAAGGTCACGTGATCCCTCACCCTGGCTCGACTGACTAAGCGGATCCGTGGTCTAGCGATAACACACTTGACTGTTCATCCAGGGGTCGCAGGTTCGATTCCCCGCCACACCACTAAACAAATACTAATCGTCTTTCGGGAGGGTTTTAAAAATAGGGGTCCCGTGTGACAGTGTTGTAATCTAATTTACGTTAAAGTTACAGGGTAGCTCTAACTAGGGCTACATTCTGTCTGCGCACTTCGCTCCAAAATACATAAACTGACGAACAATCTTATCGGAGGACTCGCCGAATGGGCAAGGCCCGAGTGCGAGTATAAATTAGTTTACATACACAAACCGCTAAGCCAGAAATAATCTTATTTTAGATGTTTTGTGTACTAATGAATGAATTTTATGACGTGTTATCTTTCTACAAAAATAGAATAAAATTATGGAGATTTATAACTTATTAAAATGTGTTTCATTTGAGTAGCTTTATTTTGCAATTATATTACACTACGTATGCTGCCAAATATACAGGACAACAAGGATATAACTTATTCGTATTTGAATGTCTTTAAATCAGCGCTGTACTTTCAAAATTGCGCCAATCATTACGCAACGGTTTCGTCTTAAACTCTGGGCTTCTTTTCACAGAACTTTGTTTATGCTACCAATAATTTTGAAAAAAAAAACAACAACACTACATTTGCGTATTATGAACCTTGATTATATTTCACAATCACAAATATAAGGTTATGGGCCGTTTTATGTATTTTATTAACAGTGCGTGATTTCAAATAAAGGGAAAATTGACTATTTTCGACAATGAATAACATAAATCCCTTCAGCAATTAGAACTTGTTTTCAACTCAGGAAAAGGCCAATTTTCCATTCTGTTGAACGTTTAGTCTTAGTTGTTTTATGCATACGGTCCATGATTTAATTTGTCGTCAAAAATGTGTGACAAATGGCACATGATGGGAGGTCGGTGACTCCTAAAAATGATAAGCAATTTTCGGCTTAGTCATCTTCTTGTTTTGCTCAGCGGCCTACCGCATTTAAACATTTCCTACCGGAAAACGGCGTTGACGGCCAATTGAGGACCCAATTACCTAGAATTTCAACCCGACACCATTTTAATTAGATGGCTTAACAAAGTTGGTGCAATATGCCACAATTTAATTACCGTACATCGCGCCAAATTCCGGTAAATATTGACATTTCTTGGCGGCTAATGTCAGATTTATTGGCTGTTACATTGTTGTCCAATATAACTGGGGATGAAAGAAAATTGTGCGGTTCGATTGACGACTGAACGTTTAATATAGGCGTGAACTTTTTTCTCTCAGTAATAGAAGTAGATTAGAGTGCTTTTATTCGGATAACGGATTCAGATCGCTTTTCCTTTGAACATGGCTCAGAATTTAAACAAGCAACAACCTGTTCTTTCAACCAAACACTAAATATTCTACTCTGCGAGCTCACCGGGTTTATGAAAATTGATATTTATTTACTGAAACTCAATGATCGAAGATTTCTGAATGAAGCTATTTAATATTCTTTGATCATCAGAGCTTAAAATCCCTTACTCGTTTAAAATCGGAAGTCGGAAAAAAGAAGGTGCGACCTTATAACGTTTGAACATTTGTTTTCTTCAAAAGTGAAGTTTCTATAATATTATAGTAGACTTTGTGTGGTTTACTTAGCATTCTGTTATTAGGTACAAACGCCTTCTGATACCCTGTATCTTTAGTTAAAAGCACATTTTATTGGACGTCATTTCCAAGTAAACATACTTCATACAATGACCTGTGACGATACGATGTTGTTCAGAGAATATAACAATTAAAAGCCAATACCAAACACTTCTTTAACCAGATAACCGTTAAGTTTGCTCTTAATATTGGAATTAAATCCCAACCCTGGCCGACAAAGGACGCACAGGGCGAGGAAAAACAGAATCGTGTTGATGATGGATACATCCCCGGCGAACCTCCGGTTCGCTAGCTTGCTGTATAAACTAAGTTGTTCCTAATATGGTTCGTAAAACGAACTCTGTTTGATAACTTGTCATTGATGTCAGTTCAAAATCAATTACTTCGATCATTTTTCATCTCCAATACCTAAAGCAGTTGGACAGAAACGTTGCTCTGAAAAGTTTGTTCTTAAATAGTTCAACACCATTGGGAGAAGACATACTAAATGCTGAAAACATGGTAACTATATTCGTGGAATAATTCTTCCGAAATAACTGAAAATGGAATTCCTCTTCCAAGGATTTTTGGTGCTAATATTCTTTCTAGACATGGGATATTCGGATTTTACCGGTACGGACTTTTAATTTACTTTCTTGTAAATTAATAATAATCTTGAAAATATGTTTAAAAATTGTTACACTTATTGGCCACATTGACTTTTATATTACGCAACTTTAATTAAACATTCCGTTATCCTTTTCGTAGTACTAAACTGATGCTCGTCTTAGAACTGAACTTGAATATCATATTTTCATGAAAAAAGTGAAACGTACACGAATTTTCGAAGATATTGTATACTTCTTCTATACTAGTAATTGGCATTAACGTGATACTCGCATTTAAAATCAATACGTACACATGTATAGCAAACATAAATTTTAAGTGATAAACCTTTAACTTTGCGCCTATCTTTCAAAACAAACATGTCTTCCTGCATGGCCATGGGGACCATTGTTTTCGACATTTATTTATCCTTTTTTGACATAATAAAACAAATGTGTTAATAATTAGGTTACATCTTATTTTGAGAGTAAGAGTGAAACTTTAAAAAAGCCATGTGGCTGCTGAAATAAGATCACCGAACGTTGTCGTCCACGGTGTAGTTATTTATTATTCTTGTCCTTCGGGATCCTTGAATAGGACTTTGAGATTATCAAATAGGACTTTGTGATCATTAAATTGGACTTTGTGATCATTAAATTGGACTTTTTGATCATTAAATATGACTTTGTGATCATTACGTTTGACCCATTGTTGGTGGTCTTTGTTTTAAATCTAGCTTCTGTGATTTTTAAAATAGGAATTGCAGATCTCATGTGAGTTCTAGTGCAATGTGAAGTGATAATACTCTGCAGCAGAACAGTTTTTTGTTATTGGACATATTTTGAAAGAAATTAACTCCCGGTCTGACCCAAAGTTTATTTCTTAAAGAATAGCCAGCGGATCAGAAATAAGCACACACAAACAGTGGCATTAATACTGATTCTCATAAATTCTTTGTAATTATACCAGTACAACACGATTAATTTTGGATTGAGTACGATCATGATTACAACCATCATTTAGTTACTTGAATGATAGTATAAACTTGCGGGAAGAAAACGAAACTAGAAAACAAGCTTTGAAAATCTGTCTAAAATGTGGTCTACAGATATTGACGAAAAATATGTGTTCCTTTCATTTTGTAAACATAATAATGGGCATATAACTACACAGGAGTATGCCCATCTATCATGTGACAGTTTTTAAAGTTCAATTTGCATTTAAAGTTCGTTTATTTAAAAAAGGCACTCCATTCTTTTGTCTGCATCATCACTTCACTCCACTTATATTTGAAAGCTATTTCTATACGTTCTATTTTTTTCCTGGCAAGATATTGACTGGGGACAATGCAACGTTTATTTGAACATTAATCAACAATGCTTTTAAAGCATCGTTCAATTTACAACCACAACAGCTATTAGACTGAATTTTGCAATCGGAAACTCTGAACACACCCAATAATTACATTCAATATGAAATATACAGCCAGGAAAATAAAGATCTTTTTTTACCGCATTTGATTTAAAACAACTTACTCCTAGCTTTCGATTGAAATTTTGTAGTAAAGAGTGCAACAGTCTCTTTAACAGATATAATCATAAGGGAAAAAGTTGAATTAATTCTGAAAACTAGTCTAAACTAGTCCATCCTAAATTGAAAAGTCTACTCTCTATCAGAGTTGAATAGCAATGAAAAACATATTTTAAACCTTACATAAGTATGTTCCTATGTTTCTTATATTTAAATTGATAGTGGTCCTTAAAATAGTTTAAATTTCAACATACAGTTAAGCAGGGCCTTAATAAAAAATAGTCACCAGACACCGTTTTCTTTAAGGCCCACTGAAGACTAGTTGTGTTCGGCCTTTGGCTTCGGTCCGATCAATGCTCGTGGGCTGACTGGTCGGTCACGTTTTGTAAGGAGGCACTCAATGGTATGCACCGTTTATTAAGGAATGTGATCATTTACGCGGGTTGAAAAAAATCTTAATCATGCACAGCTATATTGTTCTTATAGTATGTACTATTAGAAGGACTCGCCGTGTACTTAAATACAGCCCAACTGCGTTCGTATCCCCGATAATGAAATCATTCTCGCGATACATTACTTATATTCTCACAAATAGTTTATTATTTCTTTCCAAAATTGTTATTAAAATCTTAGTTTCATTTAAGAAAACCTTAAAGTAATTCTTTCACACTCGTGCTTTAAATAACCCGACAGGTTTTTACATTTTATTGCTACGGACATAAACAGTCAGAAAAGAAAATTGCTTTCTAACGTTAAACTGAAACGCTAATAATAACAATACATTTAACAAATAATACATTAAAACTCTTCAACATGTTTATTAAAACATTCGTGGCCTGCTGACACAGTACAAACAATAGTATACTTTTCACATGTATATTAATACGCGATGATTCGCGATCCGAACATATCCGTAGATGCTGTGTTGTCGGAAAATATTCACATTTGCCGAAAGACCATTCATTGAAGGAATGAAAGTTGAGTTGTAAATATGATTGCATGAACATCTAATAATTAATACTGGTAAGTGGATTACACGCATCGGTTAGTAGCTACATCGCGGCTTTATGCACTATTTTCGGCTGTGAAAACGTACATTTTTGCAGGAACACCATAACCGTCTATCGACTTGCTCGGAAATTACGACAACCATCAAATCTTTCAAGCAAAATGATCCAAAAATGTTTAAAACTGCTTTTTAACCGAAATGTTAACACAAATTTAGGTTGGTCAACTTTTTTCAAAGCGAATGTAGATTTTGGGGCAGTGAATAATCGTGGTGTTAACTTCTCCAAGCTTTCAATTGAAACATCTATAGCATGTCACTCAACTTTACACATCTAAGAAATCGACTGCAGTCATCAGCAATTTAGTGTACAGTGTATACCGTAGTGTATACGTATCACATGTAACTAACTACTGAAGATTAGGGCTCATACCCTTCGCATCGCATACTTTGCTTTCACTTCAATTGTAGCTTTAAACCACGCTCATAAAACGCTGCTGTGAAAATGAAACCCATTGTAGAGTTAAACCAAGTCTTGAGTCTATATCCTCGTTATAACATGAATTTACGGTCTTCCTTTATTGGACTTATTCGGTTATTTGAAATGCAAACAGTGTCACCATTGTTATACTGATTATCTATATGGAACTTTACCTGAATGACAATGCTGCTAATATACAATCCAAAGTTTATCGTTTGCGATCGATCTGTTCATGTGCACTTTTGTCCACGATTATATTTTAGATGCATACCGGATCATATTACAATTCCATGCAAACATTCACTATACTTGCTCAGGTCCAATTGGGCAATCAGGCTTCTGTCTAAATTAATCAATCGTCTCATTAATATCACCTCCAAAGAACACAATATTTATCAAATCGTCATGGGTTATTTCAATACACTAGTGGCATAAATATGATTTTCAACCGGAACCATTTATTGATAGGAAATATTCAAATGTAATAAAGTATTATAAACCACAATGTGTTTAAGAATCGACGTAATTGCGGATTACATCATTTAATAAGTATTATTTTTATTTTTTATGCTGTTCTTTTATATTCATTGATTGATCCGGGCGTCTTGAAATTTGGGCCTCTTAATTGAAAAATTGAATTTGTTCTCAACTGACGAATGGGCCAATTTCCAATTCTGTTTAACGTTTAGTCTTAGTTGTTTTATGAAAACGGCCTTTGATTTAATATGTCATTTCAAAAAAGGGACAAACAGCACATCATGGGAGGACGGTGTCTCCTTAAAATATAAGCAATTTTCAACTAACTCATGTTTTTGTTTTGGTTAGCAGCCTACCGCATTTAAACATTTCCTATCGGAAAACGGCATTGACGGCTAATTGGGGACCCAATTACATAGAATTTTAACCCGACACCATTTTAATTAGATGGCTTAACAAAGTTGATGCAATTTATACAAGCACGACCTGTTCTTTCAGTAAAGCACAAACTATTCTTCTCTGCGAGCTCACCGGACTTATGAAAGATGATATTTATTTACTGAAACGCAATGATCGAAGATTTCTGAATGGAGCTATTTAATACTCTTTGATCATCAGAGCTTAAAATCCCTTACTCGTTTGAAATCGGAAATCGGCAAAAAAGAAGGTGCGACCTTATACCGTTTTAACATTTGTTTTCTTCAAAAGTGAAGATTCTAAGATTTTACAGTAGACTCTGTGTGGGCTACTTAGCATTCTGTTATCAGGTACAAACGTCTTCTGATACCCTGTATCTTTGGTTAAAAGCACACTTTATTGGACGTCATTTCCAAGTAAACATACTTCATACAATGACTTGTGACGGTACGATGTTGTTCAGAGAATATAACAATTAAAAGCCAATACCAAACACTTCTTTAACCAGAAAACCGTTAAGTTTGCTCTTTATATTGGAATTAAATCCCAACCCTGGCCGTCAAAAGGATTGTTTCGGGGCGAGGAAAAACAGAATCGTGTTGATAATTGATACGTCCGGTTCGCTAGCTCGCTGGTAAAACTGAGTTATTCCTAATATGGTTCGTAAAGCGAATTTTTCATCTCAAATAACAAAGGCAGTTGGACAAAAACGTTGCTCTGAAAAGGTTGTTCTTTAATAGTTCAACATCATTGGGAGAAGACCTATTAAATGCTGAAAACATGGCTACTATATTTCGTGGAAAAATTCTGCCAAAATAACTGAAAATGGAATTTCTCTTCCAAGGATTTTTAGTGCTAATATTTTTTCTAGACATGGGATTTTCGGAGTTTACCGGTACGGTCTTTTAATTTACTTTCTTGTAAATTAATAATAATCTTGAAAATATGTTTATAAATTGTTACGCTAATTGGTCACATTGACTTTTATATTACGTAACTTTAATTAAACTTTCCTTTATCCTTTTCTTAGTACTAAACTGATGTTTGTCTTAGAACTGAACTTGAATTTCATATTTTCATGAAAATAGTGAAACGTTCACGAATTTTCGAAGGTATTGTAGTAATATATATTGAGATATTAATACTCGCATTTTAAAAAAATACATACATATGTATAGTAAACATAAATTTTAAGCGATATACCTTTAACTTGTAACTAAAAATTGCATTTATGGGAAAAAATACTGAGAAGAATATTGTTACCATGGATTTAATAGTTGAAAACGCTTGATATTAATTGACTGGTGGGTTATAGTGATCAACCAGCGTCTAATTAGGTAGGAAAACCGTGTTTTCTGCACCTACCTTTCAAAACAAACAGGGTCTTCTTTATGGGAACCATTGTTTTCGACATTTATTTATCCTTTTTGGCATAATAAAACAATTGTGTTAATAATTATGGTACCTATTATTTTGGTAGTAAGAGTGAATCTTTAAGAGCCATGTGGATGCTGAAAAAAATCAGCGAACGTTGTCGTCCACAGTGTAGTTATTTATATTCTTGTCCTTCGGGATCCTTGAACAGGACTTTGAGATTATCAAATAGGACTTTTTGAACATTAAATTGGACTTTGTGATCATTGAATATAACTTTGTGATCATTAAATTGGACTTTGCGATCACTAAATAGGAGTTTGTGATCATTCAATAGGACTTTGTGATAAATAGATATGACTTTGTGAGGCAAATTAAAAAATAGGTATGTTTCAGGTTACCCGACCGACCCTATTTTTTCCCGCCGACCCTAACATTTTTTTTTCCTGAAAAAAATGTGATTTGGGTACGAAAAGCATTTGTTACGAAATGTATGTACGTAAAGTTGACAATATTAGAGTTGGATTTCTGAATGTATTTACCGTACTTCACCTTAGAGTTCGGACACCTTAAACTAATGAATTTTTCGCTCTCCGAATTTATAGAAAATAACAATTTTTACATTTCATCTACATGTATGGTAAACCTGCCTTTTTTCTTCATGTCTGCATTTTACCACTTATTAATTCATCCGTAGTTATCAATGGTTATTACGCCTATAAGTGTAACTCCTTCATCAAGTTAATTAAAATCCCATTCAACACCATTTTATACATGCATTGAAATGAATAAACACCTTTTATCGGCTTCAGATCAAACAGTCACATTGTGTGACGTCACATAACTCTCAGTTATACCCACGAGGATCTCATGGAGAGAATGGATATTGCTATGCAGGATTAATGTTTAATTCATCACATTAAATAGTTACCTGTATCACTGAATGTGTTGATTTTTATTGTTCTATTGATGTTACAATGAGTATTACTTCATAAAGTCTATAATAAAAGTGTGGTACAAGTTTCAAAGTTTATTGGCGGATCGTTTTACAAACATGTCATGTCTGTGTTTTCTTAATCTCTTGATTGCCCTTGTTGTTTCCTTTAATCCTCCATTTAATATATCACACATCCCTTTCAACAGGCAATAAATCGTTTAGGATGGGTAGTAACTAATTTACTTGTCACAGTGATGTATACGGTTAGGTAATCTAGCCAGGCATTGTACCGATAAAGATCAATAATATTTGTCTGTGAGACTAAGTAACTGTAAAAGTTACAATCGATGTCCTTTGGGTGTCCGAAAATTAGGTACCTAAAGTTAATTATTTCTGAAAATAATAGTGGATGTCCGAATTTTTAGATTGTCCGAACTCTAAGGTGAATTACGGGTAGTTTGTGCTTGTGTGGCAGGTATATTTCAATTCTTGAACTATATTTTCTTGTCAGATACAAATGTGTCAGATACTGACTTTCGGATTGATATGTCAGACTTAAGTGTGCAATTTTGGCAATAAAACCTGCATGTTACTTGTTCTTCAAACCTGAACCCCAGGTCCTCTTGACAGCATTGAGGTTTCCTTGGCTGATGGCTTATATGGTAAATTTGCTGTCCCACTCTTCATGTAATTTTGTTACAGGGAGGTTAGTGTCGCGAATGAAAAGTCAGGGCGACTGGAATTATCCAAATACACTTTTATAAAGAAATGAAACAATAAAGTTTCCAAATTTATCCAACGATGTTTACGTCTCCATCGACAAAATATGAGTGCCAATACATCAAATTACACAAAAGACAAATTCACACAATGCCAACATGTATATTATAGTAATAAATCATACCTGGAATTATCAAAATACACTTTTATAAAGAAATGAAACAATAAAGTTTCCAAATTTATCCAACGATGTTTACGTCTCCATCGACAAAATATGAGTGCGCTGTGCACGAGGAAAATACCGCCACCAGCTGTGCACGAGGCGAACTACTTTAATAAATATAAAAAGTGAAAGCGAAAATGAAAGTGAAATTAGTATATGAATTAGTGAATGATAGGAATGACTGAAAGGAATGGACTAATAGGAAAATGGATCATCACAAGAAAGATGGACTTGGAAAGTACGTGTACTGGATAAACATACATGTAGACATATGACACTAACACAAACATATAGAGCAGGGCAAATTGACCCCGCGACATTAGCATTCTACAGAGGGTGATTGAAAGCAAAAGGGTGCATAAAGAAAAGTAAACCCGTTCCTGGAAAGTCTTAAATAATAGCATACTCTGTCCATAACTTAATTGAAATCCAACCATCATTGTCAAAGTATTTAACCAGACAAATAAAGAATGTTTCCTTTGAAGCATGGAACATGTTTAAAAACTACTGATAAACCTGAAAATTGAATGACTTTTATTTTTGATACCTTCTGAGTCAACAGTTACTGAAATCAATATATAAAAAAAAAATAAAAAAATAAAAAAGTATTCCGACCTACCTACCCTATTTTTTTGGCAGCGTTACCTGAAACGCACATATTTTTTATTTGGCCTGATCATTACATATAGAGTAACGTTCGAGATATTGTTAGCGGCCATTGAATTGATTATAGCTTCTATATTTTCTTTAAAAAGGAATTGCAGATCTCATGTGATTTCTAGTGGAATTTTAAATGATCATACACTCCATCAGAATAGGTTTTTTAGTGGACTTCCATTTTGCTATTTTTATCTTTTTAACTCCTTGTCTTACCCAATACTTGTTTTTGAAGGAACGGACAGCGAAACAAAAATAGTTGCCTTAATACAGTTTCTCAGAAATGCTTTTTAATACTATCAACATATATGACTGCTCTTTGATTGAATACAATTATGATCAGAACGATCTGACGTGCATGCTAAAATACGTAAGCAACAAAAACAACCTGGATACAAACTTTGAAAATCTGGCTAAAATGTGGTCTACATATATTGATGAATAAAATGGACACTTCAAAGGAGTAGGCCCATCTATCATGTTACAGATTTCAAAGTCCAATTAGCATTTAAAGTTCTTTTATTTAAAAATGTCACTCCATTCTTTTGTCTACAACATCACTTCATTCCGCTATTTCAATACCTTCTATTTTTTTTCTCTGACAAGATATTGACTGGGGACACTGCAGCGTTTATTTAAATATTTCAAGACCACAGACGCGTCCTATAATCAACAATGGTTTTAAAACATCGCTCAATTTACAACTACAACAGCTATTAGACTGAATTTTGCAATCGGAAACTCTGAACACACCCAATGATTACATTCAATATGAAATATACTGCAAGGAAAATCAAGATCGTTTATCTTAAGTCATTCATATCTAAAAGAACTCACTCCCAGCTTTCGATCAAAATTTTGTTTTACCGGTTATGAATCTGAAATCTCGTATTTTATCATTATATTACTCTATGTTTTAAACACTGCAGAACAAAATTATAGTGGGCGGACTTAGTGCATGTTTTACAGAATAAAAAATGTATTTAAATGTAAAAAAAAACTTCCTTTTTAAGTTTTAAGCAATATGGAGTAGTTCAATATAAGAAATGATACAGACTACTTCGGATCTCCTGACTTATAGTAACCTAGCAGTCAGCCAGAAAACGTTCAACGTTTGTAGCCTGACTGCGAGGTCACAATAATGCAAGGTGGTCCTCAGTGGCCTGTATACAATTTCTTAAATTAGGCTCACTGAAGGCTAGTTGTGTATAACAGCTAAGCAGACTCTTTTTGTTTGACAGAAAAAGATGTCTTTCTACGTAGAAAAATATTTCATATTTGTTTTCAAAGCAATAAAGAGCTGTTCGTTTGTACAGACCATTTCGGACCTCCTGACACTATAATGACCTCTCAGTCCGTCCACAAACATAGACTGGATATCGGCCTTTGGCTTCTGTCCGATCAATGTGAGTGGACTGACTGGTCGGTCACCTTTCTGTAAGGACACACTCAGTAGTATTTACTGTTTTTGAGATAGTGTGATCACGTACGTGGGCTTATTTGTGAAATCAAAATGTTTAAGGCGTTGAAATGCTTTCGGCCTGCTTTTGACCATCGCAGTTCTTTTAGCGTGGGGTCGATACGCCCGTGTGCGCATTATTTCGTCATATATTAAAGATGCGATGTCGACCTGCCGATGATAGATTCCGATTTACGATTATAAAAGTCTACAGAAAAGCCTAAAAAGTCATCTTTGTCTTGCACGGCTAAATTATTCACTATTAGTATATAAGTATTTTTTGTTTTATTCTACGATCCAACCTTACGACCCCTTTCCCGCGTTTTGTTCTATGAACCACCCTTGTCTCACCTTTTGTTGCATGAATAGGATTATAATTAGAATATCATTTTAATGCTTTATTAAATATCTGACACAACAATTAAGGAAAGAATTGCATGATTGATGTTATTATCGGGGTAGGAATGCAGTTAGGCTGTTACAAATTCGGACTCCACGCTTACTGCAACCAACCCAACTGCATTCATATCCCCGATCATGACATCAATCACACAATTCATTACTTTTACTTACACCAATAGTTCATTTTTTTCTTTCCAAAATTGTTATTGAATACTTTATTTCATTAAAAAACCATAACGGTACTCCTTGGCATCATACTTTAAATAAAACAACCCGACCGGTTTACATATAATATTGCTACAGACAAAAACAATAGCTTTCAATCACGCTCATATTGGCGCGGTGAAAATGTAATCCATCTTAAGAGTTAAAACAAGTCTTGAGACTGACTCTTCGGTATTAAATGATTTTGCGGTCTTGCTTTGTTGGACTGATTCGGTTATTTGAAATGCAAAACCATTGTTATACTGATAATCTATATGGAAGTTTACCTGAATGACAATGCCGCTATTAAACAATCCAAAGTTTATCGTTTGCGATCGATCTGTTCCTGTGCACTATTGCCCACGATGATATTGCAGATGCATACCGGATCATATTACAATTCCATGCAAACATTCAATATATTTGCGCTGGTCCAATTGGGCAATCAGGCTTCTATATAAATTAATCAATCGTCTCATTAATATCCTCTCCAAAGAACACAATATTTATCAAATCGTAATGGGATGGGTTATATCAATACACTGATGACATAGAAATGATTTTCAACCGTAACCATTTATTAACAGATAATATTAAAATGTAATAAAGCATTATAAACAACAATACGTTTTAGAATGGACGTTATTGTGGATTATATTATGTTATTATTATTATTTTTATTTTGTATATTGTTCTCTTACATTCATTGATTGATCCGGGCGTCTTTAAATCTGCACCCCTTATTATAGAATTTTGAATTTGACTCCCACCATTTTCAGTGTCTTTTAATCAGCCGGGTTCCTTCAAAACTGTGCCAATCAGTATGCAATGGTTTCTTTTCCGTCTGTAGCGCTCTTAACTTCTGGAAACCTTTTTACCGAAATTCAGTATGCATACTTACATTTTGCAAAAAACAACAACAACGACACAATTAATTTAGAGTATCATGCACCTTTCATCATATTTGACATGAAATTTTGAATTAATATATATATATATATATATATTTTAAATTATCGAAATTTCAATTAATTGAAAAATGACTATTTTCGACAACGAATTACATAAATCGCTTCAGCATACATTTTTATTTACATGCACATACAACTTAAACAATTTGAATTTGTTTCCAACAGAGGAAAAGGCTAATTTTTCAATTCTGTTGAACGTTTAATCTTAGTTGCTTTATCAATACGACCTATGATTTAATATGTCGTTTTAAATGTTTGACAAATGGCACATCATGGGAGGTCGGTGACTCCTAAAAATATGAGCAATTTTCAACTAACTCTTGTTCTAGTTTTGCTTAGCAGCCTACCGCATCTAAACATTTCCTACCGAAAAACGGCATTGACGGCCAATTGGGGACCCAATTACATAGAATTTCAACCCGACACCATTTTAATGAGATGGCTTAGCAAAGTTATATCAGCAACAATCTGTTCTTTCAGTCAAGCACAACCTATTCTACTCTGAGAGCTCACCGGACTTATGAAAGACGCTATTTATTTACTGAATCTCAATGATCGAAGATTTCTGGATAACGCTATTTAATATTCTTTGATCATCAGAGCTTAAAATCCCTTACTCGTTTGAAATCGGAAGTCGGAAAAAAGAAGGTGCTGTCTTAGAACTTTTGAACTTTTGTTTTCTGTAAAAGTGAAGGTTTTAAGATATTACAGTAGACAGTATTACAGTAGACTCTGTGTGGGCTACTTAGCATTCTGTTATCAGGTACAAACGTCTTCTGATATCCTGTATCTTTAGTTAAAAGCACATTTTATTGGACGTCATTTCCAAGTAAACATACTTCATACAATGACCTGTGACGATACGATGTTGTTCAGAGAATATAACAATTAAAAGCCAATACCAAACACTTCTTTAACCAGATAACTGTTAAGTTTTCTCTTTATATTGGAATTAAATCCCAACCCTGGCCGACAAAAGGACTGTCACAGGGCGAGGAAAAACAGAATCGTGTTGATAATGGATATATCCCCGGCGACCCTCCGGATCGCTGGCTCGCTGTTTAAACTAAGTTGTTCCTAATTTGGTTCGTAAAGCGAACTGTGTTTGATAACTTGTCATTGATGTCAGTTCAAAATCTATTACATCGATCATTTTTCATCTCCAATAGTCGAGAGAGTTAGACAGAAAAGCTGCTCTGAAATTTTTTATTTTTAATAGTTCAACACCATTGGGCAAGACATATTAAATGCTGAAATACATTGTTACTTTATTTCGTGAAATAATTCTTCCAAAATAACCGAAAATGGAATTCCTCTTCCAAGGATTTTTGGTGCTTATATTCTTTCTAGACATGGGATATTCGGAGTTTACTGGTACGGATTTTATTTACTTTCTTAAAAAAATGAAAATAAACTTGAAAATATATACACATATTGTAACGTTTATAGGTAACGTGGACGTTTTTACAACTAAGCTTTATATAGAAACATCCCGTTGTCCCTGCCTTAGGACTAAAATAATCCTTGTCTTAGAGCTGACCTGATTTTCATATTTGGAGCATGAAAAAGGGTGAAACATTCACGAATGTTCAACGATATGTGTTACCTGAGATATAGTGTATAAGCAAACCACTATGGTTGGCGTTAAGAGCCATGTGGAGGCTGACAAAAAATCCCCGTACTTCGTCCATAGTGTAGTTGTTCATATCATATACATTACCATATCTTAAATATTATATTTGTATTTTTCGGGATTCTTGAATATGACTTATTGATAAGTGAATGTAGACAAACGTCTGAGCCATTGTTAAAAGCCGTTGTTGCGATCCTAGCTTCTGTGATTTGATAAAGGATTTGCATATCTCATCAGAATTCTACAGTGATAATACACTACATCAGAACAGGGTTATTTTTTTATTGGACCTTCGCCTATTTTTTTTTAATTACTTGTCTGACCCAATGTTGTTTTGTGTTAGGAAAGGACAGCGAAACAAAACACACAAACAAAATAATGGCCTAAAACTGATTCTCATAAATGCTTTGTAATTCTACGAATATAACATGAATGCTTTTTGGTTAAATACAATTATGATCAAAACCTCCTTACGTGCATGAGCGGCAAAGGAATCTGGACACTAACAATGCAAATCTGGCTAAAACGTGGTCTACATAATTGATATTGATGATTGATTTCTGTTCCTCTCATTTAGTTAACATTAAAATGAACATGTACTACAAAGAGTATGTCCATCTATCATGTGACAGTTTTCAAAGTTCAATTAGCATTTTAAGTTCGTTTATTTAAAAAAGGCACTCCATTCTTTTGTCGGCATCGTCACTTCACTCCGCTTATATTTGAAAGCTGTATCTATAGGTTCTATTTTTTCCTGGGTAGTTATTGACTGAGGACAATGCAACGTTTATTTAAACATTACAAGACCACAGAAGTGTTCTAAAATCAACAATGAGTTTAAAAGCATCGCTCAATTTACAGCTATTAGACTGAATTTTGCAATCGGAAACTCTGAACACACCCAATGATTACATTCAATATGAAATATACAGACAGGAAAATAAAGATTTAAAGTTTAGCATACGTCATTTATATTTAAATGAACTCACTCCTAGCTTTCGATCAAAATATTGTTTTACCAGTTATGAATCTGAAATCTCGTATTTTATCATTTTTACTCTATGTTTTAAAAACTGCAGAACAAAATAATAGTGGGAGGACTTAGTGCTTGTTTTACAGAATAAAATGATACAGACTACTTCGGATCTCCTGACTTATAGTAACCTAGCAGTCAGCCAGAAAACGTTCAATGTTTGTAGCCTGACTGCGAGGTCACAATAATGCAAGGTGGTCCTCAGTGGTCTGTATACGATTTCTTAAATAAGGCCAGCTCAATGCTAGTTGTGTGTTACAGCTAAGGAGACTCTAATTAAGCGTATCAGTACAAAACCAGACTGTCGTTTGAATTAGCTTGTTTGACAGATAAAGATGTCTTTTCATGTAGAAAAATATTTCATATTTGTTTTCAAAGCAATAAAGAGCTGTTTGATAAAACATAGTACAGGCCATTCCGGACCTCCTGACACTATACTGACCGCCCAGTCCGCCCACAAACATATAATGGATTTCGGCCTTTGGCTTCTGTCCGATCAATGTGAGTGGACTGACTGGTCGGTCACCTTTCTGTAAGGACACACTCAGTGGTATTTACTGTTTTAGGTAGTGTGATCACGTACGTGGGCTTAGTTGTAAAATCAAAGTGTTTAAGGCGTTGAAATGCTTTCGGCCTGCTACGTACGCATATATATACGTTTAGTTTTTTTTCATTCAGTACGCGTTCATTTTGAACCTTTTTGCGTATTCTGCTTTTTATGTTACGTTTTGTTACTGTTCGATAATTGCGTTTTCTATGATTTTAATTGCGTAATTACACAAAAACGCAGCTTATTCGCACTATATTAATCGCATCATATATCGAATATTCATTTCAGCGCTACTTTAAGCAGACTTGTAATTAGATAATTTAAATGTAAATGTAAACGTAAAAAAAGGCGTTGACCATCGCAGTTCGTTCAGCGTTGGGGTCGATACGCCCGTGTGCGCATTATTTCGGCATATATAAAAGATGCGATGTCGACCTGCCGATGATAGATTCCGAGTTACGATGATAAAGTCTACAGAAAAGCCTAAAAGGTCATCTTTGTCTTTCATGGCTAAATTATTCGTTATAAGTATATATAAGTAATTTTTGTTTCATTCTACGATCAAACCTTACGACCCCTTTCCTCCGTTTTGTTTTATGAACCAACCTTGTTTCACTTGTTGTTGCATGAATAGGATTATGATTAGAATATCATCTTACTGCTTTATCAAATATCTGACACAACAATTAAGGAACGAATTGCATGATTGATGTTATTATCGGGGTAGGAATGCAGTTAGGCTGGTTCGAATTCGGACTCCACGCGTCCATCAACCAGCCCAACTGCGTTCATATCCCCGATCATGACATCAATCACGCGTTTCATTACTTTTACTTACACCAATAGTTCATTTTCTTCTTTCCAAAATTGTTATTGAATACTTTATTTCATTAAAAAACATGACAGTACTCCTTGTCACCATGCTTTAAGTGAAACAACTTAACGAGTTTACATATTATATTGCTACAAACAAAAACAGTAGCTTTAAATCACGCTCATAAAGACGCGGTGAAAATGTGATCCATCCGAAGAGTCAAACCAAGTCTTCAGGCTGTATCTTCGGTATAATTTTGATTTTGCGGTCTTGCTTTGTTGGACTGATTCGGTTAGGTTTAAAACAAACAATGTCATTATTGTTATACTGATTGCTAATATGGAATAAAAACTGAATGACAATACTGCCAATATACAAGTCAATGTTTATCGTTTGCGATCGATCTGTTCCTGTGCACTTTTGTCCACGATGATATTGCAGATGCATACCGGGTCGTATTACAATTCCACGCAAACATTCACTATACTTAGCAGGTCCAATTGGGCAATCAGGCTTCTGTCTAAATTAATCAATCGTCTCATTAATATCATCTCCAAAAACACAATATTTATCAAATCGTCATGGGTTATTTCAAGACACTCGTGGCATAAGAATGATTTTCAACCGGAACCATTTATTAATAGGAAATATTCAAATGTAATAAAGTATTATAAAACACAATGTGCTTAAGAATCGACGTAATTGCGGATTACATTATTTAAGTATTATTTTTATTTTTTATGCTGTTCTTTAATATTCATTGATTGATCCGGGCGTCTTGAAATATGGGCCTCTTAATTGAAAAATTCACTTTTTTTCGACAATAAATAACATAGATCCCTTCAGTCTACACATTTGTTTACATGCACACAAAACTTTAACAATTTGAATTTGTTCTCAACTGACGAATGGGCCAATTTCCAATTCTGTTTAACGTTTAGTCTTAGTTGTTTTATGAATACGCCTTTGATTTAATATGTCGTTTCAAAAGTGGGACAAACGGCACATCGTGGGAGGTCGGTGTCTCCTTAAAATATAAGCAATTTTCAACTAACTCTTGTTCTTGTTTTGGTGAGCAGCCTACCGCATTTAAACATTTCCTACCGGAAAACGGCATTGACGGCCAATTGAGGTCCCAATTACATAGAATTTCAACCCGACACCATTTTAATTAGATGGCTTAACAAAGTTGGTGCAATTTATACAAGCAACGACCTGTTCTTTCAGTACAGCACAAACTATTCTTCTCTGCGAGCTCACCGGACTTATGAATGATGATATTTATTTACTGAAACTCAATGATCGAAGATTTCTGAATGGAGCTATTTAATACTCTTTGATCATCAGAGCTTAAAATCCCTTACTCGTTTGAAATCGGATATCGGCAAAAAGAAGGTGCGACCTTATACCGTTTGAACATTTGTTTTCTTCAAAAGTGAAGGTTCTAAGATATTACAGTAGACTCTGTGTGGGCTAATTAGCATTCTGTTATCAGGTACAAACGTCTTCTGATACCCTGTATCTTTGGTTAAAAGCACATTTTATTGGACGTCATTTCCAAGTAAACATACTTCATACAATGACCTGTGATGGTACGATGTTGTTCAGAGAATATAACAATTAAAAGCCAATATCAAACACTTATTTAACCAGATAACCGTTAAGTTTGCTCTTTATATTGGAATTAAACCCTAACCCTGGCCGACAAAAGGACTGTCACGGGGCGAGGAAAAACAGAATCGTGTTGATAATTGATACATCCCCTGCGAACCTCCGGTTCGCTAGCTCGCTGGTAAAACTGAGTTATTCCTAATATGGTTCGTAAAGCGAACTCTGTTAGATAACTTGTCATTCATGTCAGTTCAAAATCAACTACATCGATCATTTTTCATCTCCAATAACAAAGGCAGTTGGACAAAAACGTTGCTCTGAAAAGGTTGTTCTTTAATAGTTTAACACCATTGGGAGAAGACCTATTAAATGCTGAAAACATGGCTACTATATTTCGTGGAATAATTCTGCCAAAATAATTAAAAATGGAATTCCTCTTCCAAGGATTTTCGGTGCTAATATTTTTTCTAGACAAGGGATATTCGGAGTTTACCGGTACGGACTTTTAATTTACTTTCTTGTAAATTAATAATAATCTTGAAAATATGTTTATAAATTGTTACGCTAATTGGTCACATTGACTTTTATATTACCTAACTTTAATTAAACTTTCCTTTATCCTTTTCTTAGCACTAAACTGATGTTTGTCTTAGAACTGAACTTGAATTTCATATTTTCATGAAAAAAGTGGAACGTTCACGAATTGTCGAAGATAGTGTAGTAATATATATTGAGATATTGATACTCGCATTTAAAAATAATACATACACATGAATAGCAACCATAAATTTTAAGTGATGAACCTTTAACTACGTACTAAATAATGCATTTATGGAAAATAATAATGATAAGAATATTGTAACCATGGATTTAATAGTTGAAAACGCTTAATATTAATTGACTGGTGGGTTATAAAGGATTTACAGTGATCAACTATCGTCTCATTAGGTAGAAAAACCGTGTTTTCTGCACCTACCTTTCAAAACCAACAGGGTCTTCTTCACAGGAACCATTGTTTTCAACATTTATTTATCTTTTTTGGTATTATTAATCAATTATGTTAATAATTAAGTTACATCATATTTAGGAGTAAGAGTGAATCTTTAAGAGCCATGTGGCGGCTGATAAAAAATCACCGAACGTTGTCGTCCACGGTGTAGTTATTTATATTCTGGTCCTTCGTGATCCTTACATATAGACTAATGTTCGAGGCATTGTTAATGACCTTTGAATTTTTGATAGCTTCTGTCATATGAAAGAAGAATTGCAGACCTCATGTGAGTTCTAATGGAATTCGAAGTGATCATACACTACATCAGAATAGTTTTGTTTTATTGGACTTAAAAAAAATCCTTGTCTGACCCAAGATTTGTTTTTTTAGGAAAGGACAGCGAGACAGAAAAACACACACACACACAAAAATAGTGGCATTAATACTGTTTCTCAAAAATGCTTTGTAATATATCAATATTATAAGACTGCTCTTTGATTGAATACAATTATGATCAGAACCACCTAACGTGCATGCTAAAATTCGTTAGCAGGGAAAAAACTGGACACAAACTTTTAAAATCTGTCTAAAATGTGTTCTACATTTATTGATGAATAATTTCTGTTCTTCTCATTTAGTTCACATAAAAATGAACATGTACTTCAATTTTTTTCTCTGGCAAGTTATTGACCGGGGACAATGCAGCGTTTATTTAAACATTAAAAGACCACAGACGCGTCCTATAATCAACAATGATTTTAAAGTATCGTTCAATTTACAACTACAACAGCTATTCGACTTAATTTGGCAATCGGAAACTCTGAACACACTCAATGATTACATTCAATATGACACATACTGCAAGGAAAATAAAGATTGTTTATCTTACGCCATATATATTTATAAGAACTCACTCCCAGCTTTCGACCAAAATTTTGTTTTACCGGTTATGAATCTGAAAAGTCGTATTTTATCATTATTTTACTCTATGTTTTAAAAACTGCAGAACAAAATTATAGTTGGCGGGCTTAGTGTTTGTTTTACAGAATTAAATGTATTAAAATGTAGAAAAAAACTTCCACACACAGCTTGGAAAAATAAGATCTCATTTGTCACACATTTTGAAAATACATGTCACAGCTCCTTGGAAATTTGTGATCGAAGCCGGTTTTTTATGTACCATGATTATTTTTATGTTTGTTTGTTTGTCTGTTTATTCCTTTATGTTTTATTTTTATTTTATCTTATTATTATTTTTTCTTTCATGCTTTTCGAAGAAATATGGAGTTTTAACAGTGAAATGTGAATTTGATATTTTCACTGCATTGCCTGCAGTGAAAATATCAACTTTTGGGACAACTTTTTTCATCAATTGTAGTAACTTCCATTGGGTCTCAGTAAAACTGAATTACCTCCCTTGCCGATATACATGTACATTAAGTTGCGTCTGCAACACTTTTGACAACAGACAGAAGGTAAAGCAAATAATAATTTGTGATTTATTTCATTATCAACACAGAAAAAAAGTAAAAATGGATGAAATTAACGAAAATGACTTAGATCTCTTGTTAGTAAACATTTTTGATGCGTATGCATTTTTAAATAGTGATTTTGAAATTGAACCAGTTGATGAACACAAAGCTAGAGAATTCGTTCAAAATAATGCTGACAGATCCATGGCAGAAGAACATTCCCAAATGTCAGAAATAGTGAGTGTAAGAGAATTCAGAAATGTGAATGTTGATCATTTTCTCGAAGAAAACGTAAACAAAAATACAGTAAAAAAAACAACAGAAAGTGATCTTAAAAGTTTTTCGCCAATTTCTTTATCACAGGGGAGAACAACACAACCTTCAATTTTTCCCACCTGATCAACTAAATGACTTGATCGGCATTTTTTTGCAATCTGTAACAAAAAAATGGGGAAGAATATGAACCGACAAGTTTGAGAAGCTTTGTCAGTTCCATAGACAGACACTTGAAGGTATCACAATAAAAATTATGCATCGTAAACGACATAGAGTTTGCAAAATGCCGAAATGTGCTAAAAAGTAATCAGAAATCACTGAAAAAGCAAGGGCTTGGAAACAAACCAAAGGCCGCAGAATCCCTGACAGATCAGCACATTGAAGAAATGTATGAGGCAAAAACCCTTGGATATTTCACTGCCAAGTCATTAATTCACTCCATGTGGTTCATATGTGTCACTTTCTTCGGGATGCGCACTGGCACTGAGATCCATAATCTTAAGTGGGGTGATGTTTCTGTTGATCTCGATGAAGGCTCCGGACACGAATTCTTGCAGCTGTCTACAGAAAGACAAACAAAGACCCGTACTGGGGCAAATGCACGCGACATAAGGTATTTACATAACAGTGCCAGTCATATCATAGCTAAGAAATAAATTATATTTTGTGTAACAAAATGCTATTGAGAATTTGATTTAAATATAAAAAAAGTAAAAAAAAAAGAATTGTACCAATAATTATTATTTCTAAACAAATAACTTTTCCTTCAAAAAAGACAAAACCAACCAAGAACTTATGCTGTGCTGGGAGACCCTGCAAAAGATCCTGTTCATCTATACAGAACACAGACAAGCGCCCAGCTGAAATGCTTCAGGAAAACAGCCCGTTTTTTCTCAGCATTTGTACTTTACGTCAGGGTGGATGGTATAAGAGGTATGCAATGGGTGTTAACAAACTGTATAACATCATAAATGAAATGAAAGCAGATACCGGCTCTGACGAAGCGAGAATTACTCATTCCAGGTATATTTAACAATTTATTCAATAAAAAATATCTCACCCTCAAGTTTTTTCCAACTTATTTTCCGTAGTTGTTTACCCTTGCTGTTGCTCGTGTCAAACATTTGCTCTCGTTTGGATAGATACATTTCAAACAACAAAACAAATGCTCAAACACTTTTTCATTTCATCTTGGTCAGTTTCAGCTGTATTTTGGTATATGTTGATGTTCTTTTGCAGTGCCAGAAAACGAAAGGTTCAGAAGCTCAACGACGAAGATTTACCTCCCAACCAAATCGTACAAATTTCAGGCCATAAGAATGTAAACAGCCTGAATAATTACAGTAAATTGAACACAAACCAGTCGATGGAGATCTCGGATATTTTGTCAAATGTCAATTCCAATGGTGGACCAACTTATGCATCCAGAAGAAACTTGCCTGCATCCGATGCTGCTACGAACATGTCCCGTGGTTTCTTTGTAAACACCAATTTCATGGGAAATGTCACTTTCTATTTTAAGAATCAAGAACAAAACACTCTCTCGCAAAAGCAGCATGTGGTGTACAGAAATCCACAAATTCCTTCTCCATGTTCCAGTAAGGGGGAGAAAAGACCTGTCTACAAGAGAATCCGGCTGATATCTGATAGCGAGAGCGATTGAACTAGTTTTTAAGTTAAACATCTGTCGTTTTATTTGTAAATCCCCATTTGTTTAACTGACACTCTCGACTTGAAATATTCCATTCAGTAAACGCCGAAGCGTGCAATTCGGTTTGTATTAATGTGCTCTTTAATTGTATTTGTTTATTGTTAATAAACTCTTGTTATTTTGAAACATATGCATGAATAAAAGTTCATTAATGAATTATTTTTTGTAAAGTTTTCACTGAAACATCAATTATTACTAAACTACAGCAAAATGACTTGAATAACTAATTCGGCGAACCGGAAATGAAAAATGAGTTCACTCAATTTGCACGAGTGGCGTCCCACGGGTAGTGTCGTAAATATCACTCTTTTGAAAAAAGGGGGTTATTAAGAAATAAGTTGAAAAACTAATAAAACTCCGTAAACAAGCATTCAAGAAACAGAAAATCTGTTTATTTCAGCGTAAGATCGTATTTAATTTCACTCGTGATCATAGAAAAACTATATTTTCACAAAACTGATAAGCACTTCTTAAAAAGGAAAAATGCACATGTTTATAAAAGTGGCAACAGCGCCACCACTTTTATGAATATGTGCATTTTTCCTTTTTAAGAAGTGCTTATCAGTTCTGTTGTGTTCCGGTATAGGTACTATACATAACAGTTATGTTTGCATGCGTGAGAATGTTCTTATAGTCCATGCTGTTCAGCTTTTGACCCGGACAAAAATGATACAGAAATGATTTTTAGCATGTTGATTGGAAATGGTGTTTTACCATGAATCATAAAGTTCCCAAACATTTCTGGTTGGGAAAATTATTTTTGGGGCATTTTCTGCTTTTTTTAAATATTTTTTTTTGAGGATTTCTGGAATCTATGCATAACTCTGCAACCATTCAATCAATATTAAAACCATTTTACATGTAGGTCTAACATTGGTAGATAAAGTAATGTACATAATAATGAGGTCCTAACATCCAAGTTCAATGTCAAATTTTTGAGGTCAAAGGTCATCTTTGCGGCCATCTTGAATTGTAAAGTTTCCCAGCCGGGAACTTTTGGGAACTTTGTGTTTATGGACGCTACAGACATTGAACTGTCAGAAAACATAAGTTTCATATCTGTATCAATTTTGTCCGGTTCAGCCTGTTTTGAGGCTCAGTAGCCTTGACTATTTATTACGGGGTGTGTAAGTACCGAAATGTACTTGTATGCAACCAGATCTCAAAATATGCACAAGTCCGATTCGAGAGAAAAGCTCCTGGCACCACAGTTTGCATAATATTAAAACGAAATAGTAACCAGCCTACAGTAGAAGTGTTCTTACAGGGTACCACATTCTCCGATTTTCGAAATATGTCAGTTAAATGAAATTATCAAATCAAATATAAATCATACTCACGTTTGTTCATGTAAACATAGGGCACAGCTCCACCACGGAAGTGTCGACAGCTCTTTTTCTTTGCACCACCGTAAAGTGGTCGAGCTGGCGTTTAGAGGCCGTGTACATAGAAATCTGGGCAAAAACTTTTGAGACGCCTAGATGGAAATTATGGCAACAACTTGTAACGCAGAACGCCCATACAGAAATCTTGACAAAAACTTGCATCACAAAACTCCTTGTTGCAGTATCAGCAGCAGCAGTAGTAGTCGTAGTAGTAACAGCAGTAGTAGTAGCAGTAACAGTAGCAGCAACTAGTAGAAGAAGCAGCAGCAGCAGCAGAAGCAGTAGCAGAAGTCGTGGTAGTAGTAGCAGCAGCAGCTACTAGTAGTAGAAGCAGTAGCAGTAGCAGAAGCAGTAGCAGTAGCAGTGGTAGTAGTCGTAGTAGTAGGATCAGCAGTAGTAGCAGTAACAGAAGCAGCTACTTGTAGAAGAAGCAGAAGCAGAAGCAGTAGCAGAAATCGTAGTAGTAGTAGTAGCAGCAGCAGTAGCTGTAGTCGTAGTAGTAGAATCATGTGTATGACAGTGTAGGGTTGGCGTTTCGCCGACCAGCATATAAAAAACTACCATTTTTCCATCCTTTTCAGACTGGACCACACTATTGCTCCTAAAACCTGGGTCAACCGTCAGCCCCGTTGACGTATGGTCTGACGTCTCGAGCTCGTACAACAGTGACGTTAATATGACATTCAGCGCGTTGGTGGCCTCTGGTTCACAGGGATACCGGAACCGGCCTGTTGTCGATAACTGGGCGTCATACGCACCGGATAGGGTTAGTATAAACAATTAGATCTTAGGGTTTACAATACACACACAAATATATGTGAATTTTAGATGCCTTATGAACCCATATTATTTTGGTATCATTTGAAGGTTTTTGTGTCCAGAAAAAGAAATATACAAAACTTTTGAACTTAGTGTATTAACAATAATGGCCATCACACATTGCACAATTAAAGTGGCACTCGTTTTTAAAAACAAACATTGAGTGATAAACCTTTATCTACTTACTAAATAATGTATTTATGGAAATATTTTTTATTGATGAAAAAGATTGTAACTGTTTATCAAATATCTGAAATATGCACAACTATTAAATGACTGGTGGGTCTTAAAAGATTAACAGTGATCAACTATCGTCTCATAAGGTAGAAATACCGTGTTTTTGCACCTTTCCTTTAAATTAAACTCGGTATCCTTCATAAGAACCATTTTTTCCATATTTATTCATCCTTTTCGGTGAATCAAAACAATTGTATTAATTGTGACAGGTACATTTTATTTAGGAAATAGTTTGTCTGGAGTTTACAACGCAGTGTGTGGCAAATGGAAATGGAAATTGTCTTTATTTACTTTAACATCGATCAAATCTTATCAAAGAATGGGCACAACAATTGTATTTAAAGGTGTTCAATAAACGCTAACATGAAATATGGAGATCTAGTGATATTTTTTTTTATTTATAACACAACTTTTCTGAAACACGATTTCGTTTGAAATAAAGATTAAAAAAAATCAAACTGCATCTTTTTTATTCTTTTTTTTTACTTAATTCCCATTTTTCTTCGTCATCCCATCTCCGTCTGTACCACATGACAGGTATTCTTCCAGTGTAAGTCCCATCTTCTACTGCTTTCTTGGCCCAGTCAAATTTTTTATTCGTATACTCAGGCATAGTTTACTCTTTCAAGGTTCACTACTGAATGAAACGTCATACAAAATTATTTGTTTTATACTATATAGACTAAGTACTCAATAATTCATCCGCGATCAAGGAATAAGTTCTCGAAAACTGACCAATCAGAAACCATTATTTGAGGATTAATATTTGAGCGTCTGACCAACCTGCTTAAGAGGACACTCTTATAGCGGCTTGAGCTTTAGTCCGAACGCTTTAGTTGCCCACGTACGTAAATTTAAATATATATAATCAGTAAGCTATATCAAAGTTAAAAATAAACGGGGTCCGTGGCATCGACATTGAACATTACTACCAATTGCTCGATGAAATGACAATATCAGTTTTCAATGGGTTTAAGAACGATATAGCTAATCGGATAACTTGTTATTAATAACTGACCAATTGAGTGAATGAGTTTAATGATGTTTGACCATAAGGTTGACTTAAGTCGCGTTTCAATATCTGTGCATTGGGGACATTATTTCATCAATTTTAAATCAAACTTAATTTTGACAGGTGTTTCATCAAAAATGTCCCCTGAAAAATAAAAGATTATGCTTTATTGATTACAAAACTGCGCCATTGTTACCTTGTAGTCCTAAACCGAAGCACTTTTTGTCAAGTTTAGTGTTCCTTCTCATGCTTCCGCCAATGGGATCGCTGGAAAGATTCACGTTTAAAACCTGAAGAAGAGCTCTGACAACCAAAAAATAATTCCACAGATTTACCGCCAAAATTCTATTTATTATAAGTAACGAAAACTACCGCCATATTTTCATTAATTCATTACTTGGTTTTATTAAGTGAGTCTTTTAAGAAGCTCGCTCATGCAGATATAAAAAGCATTGTCTGGGGGCATTTCCCGCTGATCTCTAAGAAAGATCGCATTTGTTTTGGTCTTCTTTGCGTAAAGGACCAATTCCAACTAAATAAATGTAAAAAATCCAATGCATTTTCCTCTCACCCTTTTCGCCTTTCTTAACCTTTCATACCGGCTTGTCACTTGTAGCATAAAAACGTTGTTTCCAAATCAGTTTCCAAATCAGCGATAAAAACGTAAACCATCCTTAGGTCACATGTCATCGTTAAAACATCACATGTATTATGTTCATTTATATACAAGTTTCCTGTGGAATGCAGACGATGTGATCATGTAGAATACATGTTAGTCGACTTGACGAATTATATGCAGACAATATATCAAAATTATGTTGCTTGCTCGTTAATTTACTGTATATTTCGACCTTTTTGTCGGAAATAATGTCAAGAAAACTTGAGGTTTTACCTGATTTGTCGACGGCAGTTAATACAACATACACAGGTAAAGCTGCACTCTCACAGATTAACCGTTTTGAATACTATTTAATTTTTTGGTCTTGGAATGAGCCAGTGTTCGTGTAAAAGTCAGGAAACCAGTGAAAAGATTAGACCGCAGGTTTTCATACTTATAATGGAAAATTAATGTTTAATGGCTGAAAGTGTTACTAATGCTTTAAAAAACTGCAATTTTCGGACGTTTTTGCAACAATTGGCGATCTGTTCTAAAAGAAAATATCTTTTATGACTGAGTTGAAGGCATTGATGCCAAAAATCAGCTGATTCTGAGACAACAAAATAAAATAAAAATGTCATAACTGTCTATCTGTGAGAGTGCAGCTTTACCCATTTTATACATTATTGACATGTCATGCTATATCTCATCAAGTCCACATGTAAAAAATCGACAAGATTGCATGATTACATTATCCTGTGTGCTGGCGTATACCACGTGATAAAGTGCGTCATAAATGCTACGTCGGAAGGCATTATTTTGCTTCAAATGAAGACTTTAAACAAACTTCACTATTTCTTTACCAATTTAAATGAAACATAGTGTTCTCTACACCGCTTACACAGCCCCGCCTTCGATCTCTTACCAGAGTTTGATTGAGAGTTTAGTTTATTTAAACACTTCGACAAACCTTTTCACAATACGGGCGTCTGGCGGAGCAATGTCAAAACATTATTTTGGAAACAGGTCTGTCCAAGTGTTTGAGGAAACTAATCACCTATCAAACTCCGGTGATATAACGAAGGCGGGGCTCTTTATAAGCGACATAGACTGCCCTTTGTTTAATTTATAATGGTGTAGTAAAACAAAAGTTATCTTTATTTAAGGTCTTCATTAAGCAAACTGTTGCCATCCGACGTAGGATATATGACGTAATTTGTCACGTGGTACACACACACACACACTGATTATCAGTGTCATTTTAAAGTACGAAGATCCGGAAAGCGTGTCGGAACAAATATACGAAAATCGTATGAATTTTATAAATATTCGAAAATATACAATGATTTAAACGCATGGAATAAAGATGACATTATAATGAAATTGAAGCGCTTTTCTAAGTCTGAGTTAAAGGCTCGGACTCGCGACTGTTCGTAACCATGGACCCTGGGCTCAGATTCACCAACGACTTGAGTCTGAGTCTCATAATTACGAGATACTACCACACATTTGGACTAAGTATCTTTTATTTTTGACGACGTAAATCCCAATAAGGACTTAGCCTCTCCTATAAATGAGATAAAATCTCCTGATTAGGCGATACTACATTCAATTTTTATAGATTGTTCCATGGATGCCTGCTATACGAGGCATTGAGGATGAATCATTTAGTGATTATACACCTCTATACACCAATTTGCCTTCTGACACAAGATCGTCACGTGTGTCACGCGTACATCTAGTACTTTGCGGAACCAATGAGACTGCCTCATTAATTATTCCTGATTACGAGATTTTCCTAGCCAAATTGCCCACGGTACACAACGAAGCATAGCGAAGTGTGTATCGGGGATATCCGACGATGCCCACATCGATGAAGTTTTCTATGTATATCCTCAACTAACCATTATTCGCGGATGTTAGTGCTTAATCACAAAAAAAGTTGAACAAAACAAATAATTAGTTTACTGACTTCATCAAACATGCCATTTATTCATCCTTATTTCCACAAGTATTTAAACACAACTGGTCAAAAGTTCACGTAAATATTGTCAACAGAGTACAGCCACTCATACTAGGCTGCCGTCTTGATTCTAGTCCCTATATTTGCAAGCTCTGTCGTAATCTAGGTCTAAACATTTCAATGAAGCCAACACTATTTTGATCAATTGTTGTTATTTTTTTGAGTTGAGACATGTTAAAATTTCAACTTTAAACACAATATTTTACAGTTTTTTTTGTAAACCCAACATTATATCATTGCAAATTACACTTTATTCTTCTCGCAGTGGGGGAGAGAAGAACTAATCCCCCAGAAAATAAACAGTCGCTAAATGTATTTTCAGTAGGGATGCAAACGAATATTCGATCGAACGTTTGATATTCGAATGTCAAAATCGGTATTCGAATATTAGATGTTTTTTGTTTGCAAAAAACTTAAACCTTTTGCCAACAATTTTGTTGTTGCATATATTCGCCTGTCTTATATTTGCAAGAGGCGAGAACGCTATGACACTATACACGTGTCACATCTTAATAAGGGACATATCATCGGCGACTATAAACAGTACCAGTAATTTTACGAAAACTGGCTATAAGACAAGTGACATCAAACGAGTTTCAATTATTTTAGGTAAATTTTAATGACCATGCCAATAAAGAATATACGGAATCAGCTTCCTAAGTGGTGTCATGGCTGCCAATTAAACTGTGCAATATAGCTCGAATCGCCGTTATGATACGAATGGCATGTGATAGTTTTTTTCAGGGACTCTTAACATTCTTGATTCACTAAAAGCACATTTGCCTTCCTCTATTGTACAAAATCATGTAACCAGATACAAAGATTTCCGCGAATCAAGGTCGGTCGCGATGTTAGGGACGAATGTAATCGGATTCTAAGTGCTGTTCTGCTCACTTTTTGCTTTACATTTTTAAAATATTTGTTTTTGCAATTATTCTTCAGCTGGTCCAACATTAAGAAAACGGATGCAAAAAAACGCATTATAAAATAGATAAAATAGGTACACGAATGGTACACTTTGACTAAAACACAGTTTCAAGTCACACAAATTTCTATTTTCACTATGTAAACTAGCAATCGTACAGCTTATACATACGGACTCCACACACTTTGACCCCCTGATTCTTATCATCTTCAATATAACTGTTATATTTTTTTCAGGTACGCGTCAGTTATCGAAATGGCGAAGGATTCGTGCTATTTTCTGCGATTTTTAATGCAACCGGAAGTTCTGACACCGATTGGCTCGCTATGTCACATCTCGTTGGTAACCATGCATACTCACAGGTCACGTGGTCTACAGACTATATCAGGTAACTTTAAACTTAAGTAACATGATTGTAAATGTATTTATGAACTCATAAATACAAAAACATGGACACGATTTGTACTATGATCAGACAGCAATATTACACGAATAAACACACATGTACATCTAGTAATTCTCATCTCTCGATAATCTTAAATATAACATGGTAGCGGTTTTTAAACCCCAAGTACTAAACTGGGATTTGTTTACTTAAAAGATCGGAATTAATTTGACCGATAGTATATTTTCGCTAAAAGGCACAATAATCCTTAAAGGAAGAACAGTAAACAGTAAATATTAAAAGTAAAAATAGTGTGATAGCTTTAGCGTATTGTTAATTCGAATGGCCGCTATAAGGAGATGAAATCTGACGTTACTCTCATTATTGTAGCTACGGCGTTCAGCTAGCATTCACAGACTCCAGTTGGGGAGTGGAGCGTTACTCCGCCGCTGCCGTCCGCCTTCCTGACGGCACATACGTGTACGTTGTTCCGTTCAGTGGCACGCTGGATCTGCTTCCTATGACGCTTCTTGACGGTAAGTGACGCTCATAAACGGTAGGTATACGACCGGAAGTTATTTCCATTTTATTCGAGATCCATCAAAATTCTGGCGAGGTTACAATTCTGATTTCTAAGGATGGAATGATAAGAGTGTTCACCATAAAGGGCTACGGCAATAGTTCTCTGATGAACTCTTTTAACCGTTTCATTAAGTTTAATATATTTCAGTTTCATATCTTTATTAGTTTGCTATTACTTTTTGTCAAATATATAATTAAAACAGAGTTGAATAAATGAAAATAATAATAAATGAAATCAACCTGTTGGCTTCTTTGAAGTTCCAACAGATAAAAGATAAATGTATGAAGCTAGTCTTAGCGTTAAAGACAATTTTTTTAATATGTATATACTATTGGTAGCATTAACCATCAGAGATGATGAGGACTATTTAGAAATATATATATACAATTACAGTCCAAAATCGCTATGTCGACGTCGGATATCTCGACTTTCCGGTTGTGTCGACTTTTTCTCCGGTCCCGAATTTATTCCTTCTTATTCTATATAAAATAAATCTGCTTGTGTCGATTTTTCTATCTCGACTTTTTCGCTATGTCGACCTCATATTTCAGTCCCTGTGGCCGAATTTCACACATTTTCCTTGTTTCTTATGTCGAACTGTAGATCTAGTTGTAGGTGCGAAAATATTTTTGACGGTTTGCGGCATGTCGCTAAATTACCGTGCGTATTAAAATAACAAACTGTCATAATTGGAGGTTTATTGGTAAATGTGAATAATTAAAGTTGTTTGTTTATGTTTTTCATTAAAGAGCCATTCCTGACATTTTCAAGAAGTGAAACAAAATTAAGTGGTGCATACCTACATTTGCCTTGAATGTTCAAATTCTTTCCTGAAAAACATATTTAAAAGTAATAAAAATGTTTTGGAAAAGACCAATTTTTTATCCCATTTTATCATGTTTGAAATCAACAGAAATATTATCCTTATAAGACGTAGAAGCCTCTGAATCGTTTTTTAAGAAGTTTTTATAATGTTGCATTATCACAGATTAGGCGACTCGACAACTTATTTGTCACAGAATCAGTTGATCTAGGCATCAATTCTTTCATTTAAGTCATATAAGATAACTCTCAAAAGAATAGATCTCAATTGTTTGGAAAACTGCTGACAATTTTATTTTTCTTAAATCGTTAGTAACGCTTTAAGCCATCACACATCCATATTTGAGCGTAAATATTAAAAAATTGCGATCTGGTCTTTAATCAGCAGTTTTATTTTAACGGTTTTCAGAATTCTACGCATAATTTGGCTCATTCCTAGACAAAATAAAATAAAATAAATAAGTTGTCGAAATGGCCAAACTGTGTGAGTTTTAAGAGTTTTTAATCAAGTTCCTTCTCTATCAAAGATTCAGTAAGCTGCACCTACTCATACGAGCCCGACGGCGCCAATCCGTTTCTTGTGAACATGACCGTCTACAACCTGAACCGGAAGTACTGTGCTGCCGTCTGCCGGGAGAGGAACTACCCGCACGGTGCCCTCCATGTAAGGCCGTTTCCCGTTTTAAATTGGAATAAGTGAATGTTCCTTTACATTTAAAATAGATTTGAATATTCGCAAAGAAAACAATTAAGCTGCAATTTAAAAACAAAATGCTTGAACACTAATTTTTAAAATGCATTATAATGATTATACAGACAGTATAAGTCAAACCTGGATCCAATTTCTGAAACAATTGTAAGCCCTTTATAAAAGCGGCCTTATTCACTGAGGCGCTGAGCCTGAGTCTGAGAACTCTTGAAACTAATATCTTTTACATAACTATTTTTGATAAAAGATTTATGCCTGATTGTAGAGAAGATTTTTTTGTGATATATACAACACTTTTGACCATATTTGCTCCTGTAATAGCAGTTTAATACAAAGTTGATATTTGGTTTTCTGAGCCTGAGTCTCTAAGTCAGACTTAGAATGTAAGCGAATACGGGCCCGGGATTAAACTCACAACCCATTTCTGATTGGGTATAATGCACCGGCCAATTGTAACCACGCCCCACCAGGTCCGGGGATATACCGGGGGCAACGGGGGAAATGGGCCGTGTTACCTTCCAGGTAAACAAAACCTACGCATTCACTATGCACTGCGGTTGAAACCAATGCCCCTTTCCCCCGCTTTTACCGGTATACACCCGGACCTGGGGGCTGTGGTTACAATTGCATAATAAGTGTATGTCTAATCTAGTTCACCAATCTCTTCAGAACGTTACATGCGCGTGTCTAGCGGCAACTCCGACGTCTCCGTCATTTGGAGAATGCACCCATCCGTGTGAGGGTGACGTCACAGAAACGTGTGGAGGATTTAACCCCATTGTCCTACCGTTCAATTACGTCAACACGGATGGTGAGTGACGTTTAAAACGACATTGTCATTGAGAAAACGACACGGTTTTGATAAATAATTTGGAGAGTTGTTTTGATATATTTTGAACAAAGTTTAAAGCTAACATTAATGGTGACAAAATTTCTGCTGCTGCTGCTGCTGTTGCTGCTGCTGCTGCTGCTTTTGTTGCTGCTTTTGCTGCTCCTGCTTTTGCTGCTTATGTTGTTGTTGTTGTTGATGATGATGATGATGATGATGATGATGATGATGATGATGATGATGATGATGATGATGATGATGATGATGGATGCTTATATTAGTGATTGTTATCAACCTCTTTTCAATCATATCTAGGTTAGTATGTATGTAGTTTTATGTATTTCAGTAAATACCAAAGTTTTTGATGCACCATTATCAGACGGAACATCGATCACAGTTTCTGAAGCCATAGAGGTACACAGCAAAGTACATTTGAGTATAGATTCTTAATTGTGATCCAAAAATAAAGTTTGAAATATTGTCTTTGTAGGTAACATATCTTGTATAAATCTCGCCATATCGAAATTTATTTAAACTATCTTGGTAATAACTGAAATTTAAACAAAACCTATACGCCATGATACGTACTGAGAAAATTCCATGTAATCAGACGAAATTTAACATAATGTTACATTAGTATAATGAAATTAGTGGAAACGTTATATAACAGTTTCATATTCAATAATTTGCCTTCTTTCTGCGAGAAAAAAATCAAACTTCATTATCTTAATGTAGGTATCCTTTATCGCCCGCCAAGTGATTTACGGTTTCAACGTGAGTGTGACGTCACCGCTGGTTAGTGACGTCAGCGTAGAACTCGTGTTGCACTTCCGGAACGAGGCATGTAACGGGACGAATTTGTTGAATAAAACACACCAAGAGGTAAATATTTGCAGAAGTCAAATAATGACTTTTTGGTGAAAACGAAAGTGGTTTTATTTGCTTTAGGATTGCAATTTATGGTCTATTGGCCTATGAATCAGTGGGTCGATGTTGTATGTTTGGTGGGTTGATAAGGGTTAAACAACAACAAGAAACCACCGTGCTACTATGAATAAATGCTAATTCTGCCAGTGCAAACTCTTGGTAAGGATCTCGGCCATTCTGACTTAGCTGATTTTAGTGGGTAGCCTCGCTTGCTTAAGCCTCATTAAGATTGATTTAGTTGTAAGCGTCATACAGATAAGCTACACTAATAGCTGCCGTCCACTACAGCCCCAATTGTTTGCAGAAGGGTTGTCGATAAAATTTTGCTAGTTTTAAGAACCTTTCGTATCATTAATCAATAAATGGGCGAAGCTTTGCTATCGGGCCAGTTCGGCATGTATTCTCATGCGTTAGCGGCGTGACATACGAAAGGTTGCGGTATGAACCTATCCGAAGTAGCCGAATGCGACTCGGAAGAAGATAAACTTCACTTAGATTGTTCTTGAGGCAAACATCACATAGATAAGCTTCACTTAGATCGTTCTTGAGGCAAACATTACATAGATTAGCTTCACTTAGATTGTTCTTGAGGCAAGCCTCACATAGATAAGCTTCACTTAGATTGTTCTTGAGGTGAGCCTCACATAGATAAGCTTCACTTAGATTGTTCTTGAGGCAAACATCACATAGATTAGCTTCACTTAAATTGTTCTTGAGGCAAGCCTCACATAGATAAGCTTCACTTAGATTGTTCTTGAGGCAAGCCTCACATAGATAAGCTTCACTTAGATTGTTCTTGAGGTAAGCATCACATAGATAAGCTTCACAAAGATAGTTCTTGAGGCAAGCATCAAATAGATAAACTTCACTTATATTGTTCTTGAGGCAAGTCTCACATAGATAAGCTTCACTTAGATTGTTCTTGAGGCAAACATTACATAGATTAGCTTCACCTAGATTGTTCTTGGTGCAAGCTTCACATAGATAAACTTCACTTAGATTGTTCTTGAGGCAAACATCACATAGATTAGCTTCACTTAGATTGTTCTTGAGGCAAACATCACATAGACTAGCTTCACTTAGATTGTTCTTGAGGCAAGCCTCACATAGATAAGCTTCACTTAGATTGTTCTTGAGGTGAGCCTCACATAGATAAGCTTCAATTAGATTGATCTTGAGGCAAACATCACATAGATTAGCTTCACTTAAATTGTTCTTGAGGCAAGTCTCACATAGATAAGCTTCACTTAGATTGTTCTTGAGGCAAGCCTCACATAGATAAGCTTCACTTAGATTGTTCTTGAGGCAAGCATCACATAGATAAGCTTCACAAAGATAGTTCTTGAGGCAAGCATTACATAGATAAGCTTCACTTAGATTGTTCGAGAGGCGAGCCTCAAATAGATAAGCTTCACATAGATAGTTGAAGAGGCAAGCCTCACATAGATAAGCTTCACTTAGATAGTTCTTGAGGCAAGCATCACATAGATAAGCTTCACTTTGATAGTTCTTGAGGCAAGCATCACATAGATAAGCTTCACTTAGATTGTTCTTGAGGCAAGCATCACATAGATAAGCTTCACAAAGATAGTTCTTGAGGCAAGCATCACATAGATAAGCTTCACTTAGATTGTTCGAGAGGCGAGCCTCAAATAGATAAGCTTCACTTAGATAGTTCTTGAGGCAAGCATCACATAGATAAGCTTCACTTTGATAGTTCTTGAGGCAAGCATCACATAGATAAGTTTCACTTAGATAGTTCTTGAGGCAAGCATCACATAGATAAGCTTCACAAAGATAGATATTGGGGCAAGCATCACATAGATAAGCTTCACTTAGATTGTTCTTGAGGCAAGCCTCACAGAGATAAGCTTCACTTAGATTGTTTTTGAGGCAAGCCTCACAGAGATAAGCTTCACTTAGATTGTTTTTGAGGCAAGCATCACATAGATAAGCTTCACAAAGATAGATCTTGAGGCAAGCCTCACATAGATAAGCTTCACTTAGATTGTTCTTGAGGCAAGCATTACCTAGATAAGCTTCACTTAGATTGTTCTTAAGGCAAGCATCACCTAGATAAGTTTAACGTAGATTGTTCTTGAGGCAAGCCTCACAGAGATAAGCTTCACTTAGATTGTTCTAGAGGCAAGCCCCACAGAGATAAGTTTTACAAAGATAGTTCTTGGGGCAAGCATCACACGTCTCACACTGATAAGCTTTACTTAGATGTTTTAGTTGCAATCCACAGTTTTAGCTGTACATGTATCAAACATACTGGACAATATTCCCAACATGACTTAAACATGTTTTTCTTATTTGAACTGAACACGATGAGGTTCCGAAACACTACTTGTAGTGCGAGCCACTTTTTATGCACTTCGTCCTCCGGGAGCATATATGTTCAAAAAGTCCAGTCAGATCGTTACCAGAATACTTCAGAAAATGGGAAAAACACCAAATTTTGAACACATTATCTAAAGAAGAAACTAAAAAAATATAGCCCTAGACCCACTCCGAAAAATCCAAAATGGCCGACAAAATCCAAAATGGCCGCCATACATGTTTTGACATTTTAATAATTCATAAAAATAATATATCAATACAATTTCAGACCAGTTAAGTTATTTTCAGTACAGGAATTGGTCTTTATTAAAAAATGAATCATTTCGAGTAATTTATTTGGATTAAAATAAACAAATTATCTCCCCTTGTTTTAAATTTGTCATTTGCAGACGAATTTTTGTCGATAACATTTGGAGAGATAATGCTTAATTCACTGCTAATTTAAATGAATGTATGCCTTACTGCAATGTTAAGATGTAAGTTATGATATTTACCAAAAAAGCTGAAATAGTATTAAAACACGCACCAAATGATAAAAAGAATGTCGCATGGTTTTCAGACAACAAAGACTGTATGGTCAACGTTTGTATTTAATGTACTAAGAAGTTGATCAATGATCAACACTTCATAGCGATAACACTTAATGATACATATTGTTATTTTGTTAAAAATCAATAAATGATATATTTTCTAAATTCGGATAGAACTAGCTTTTAAATAAAGATGACGTAAAGTATTTAGAAATTTTATCTTTTAATTTTTCAATACGAACCCAAAATATAGTGACTAACTTTTGTGTAATGCTACATAATGTAGACTAGTTTTCGTTTACAAATACTAAGATAAGAACATATTATTACACGTTTAGAATGCGGATTAATGCGAGTGTCAGCGAAGCTTTTTTCAAACAAGAATTTTTGCAAACCACTTTTAAACTTAAAAGCAACTTTGTTACATCTCGTACATGTACATGTAGTGTTTCTCAACGGTTTTATTATCGATTTTTTAGTTCATGTTTCGATTCCTTTGACCTCATTTGTGCACCATATACCATTCAAGCAGTATATGCATTGTGTTTCTTTCAGACTTTCATAATTCCACCGAGCCCGGGTTTTTATGACCTTCAGATGGAGCCCATATTAGTACAGTGTCTATACATCAACGTGTACGAAACAGCTACTGGGAACCCACTCCCTAACACTCTGACTTTTACACCTTCCGTATTAGAGGGTAAGTTGGCACAGACATTGTTGTTTTGTGTTACTTCATTTAAGACAAGAAAAAATTGATGCATAGCATCAAGTCGGCGCAATAAAATCAGAATAAAAACGTGCATGTAGATAACCAAAAGTTATTATTTCAATGATAACACGTTGGGTATACATATGTCCGAAGGACATTATGGTTGATAATATTGTAACAATAGTTTAAGCCCGGAATGATAGATATTCTGGTTTTCCCAAGCTAATTCTACGGTACAAATAAAATTATACCAAAAATATACACACGTTACTTCGGAAACAATAGTCTAATACATGAATTTCAATAGCATGAAATTCACCTTTTAATTGTACCGGCATGCTATGTGAATTTCGGGCTTTATATATTGTACTTGTGAGGGAATGATCTTGAATTCATTCTTTCAAATGACATTTTCAAAAACAATTAATCTCAATGTTAATTTTTCTCGCTTTTTGTGGGAGATTACTGCGTAGAAGTTTTAAAAACATAAAGGATATGGTAACAGTACCGTGTAACCTTCATCTATTTGGGGGGAAGTTGGTATTTAAAATCAAAATTTTCAACAACAAAACATGATAATCAGGGCTATTATAATTAAAGGTTTCATTATCACATTTTATCGTGTAATTTATTAACTTGTCTCTTAATTGGAGCAATGTCTTCAGTAAAATCAAATAAAGTCGGCGCCGGCTAATGAAGGCATCAGGTCGTATTGTACTATTTTATTGAATATTGGTTATTGTTGACGTATTGTTGACTATATCATTACGTTAACGATACTTGACTAGATTAATATATTAGCGTATTCTTGACTAGTTCATAATGTTAACGTATTTTGACTAGTTTATAATGTTAACGTATTCTTGAGTTGTTGATAATGTTGACGTATTATTGACTTGTTGATAATGTTGACGTATTATTGACTTCTTTATAATGTTAAACGTATTTTGACTAGTTTATATTGTTAGCGTATTCTTGACTAGTTTATAATGTTAACGTATTCTTGACTTGTTGATAATGTTGACGTATTATTGACTTCTTTATAATGTTAAACGCATTTTGACTAGTTTATATTGTTAACATATTCTTGACTAGTTTATAATGTTAACGAATTATTGACTAGTTTATAATATTATTTTTGGTTAGTTTATAATGTTAACGTATTCCTCACTAGTTTGTTACTGTGTTCTTGAAGAGTTATATATGTTGACGTATTCTTGACTAGTTTTTAATGTTACTGTATTCTTGACTAGTTTATAATGTTAAACGTATTCTTGACTAGTTTATAATGTTACTGTATTCTTGACTAGTTTATAATGTTAAACGTATTCTTGACTAGTTTATAATGTTAAACGTATTCTTTACTAGTTTATAATGTTAAACGTATTTTTGGTTAGTTTATAATGTTAACGTATTCCTCACTAGTTTATAATGTTGCTGTATTCTTGACGAGTTAAATGTTCAGGTATTTTTTACTCGTTTAAAATGTGATGTATTCTATACTATATATGTTTACAATGTTAACGTATTCTTGACTAGTTTACAATGTTAACGTATTCTTGATTAGTTTAAAATGTTAACGTATTATTGACTAGTTTAAAATGTTAAACGAATTCTTGACTAGTTTATAATGTTGACGTTTTATTGACAAGATGATAATGTGAACGATACTTGATTAAATAATAATCTTATCGCATTCTTTAACATAAGTTAAATGTATAGGTAAAGTATATAAATTACCTATACATGAACACTGAAAATTGAAATGCAGCATATTTCAATAGGTTTAAATCTAAATTACGAGACGTAAGTACAATTTTTAGTTTCCTTTCAGGTGGATTCATAACCGCAGATTATTTAGTTATAGAAACCTCCTGGGAAATAGCTTCAGGTAAGATTATGGTTGTATTCGAAATTCAGAATTATTAAAAATAAAAATAGGAGAACGTCTTATTTTAACCTAAACGATCTGAACGAGACCATATGGCATTTGTATTGAAAACATCTTCCAAAAGCCTATACCATGCAAGCCATGCATCAGTTGGGTTTGCTATTCAGAGACTCGCTATTTACCATCTTCAACTACAGACCCATTATACTTGTTTATGATTTAAAACGAGTGTTTTATTTACATCTGACCAATTAACAGCGCACAAGTTTAAATTACCAACAATATATTTATAATTTCAAAGTGTGCTATGTTCTTAGAAGAATACTGCAAGTGCAAAAGCTAATTCATCAATCTACCAAAACTCGCTATGTCACATGCGATGTATCTTAGTTGCATAAGATCGAACGAGTGATCCATTATTTCAGCCAGCGTACGTCCCTTATTTGAATTTAAGAGCTTTAATAAATAAGTGATCTACTCTTTCAGCAAGCATACGTGTCTTAATTGAAGTGAAGTGAAGTCGTAAACGAGTAATTCACTATTTCAGTAGGCGTATGTGCATTAATTGAAGTTTGGCGCAGTCGTTGACGAGTGATTCACTATTTCAGTAGGCGTACGTGCCTTAATTGAAGTTAGGCGCATTCGTTGACGAGTCATTCACTATTTCAGTAGGCGTACGTGCATTAATTGAAGTTTGGCGCAGTCGTTGACGAGTAATTCACTATTTCAGTAGGCGTACGTGCATTAATTGAAGTTTGGCGCAGTCGTTGACGAGTGATTCACTATTTCAGTAGGCGTACGTGCCTTAATTGAAGTTAGGCGCATTCGTTGACGAGTCATTCACTATTTCCACAGGCGTACGTGCCTTAATTGAAGTTAGGCGCAGTCGTTGACGAGTGATTTACTATTTCAGTAGGCGTACGTGCCTTAATTGAAGTTAGGCGCAGTCGTTGACGAGTGATTCACTATTTCCACAGGCGTACGTGCATTAATTGAAGTTAGGCGCAGTCGTTGACGAGTGATTCACTATTTCAGTAGGCGTATGTGCCTTAATTGAAGTTAGGCGCAGTCGTTGACGAGTGATTCACTATTTCCACAGGCGTACGTGCATTAATTGAAGTTAGGCGCAGTCGTTGACGAGTGATTCATTATTTCAGTAGGCGTACGTGCCTTAATTGAAGTTAGGCGCAGTCGTTGACGAGTGATTCACTATTTCCACAGGCGTACGTGCATTAATTGAAGTTAGGCGCAGTCGTTGACGAGTGATTCACTATTTCCACAGGCGTACGTGCCTTAATTGAAGTTAGGCGCAGTCGTAAACGAGTAATTCACTATTTCAGTAGGCGTATGTGCCTCAATTGAAGATATGTGCAGTTGTAATCGAGTGATTCACTATTTCAGGCGAGTTATGCGAATGCGAGTGCTGGGTGTACGATCTGCTATATGGGGACTCGCCCTTTACAAACCTATCCTACACTGAGATCGAGAAAGCGCTTGAAAATGTTACTAAACAGGTAAGCTTATGGTATGAAATCTAACACTTCAAATAACAATGTACAAAACGCTCAAAGTCTTCGATAAATCCTAAACACAAATGGTGGTTATTTCCCTTTATGCAGTTATCACCGTCGTCACGCTTTATACAGTTATCACCTTGCATCACGCTTTATACAGTTATCACCTTGATGTCACGCTTTATACAGTCATCACCGTCGTCACGCTTTATACAGTTATCACCTTGCATCACGCTTTATACAGTTATCACCTTGACGTCACGCTTTATGCAGTCATCACCGTCGTCACGCTTTAACCAGTTATCACCGACGTCACGCTTTATACAGTCATCACCGTCGTCACGTTTTATACAGTTATCACCTTGACGTCACGCTTTATGCAGTCATCACCTTGACGTCACGCTTTATACAGTTATCACCTTGACGCCACGCTTTATGCAGTCATCACCGTCGTCACGCTTTATACAGTTATCACCGTCGTCACGCTTTGTACAGTTATCACCGTCGTCACGCTTTATGCAGTCATCACCGTCGTCACGCTGTATGCAGTCATCACCGTCGTCACGCTTTATACAGTTATCACCTTGACGTCACGCTTTATGCAGTCATCACCGTCGTCACGCTTTATACAGTTATTAGCTTGACGTCACGCTTTATGCAGTCATCACCGTCGTCACGCTTTATACAGTTATTATTTTGACCTCACGCTTTATACAGTTATCAGCTTGACGCCACGCTTTATGAAGTCATCACCGTCGTCACGCTTTATACAGTTATCACCGTCGTCACGCTTTATGCAGTTATCACCGTCGTCACGCTTTGTGCAGTTATCACCGTCGTCACGCTTAATACAGTTATCACCTTGACGTCACGCTTTATACAGTTATCACCGTCGTCACGCTTTATGCAGTTATCACCGTCGTCACGCTTTATACAGTTATCACCGTCGTCACGCTTTATACAGTTATCACCTTGACGTCACGCTTTATACAGTTATCACCGTCGTCACGCTTTTTACAGTTATCACCGTCGTCACGCTTTATACAGTTATCACCGTCGTCACGCTTTATACAGTTAACACCGTCGTCACGCTTTATACATTTTAACCGCCACGCCATACCATTATCATCGTGACGTCACGCTATAAACATTGATCACGCCGTCACGCAGTGCACATTTATTTCCGTGACGTCACGCTATATGAAGTAAACATCATCGTCAAGCTATAAACAGTAATCACATTGACATCACGCTATGTACATATTGATGACGTCGTCACGCCATATACATTTATCACCGTCACATCACGCTATATACATTAAACACCGACATCACGCTTTAAACAGTTATCACATTGACGTCACGCATATAGCGTGATGATGATTACAATCAAGCGGATGCTTACAACGTGTTTTTGATTTCATTTTTTTTACATAAGATTTGACACATTAAGTTTTTTAAGATTTTTTAAAATTACAATACTATTGCATTGATATCAAATAAACAATACAAATAGTAAGCTATTATCACGGTGATGGAAATCTGCTCTGCTTCTTAAGACGGATCACTGTTCACTAATCTTCCCTATCAAACAATGGGCCTCAGTTTTGACAGTTATCATTGGTGACAAGAGAGCAACAAATAAGGACCTGACTCTTGTAGAAACACATCAACAATCTCCTTTCCTTTTATCATTTCAACATCTTCAGATTGAGAAAGAATTGTCCGTGAACCGCTCTGAGCTTTCCTCAACCATCCGGAAGTTGACAAGCGCCGAGGATAATCGGACTTCCGCTGTTGCGGTTGGATACACTCTTGGTGTTGCCATGCTGACGTGCATTTTTGGTGGTATGTCTCTTTCGTGGAATTCTTATACGAAATACACAAGTTAATGTCTTGGATTTCTTATGAAATATAGAAAATTAATACAACAGATGTTGCATGTTGCTTTAAATCCTTTTTGATAATATCATAGTGTAATTTTTTATAGTTTATTCAAATACATTAAGTCCATAGGCCCAGGAGTATACATCAGTGGAATTCATAATTATATAATTATAAACAATTCTGTCAATCGGTCGTTGATCACAATATATATGAATACATGCAGATTCATTCATGCTAACAAGGTACTAACAAAACAAAAATTGTACATAGACAGTACACAGTTTATAATATAATCATGGTGAGGAGTGGTTACAAATACTATTATATTGTATTATATCACAGCATCATAAATAGAACATGGAGTTTCTAAGTTATAAATAGATGTTTTTATTATTTATTCCATGCCTGTCAGTGGTTCATTGAAAATCAACAATGCATTTTATAGATTATCCAACCGTTTAAAACTTTGAGTTTATCGAAATACAACCTTTTAGTTAACTATTTCAATAATGTTGAGCTCTTTTCTGTGTACATTTGCACACGGTTTTGACGTCATTTGACTTAACTTATGTTTTAGTGTAATATTGCAATTTATTATGCCTCATTTCTATAAAACATGTAGTAAAAACGCCAGGGCAATATTTTCGACTAACACCCCGCACTATCACCCTCTGCCGCAGTGTTACCCTCTGACGTCATGAAATTGACAATACGCGCCATGCTGGATTTGTATGTGAACAATATGATCAATAAAACTGGCATTGCAACCTTAAAATGCACTTATAATTATACCTCTCCTCGGTCGACAGTATTTACCTCAGGTGGACAATATGTACTATCACCCTCAAGGCAGTCAATATTTATACAATGTTTGACCTTTTGAATACCAAAGAAACTTACTTACTCGGTGCAGACACTCATGACATATAACCTTTGGTCCTCATTCGGTGAAACACCTTGCTTTCTTACACTAAATCAATCAATTATTTTTTATAAACGAACATACATTATAGCAAAAATAATTTTCGCCATCCCTACCTAAACTACCACCTATGACAATCATCGGTACCGGTTTAGCCTCTGTCTATAATGGAACTCTTGATTTGCCATTGCCTCAATCAATTTCAGCAATCATTTTAGCGGACCTGCCGAGGATATATGAAGGATTTAAGACATTGAGACACAATCTCCGGTCCCGTTTTTACCCCGAGACAACAGTGAACAATGTGAGCATGGAGAGGATACCCTCATTGCCTCAGCCAGACGATTAAGAGAAATGAACCATGTACCTGTTTTCCAAAAAATGGACAATAAAGATGTTAAATCTGCAAACCGAAGGACGAAAGCGAAACATAAAATTGAGAATCTGAACAAAAACCTCAAAATGACAGGAAATAAAAGCACGAGTTGTGCGTTTTCCTTGAAACCTTAGACAACCATCCTTAGACAAACACAAGAAGAAAGGCGTGGATGCAAAACGTTAATCGTAAGGTTATTTATACAATACAATACGAAACTGATAAGTTTTAATGCAGATATATATGTTTGCTGGAGTTGTGCACAACTTTTTTGCTGTTTGTTTTTTACGACACAATCTGTAATGTTTTTGCGGTGTTCGGAAAATCATTTCTTCGTTTGTTGTCTGTATTTTACTGTATACAATAAGGTGTATTAAAAAGGTTACAATAACCAAGATTAACGTTGACCCATACGCATATTTACAAATTCATGTCAAATTGAGTTGAGTTTGCAAAATCTATTTTTAAACGTTTGCATGCGCGCTCATCGTATTTCGAATACATCACTAATTCAAATCATTTTTGAGCCATTCAGATGGCAATATTTTTCAACACATACGACCCTAAATTCCATATTGATCGACGCTTTACGTGCCGTACGCGGACAGTATATTAATCCTTTCAACCCCTACCCCCTTCGGTTTTTGTTTCAAAATCGTTGTTTTTGGTATGACAAAAACTTCGACCTGTCAAAATTTTATAAGGCAATTGCGTATTTGCGTACAGTCAGCTACGTCCCAGTTTTGTGTCGTAAGAAGATAGCGGGTAATTTGTAATAATTCGATTATGGTTATACAGTGTTGATTTCCAAATTCGTCAACGTTGTGAAACTGAAGTTTAATGCTATGCAACCAGCAAAATTTTTGTATGCAGATGAAATCACTCGTCCGTTAGTCACGAGCACGAGTGAACTTATGTTTTGCCTGATAACTTAAAACATTAATTCAGATGGTTATGCTAGTCCTAAAAATGATTTCAGTACGAAAGTAGTTTTAATAACCTTTAATTAATGTTCAACATTTTTTCCTGACATCAACAGTACCACCTTGTCTCTTATGCATACAATACAATTATTAAATTGAAAACTTCAGTCGAAACTTCAAATATATACCTTGTTAAGTGGTACAGTGTGTGTATACCACGCGATAAACAGCGTCATAAATGACTCGTCGGAAGGCAATATTTTTCTTTAAATGAAAACTTTAAACAAAGTAAACTTTACTTTTTCTTCAACATTTCAAAAGGCACATATCGCAGTCTTTGTCGCTTATACTGCCCCGCCTTTGGGTTTTTAGCAGATTTTGATTGAGAGTTAGTTTCTTAAAACAATTCGACAAACCTTTTCATAAATCGCCGACTGATGGAGGACTGTCAAAACATTATTTTGGAAACAGCCTTGTTGAAGTGATCGATGAAACATATCATCTAATCAAACCCGGATATAAAAGGAAGACGGGGCTCTTTAAGCGGCAAAGACTGCCCTTTGTTTTATTTAAAATGATGAGCAAAAAGAAAAGTTATCTTTGTTTTAGGTCTTCATTTGAAGCAAAATGTTGCCTTCCGACGTAGCATTTATGACTTATTGTCACGTGTCTACACACACTGAAGGTATAAGACAAGGAAAGGGTTTTGTCTTGGCAGTTAATATAAAAGATTTCAACCATTGTATACTTTATCACTTATTTGGAGGTCCTTATGAAAAATTAATCGTTCGTCTAGCTGTGCTACGCTTTAACGTCTAATGTCCACAAAGATCTCCCAATAAATAACAACCTTTTACCTTAATTTATCATCTATGTTGTGGAACGCATTAGTTCGATTTAGTCATTTTATGTTGCATGAATTAAACGGATTTAGCTATGATGTTAGAACGTAGAATATGCGCCATTTATATTTATTTGGGAACCTTTAAAAGAAGTACACTTTCGTTTGTTATAATTACTTTAGTAAGTACTATGTGGTTTTAAGTAATATGAACTACACACAACACACACACAGCCCGAGGGTGACAATGAGGGTAGTGGGTGACAATGAGGGTAGTGGGTAACAATGAGGGTAGTGGGTAACAATGAGGGTAGTGGGTGACAATAAGGGTAGTGGGTGACTGTTGTCAATATCTAGCGTGCATTATACGTTAATAGCTTTGTAATACATCCTATTTACTGAACTAACAAGCTCCGCCTATTAAAAGTCGTTCAGGTATGGGAGTTGATGTCTATACGAAAGCAAAGGAAACACTTTCAATAATGTAACCTGTTAATCGAATGTACATGTAATCTGTTGGCAGACACAGTCGTAATGTTTTGTTAACAAAACATACTTTATACGCAAATAATATACTGCAACTTTTATTGTTTCTTTGATGCATACCAATATTTGTCCGTCCGTCAGTATGTTGATCAGGCCGGTACTATAGTGTCTAAGCTGTGACCTACTCAATTTCATTCGAATTTCGACCAAACTTCACAGGATTATACTTCAACATGGATAGATGTGTAGCGAGTACAACCGTCATCTCAAAGGTCAAGTCACACGTGTAGGTTTATGTAATAAAATATGTATTTCATAGCAATATTCTGTGACTAAAAAAATGCTTTTGAAAAATACTCCTCAAAACAAGTTAAGGACCGCAAACTGAATAAGCCTTTGTTTTTAGATTGTTTATGGACATCGATCAAACGGATGATAATTTATTATCTCTTATAAACAATTGTGAAGGTTCGCAATAGAAAATGACATCAAATAAATATCAAAGAGATCTGCGTTCGATATCTATCTTAACAATTGATTAATTACACGTAAAATGGGTGTGTAAAAATCACAACACTTTCACCAGCAACCAGCATACACCACCAAATGTTTATGCCGTGTGTGTTCACCACGAGCATCTAAGATCGGAACCTGCGAATCGACTTCCTAATCTGTGGACGGCGGACCCGTGCCCACTCCTCATTAAATGCCTGTGACAGAGCTTCCTGTGTCTGAGGAGGGAAGGGTCTCGAACTAATCGGTCTATGGAGTATGTCCCATGCTTGCTCTATTGGGGTTAAGTCGGGCGATCGGGATGGTCAGTCCATACGCTCAATACCGTCACCTTTTAAGTACGTATTGACGACCAGGTCCCAAAATCACAAAAATACTCAAGCCAGATCTCAGCCTCAGTCTCAACTCACTTAACCACATAAACGCAAAGTATGATTCAGGTGGATATAGTTTGGTATGATCGCGATGGTGGTGTTCTGTAGGTGACGGACATAGTGTCGGTGACGACGACATTTCTGTAGCGACGGACATAGTGTCGGTGACGACGACATTTCTGTTGGTGACGGACATAGTGTCGTTGACGACGACATTTCTGTAGGCGACGGACATAGTGTCGTTGACGGCAACATTTCTGTAGCGACGGACATAGTGTCGGTGACGACGACATTTCTGTTGGCGACGGACATAGTGTCGTTGACGACGACATTTCTGTAGGCGACGGTCAAAGTGTCGGTAACGACGACAATTCTGTAGGCGACAGTCATAGTGTCGGTGACGACGACATTAGTAATGATAATCATCGCGATGGTAATGTTGAATCGGGAGATGATTGTTTCCGAGGAAGGTTGTGTAGGCGACGGTGATGATGTCGGCAACGACGCCCATGGTGATGTTACTCATAGTCATGGTTGATGGGAAACAATACATACTGCTCTATAAAAATTTGTTGTTTTCTTTGTGACCAGTGCTGGAAAAACCGTCTTACACCCCCATGTTAGATGAGTCACGCGCAACAACGAGTCACATCTTTTTTCTTTTTTATTTTATGGTTTATGAAAAGTACATTATCAGTAAAAAAACGTCGCACGCGTATTTTGGTGAAATGAATGAAATGGCGTTTTCTTGTCATTTTTTCCACAAATTGATAATTTTAGATATGCAAGAAAAAATAGCCATCATGTTTTTCCGACTACGCACGTGCCCTCGGGTCGGAATTTTCGATCCGATCCGGAAACACATGATCGATACTTTTATTCTTCTACCGTTTTACAGTAAACAAACATTTAACGTGAGTTAAAAACTTTAATTTGGTTATCAACAAAACAAATTTCATTTTCAGCTTTCTTCTTCTTGCCAATGCCCATTTTTTTTAAACTGTTATGCTGTATTCATTGTCAGTCTGCAAATTTATACCCTGAAATAGAAAACACAATTCAATCTCCATTTGAAACGCTAACAAACAAATACAGAATATGATATCAACTTTCAGATGAACAGGCCAGCACGAGGCAAATTAATAGAACAGTTCACCTTAAAAAATTTAAACATAGCTGAACTTGTCAATGCTACTAGCTTGCATCACAGTCATAACGTTTAATACTCTTGTATGAACTCAATTGTTATGTTCATTCATACACATTTCTTGACTGGAAGAAATAAATGTTCTCACATTAATGCAGAAACTACACAATGTAAACATGTTTTAGATAAGAACCTCCATTTCAACCAAATGATGTCGCCTATTGGCCCTCAATAAGTACAAAGATTTAACACCAATGACGTCATAATTTGGTTCTACGTCATAATTTTATTACCCGTCTACTAAAAACCTATTTTGTAAAAGCTTAATGACTAAGAATAGGGCTTTCTCATTTTGCTCGACCCGACATTCTCAGTCATCGAAATTAGACTTTGGGTGTACAAGCCCGAGTTCCAACACAAGTGCTTAGCATGAACATTCTTAACAAGCCCTGCTATATAAAATCCAGAATTTGAGCGAGCCCGAAAAGCGTTTAACCAGTGCAGGGCTTGCGGTCTTTTGCTTATTTTGACCACCGCCTTCTTATAAAGTATAGAGTTTACAATATGTGTTTTGAATATTACATAACTGACGTTTCCAGCTCAGTAATGAACTCGCCTATCGACATTAGCGTCCAACGTTTGTGACCCGCGTTTAAACAGACATGAGGCCGATTGTTCAGAACTTTGTTAAAGTAAACAACGTTGTTCACGTCAAAGGCGTCATCGTTGTTCACGTCAAAGGCGTCATCGTTGTTCACGTCAAAGGCGTCATCGTTGTTCACGTCAAAGGCGTCTTCGTTGTTCACGTCAAAGGCGTCATCGTTGTTCACGTCAAAGGCGTCTTCGTTGTTCACGTCAAAGGCGTCATCGTTGTTCACGTCAAAGGCGACATCGTTGTTCACGTCAAAGGCGTCATCGTTGTTCACGTCAAAGGCGTCATCGTTGTTAACTTTCAAGTCACTATTGCTCTGTAAGTTTCACAGATACACTTATGATCTGCAGTATTCCTTACAAGAGGTGAGACAACTGTTTCAGCTGTACTTGTTTTATTTAAATATATGAGCACATCGCCAAATAGTTCATCTTTAAAAGTTAACAACGATGTCGTGAATCCCGTTGTTAACTCAGGGACGTGATTGACCTGGCAACTGGAGGGCTGAAACCATTTAGGCCATGGGTTCTCGGGGGTACTTTTGGGGTCAAAAGCACACAGCCGTATAAGAAAAACTGGTTTTTTAGAAGCTCCTTTGAAAGTTCTTCTGAGTATAAATTTGAAACAAACTGGAACATCAAAACTTACAATCAAAAGCACTCTATAAACTTTTTAAATCAGCTAAAAATATATTTATTTATTTATTTATTTATTTATCATTATTTTATTATTATTTTTTATTTTTTTTTTTTTTGGGGGGGGGGGGGTCCCTGGTGCCATTAGATCCGCGGAATTCCGCGAATCCGCGGACAAATCACATCCCTGTAACTTTAGCAAAGATCTGAACAATCGGGCCCATGATGTTAAATTTTAGTTCCCCGTCTGCAAAACACACGTTAAAATTGAGCAATCGTAATAAACTAGATGACATGAAGTAAATTCTTAATGAATAAGAATGGGCGGAGTGAACATAGTGAACGGGCGCTGCTTAATCATTAAGAATTTACTTCAGGTCACCTCACTGCCTGTAAACATTATTTACTCATAGATTCCCCGTTGGTGACGCAAAATCTGACGCAGTGAGTGTCTATGGATTAGTGACAGTTGGCGGACCTTGAAACACGCCCAAAAGGTGAAATTCTCTTATAGATTTAGTCTTGGACTTAATGACTGCCTACCTGTAATTTCATTAGCTTAAAATGAAGGTTGTATTCTAAAGTCAGTTAGAATATATTGTGCTGTCTTATAAACTGACAGGGATGGATCCGCTCGCTCCATAATGAAGATGTTTTATAATAAGTTCCAACTGAGATTTTGGCATTTTTGAACGTATGGCAATATTAAGAGACATTACCTGCATGCCTGCTCAGTTTAGCTCCAACCATCAACCCCAGCGCTACGCAGGTGAAGACAGACAGCATCCCTGAGTGTAATGACGCGCCAGCACTGGTTCCGGCTGCTGTAAAAACATATGCATTTTTCCTACTGTGAAAATAAAATTCTTGTTGTTAAGGAATTTGATCCCAAAAACGTTTTTGTATTGAATGGTTAGTGTACTCATTCTATTGTCTTTTCTGGTTGTTTTAACACATTATTGTTCAGGCATTGTTGTCCGGTTAGCGCAGTGGTCAACGCACTGGCTTCTCACATAGGCAATTCCCGGCCTAGGCGCATGCTAGTTTGGTTTGTGGTCACCAACTCGGACAATCGTTGTAAAATTAAATAAAGTTTAAACTAACTCGGTCAAGTGGGTTTTCTTCAGGAACTCCGGCATCCCCCACCTCATAAGACCACATTCTCGAGTAAAATCGTGCAAACGAGACGCGGAGAGTGATTGATATAAGACATCTTCCAAAAAAAAGTGCACCAACAACTCCCATGGTATATCAATAATTCAGAGTCATTTTTTATTACTGATTCTTTGCATGTTGGTGGAAAATGATCATATGAATAGCAAAATAATTTACAAAAAACACAATCTTTATTTAAAATGTATTTTTTATAACTTTTAAATTTGAAGTTGCTAATGTCACAATATGACGGAAGTTTTGACAGACTATTGTGACATTAGCAACAAGTAAAAACTGGGAAAAAGCAAGCATGGACTGAAAATAATATAATATTTCATGGATTCCTAAATTATTCTTATTGACTGGATAAAGAATATAAAAAAACATATTCAGAGAGTCTTTGCAGAAAAAGATGCCATACATTTTCAGATGTTGCTAATGTCATTTATTGACAGAACAGTATGTTGCTAATGTCATTTTTTGACGGAACAGTATGTTGCTAATGTCATGTTTTGACAGAATAATTATATGTTGCTTCTTTTGAAAGGTAAGTATTATACATTTGTATGTCCAGGGTCAAACTTTTGTCTTAAGTCATATTCATAATGATTGATAGAATGTCGCTAGTAGGCATATATAATTGTAAAATATATGTGATGTTTATTTTGACTGGTTAACAGTATATTACATTGCACATGTATGCGTCTGAAATGTTGGTTATGTACGTTCATGTGTCATTTAATGTAATAACCTCACCGTCTAGAAGCGCATGCTATGTAACAGTATACTGTTAGTCGGTATATATAATTCATGTGGGGTTATATCCTAGGGCCCATGTTCACCTGAAGTTAAGAGCACAGCTTGTTATTTTGTTTTGTATGAAATATAGGTAGTTGCTTTTTTTGGAAGGACAAGACTACATTTTAGCAAGAACTACTGCTAAGTAGAATAAGTTCTTTTTATATTTGAGAAAATATGTGTGTGCATTAATCATCTTTCTGTACATGTATACCTTTTTTCACTCAGTGTTGAATTAATCAATGTTGGTTTGCTTATTTAGTAACACAAAACACAAGGTGTCTCCAAAGTATCCACAAATACCTGTTGCTGTGTGTTGCCTCTGCTAATCATGTGTTAGAATCCTATATTCAAAATAAATCTTTGAACTGCTTATTGTTGTAGCTTTTTCTACTAGATCGTAAATAGCAGTATGTTGTAAACTTTGATTTATGTACCTTTTGACTATTCAGAGCTACAGATTATGTTTTGAGTCTATAGGGTAATTCAGCCCTTGATATTCATTTTAATTTGGTTTTCATGAATTTAAATTGGAAATGGGTAAATTGACAATTTTGTTTTATTTCATTAATTAAACTTTAATTATAATTACTTTTTTCACCCCCTCTCGTCAAAATTAATTGGGGTTTAAACAAAATAATTGGGTAATATACCCCAATACCCCCTTATCTGTAGCTCTGACTGTTAACACCTCTCTGTAGCATGCTCACTTGCTTGTAACATAGCTAGAAGGGTGGTGGTTTTGCACATTAGCCATATTAGTCATTAACCAGGCAACCATAGTGCTAAGTGGACCTGGGGGTTCAAGTGAGAAGCAAAAGATGCAATGTACAATTCATGCAGCACACTTTTTCCATTATGTGTAACCTAGAACCTTTCCCTAATCACATCATATAGTTGTCAACTAGACCTTTGTGCTTGCAGATCTATATTATCCTGCTACAAATTTGCTTTCTCAATTAAATCTCATTTGATTTGCTCATTGTTATTATACAAAAAAAACACACGTGATTTCTGAACAATACTTTAATGCCAAATTACTGAAGAAATAGAGCCAACAAAATCAAGTGCAGCTTCAGCCTGGGACACATTACAGGTGATTCAGTTTCTTCTTGATGAACTCTGAAAAAGATAATAGAAAGATAATAACGACAAACACATATATCTATCTACATGTTTGCTATTCATTGTATATGTGTATATATATATATATATATATATATATATATATATATATATATATATCTTTGATTGTTACCGCATGTCCCAAGTGTTACAGTATAATTTTTTTTATCTTACTATTGAAATTTGGGTTAACTTATCAAATGGTAATACCATACTACAATGTATGCAAAGGACCTGTTATATTAAATATTACTGTACCTGGGAATTGATACAGCACTCTTGTCCCACACATTTTTATGTCTGGTGGAGGAAGTTTGAGATCAACTACATCAGTTGCAATGACTGTGTGCTGTAGCTTGTCATCCAGAGCCCAAAAACCATTCTTCCTCGCCTTTGTGAAAAAACGAACCCATGGCCAATTGTCCACCTAAACATATTTTAAAAATCAGTATTGTTTATATACATGTATATGATACAGAAGTTTATTTTATGTTTTTCGGTGGTTTATCAAAATATAATGGTGGATTACATCCTGATAAATTCACTGTCCACTCGGTAAAAATGGTCAAACTCTGTTACCCACATTAACGCCAAAAAGTATACCGAGCATAGTTACTGAATGTCAGAAAAAGTATGATGATGTCGTAATAATGATATCATGTTTGTGGTGCTTTCTGATGACGTTTCCCGCGATTTTTTGATATTTTATTGAAATAAACCCAACAGACGTAGAGCTTGATACTTGAACAGAAAATTTGTTAATATTGATGTAATATCAAGATAATTTCACTTGTGAACACCAAAAGTAGTTATTTTCACTTGTGGCTGCACCACCTGTGCAAATATCACTTTTGGTGCCCACTCGAAATTATAACGCGATATTACACCAAAACCAACAATTATCCTCTATTTATTCTATTTTTAACAGAAAAACTGCTGATAAACTTTTAAAAGTTAAATAATCATGGAAAAAACAGATCTCAAGAACAAGTAAACAAAAAGTCAAATTGCTCATTTATTTTATATGTATACACATTTCACGTGTTTATTTGCTTCTATGTTGTGTTTCCTGCAAGTGATCAATACTTATATTCAAACAATATAAACACACCTGTATATATTATAACTCATTTGAAATAATATCTTGTAACACTAACAATAATAATATACTAACTTGTTACAGTAACAAGCAAACACTTGTAACTGTTAAAAGGTAGCTAGTTTGATTTCATACTGGAAATTGTCATATTTTATAAAACTGGCTTAAATCCATACACATTCTACGTAGAATAACAAATATAAACCAATTTTCAAAAAAAGTTTGCAAAAATTATTAGCAAAATGCACATTTTACTAGTGTCTGTAAACCGAACGTAGATTCACAATAGAAACTTCAATTTGGTTTGTATCTGTGTATTTCGAGATAAGTGCTAGTATTAATGTAAAAATGTAAATAGACAGGCAGTTCCAACTCAAGTTCAACTACGTGTTCAGTAGGTTGTCTTCCACATTTCAAAAAATATGTTTGGAACAATATTTACGGAATTTTAATCGCTAACTTGACCCACGGGGTCACGTTAAGAATCACCAGTTTTAAACAAGTTATTTGGGTGCCTGTACAAGATCTAATCACTCAGACTTGAAAAACAAGTTTTTATAAAGAAAGAGCCATATTAAATTTAGGAAATTACAGGGGTAAATATTTTAGATAAAATCAAACTAGCTACCTTTAAGAGTTAATAATATGGTAACAGAAACAAGCAAACATTTGTAACTGAACATTGACAATTTTCTACACTTACAACTGCGGGAATGAAAGATTGGCCATGCTGGATCAAAATGTAATCTCCAGTGTTATACCTGCAGTCAGTTTTAAAATTAAAGTTACATTACTGTTCCAAATGACCATGTAGCTACGGTTAACTCAAACATATTATGCACGTAAGACTATGGTCCCTAAAGTGTAAGTAAATTATATGTACCTAGCTGGAAGTTTGGTCTGGTCACTGGGTTGCTGCTGTGCCAACACAACACTGGGTGGCTGCTGTTCTGCCTCTACACTGAATGGCTGCTGTTCTGCCTCGTCACTGGATGGTCTCTGTTCTGTCTCGACAATAAATGACTGCTGCATAGACTCTTCACTGAAATTTGTAAGGAGTACGGTCCTTTATATACCATCTAAAACTTATGATATACAAATATGTTACCTTGATTCTATCAAGGTCTTAGCTAATAAAAATATTCAAGTAATAGATTTATATTCAGCTCTGCCTCTGGATTTAATGAGATTCAATATTCACAGAAAGAAGGGGCATTGAAATGAGTCTAGTAGGTATCAATACTAATTTGTTACTGTTGCATTCAGAACTTACTGTGTAAAATCGTGGTCCCTTAAGTATAAGTAAATATATACATGTATATACCTGGATGGAAGTTTGGTGAGCTGGACACTGGGTGGCTGCTGTTCTGCCTCTACACTGGGTGACTGCTGTTCTATCTCGTCAATGGATGGTCTCTGTTCTGTCTCCACACTGGGTGACTGCATTTGTCCATCCAAAATATTGTTAGTCTCAGCTAGCTATAATTTCAAAATAAACTGTCAGTTACACAAACCATTGTTGTTACTTTTTCAATCCAATTTTTCTAAATGTATACATACAATACTGACAGATATATCTTATTTATAATTCAATGTCCATATGATATATACTGCAGGCATAGGGTTAATGCTGTACATTGTATTTAGAAAAAATATGAGTTATTTTTTGACGCCTTTAGACAGAATATATATGTACATTTAAACATATTCAAACTTTGAAATGCAACAAACCACCGCTGTATAACTTTGAACCTGTTACATTTAACTTCAATTGTAATTGAAGCCAAACACTTAAATCGCTCTTTGCTTTCTGGGTTAAACCAGTACTAATTGATGCAAGTAAATTTTCTTGCTCAAAGACAAACAAAATTTGTAAAAGGTCAGACAACTTAAAACTCTAAACGAGCTTTTGAAACATGCCTGGTAAAAAAAACTAACCAAACTGGGTAAATCATTTCCATCACTAAGTATCTCATCATGGTCCAGATCGTCAAGCAAATGACCAATGAAACTGTTATCTAGTACTTCATCAGCTGTCCAGTCATCGTCAACTTCATTAAAGTCTTCAATGATGCCTAATACACTGTTGTCTGCAACATTAGATTCCATGAGTCCTTCAGATTCACCAACAAAAGTCGGGAGCAGGGCGACAAAGTGATTTGGATGCCAGTTTATTGCATGAAGATGGTCCCCATTTAAGTTTGTCCACATCACATAGACAGGTGCAAGTGCTGAAGGGTTAAAAGGATGGAAGGTCCTGTTAAGATCTGATCTTACTGTATGTCCACCATGTGTAGGATATACAGAATATACAGGCCGAGAAAGTACATTTGCCAAAGCTGCAATTTGCCAAATGCCCATATACACACCACCTCTTCTGATGTTGAGCACTTCATTCTCAAACAATTTTCTAATTGCGCAATCAGTTAGCTTTTCCCCATTGTAGTTGTCAGAATACATGGCATACCTTTTGGCAATATGCATGGGTTGATTGCCATCTTGAAGATATTCATCTAACAAATATTTATCTTGGTTCTTTATCAATTCAAGAACAATTCTTGCTCTCATTTCTACAAAGTTTTTTTGATGTCCATAAGCGAAAACACTTGCCACTCTAGGTAAACAATTCCCATCCCCATAAATTGTTGATGGATACAAATCTACAATGTCTTCAGGGATAAGTTTCAATGAATTTTTGTCTATTACCATCCCAGCTGAAATGAGAGATACTGTTGGAGGTTGTGGTAAACTTTGGAGCAAAATATTTTTGCTTTTCAAACCTCTGAATGTTTTTGGTCTCAATAATTGTTGGGTAACACTTTCAACATGCTCATTCGCTGTAAGAGGTGCACTTTCTGGCTCAACTTGGTCTTTCAGTGGTGCAATTTCTGGCTTAACTGGGTCTTTTAGTGGTGCCCTTTCATGCTCAACTTGGTCTTGAAGAGGTGCACTTTCTGACTCAATTTGGTCTTTATCTTGATTTTCCAGTTTAACTTTCTTTTGTCTACCGTGTTGCTTTAACAGCTTTTCTTGGACAATATGTTTGGTAATGTAATTTTGAACGTATGCTGTATTTAAACAGTTGGAATAATCCCCATCTTCACAATTCTTGCAGAAGCATGATAGATTTCTGACCTTTAGGACATTTTTTGTTTTTGTGTTTAGTGCCTGGTGTATTTTTCTTGTATTTACCAATGTTTTCACTTCTGTTTCTAGCCTGTCTCTAGAAATGTCTCCGTTTTCAACAAAGAAGAATTTTCTTTTTGCAAAGGTGTCATCCAGTTCCAAAGTACTTTTGGCATAATTAAACAAATCATGTGCATCATTTATCACCACCTTCCTACCAATAATCGCCCTGTCAACAGCTCTGTTAAAAACACCTGTTTCTCCGTCACAGTCTCCCTTACCGTGCTCTGAGCCGAAAAAATTGCGATTAATTTCTACATCTGCATGTGCTAAGTCTGCAAATGGACCCTTAGATTTGTACTGGGAACTACAACCATCACTGAACACTATTTTTTTTCTAGGCGTTTTTCCAAGCTGAGTTGCAAGATGTTGGTCAACTAATTGCTGGAAATGATTAACAGCGTGGTAATCATGGTTGTTATCCTCTGAGATGATGATAGAGGTTTCTCGAACTGTGCCATTTTCTCCTCGGTAGTAGCTCACTATAGGGTGTATCGTGATATGTTCAGCAGTGAAATAAGCAGACTTAATTTCATCCTGATGTTTAACTTCTCGATTTTTAGCAAAATCCAACACCTGCAATACACAGTCATTTGGCAAATTGTTTTTTATATTAATAAACTGTTGAGTCTGCCATTTTGCTATATGAAAGTGCTGGAAGAAAGTTGTTCCTTGTGCTGGTTTTTCAACATCTAAATGTACCAGTTCATGTAGCAAATCATCCTTCTTTCCTTTTTTGGTAACCAGCGCTTTCTTCACTCTTCCATCTTTGCTTGTTTTATTTTCCCATCTACCCCAGTAAATTTCCTTATCTTCAGGGACATCACTATAAAACTGATTGATTGTGTCAAGATAGTTATCAGAACATTTTTTGCAAGTTCCATTAATGCATTCTGGCTTGTAGAATCTTTCATAGTCTGGTTTCGGGCAAAGAAGAATTCCTAAGATATCTTCTTCATTCACCTTCTTTTTGCTTTTGTCCAATACAACCCTGCTGAGAGATAAAAGTTTGTACCTAACATTGATACAGTAGCTGCAACAGCAGAATTCACGATGACACGCTGCCATTTTGCGTATATTTTTTGGTCTCATGCCTGCAAATGTACCTAAGCTTACTCGCTTTGATGGGTATTCAGCATTATATTTGGAGTGAGCTGCTTGTATGGACACTTGTAACGCATGCCCTGGTCCCTCCTTAGTTGTGTATCTTCTCTGTGGAAGCACCCTTGATATGTCTTCCCGCTTATAAAATTGCTGAATCGATTTTCTGTCTACTTTGTACCTGCGTACGACACTTTTCTTCTTTGAAAGCGTGCGTCTATTTAGTTGTAGCTGGTTGGCAAGTATGCGGATGCTTGACTTCACAAGACTCTTACCTATTGTTTTCAAGGCCGATTTTCCAGTCTTAGATGACTTTAGTCTTGTCACTGTAGAAAAATCCAAACTGACACATCTTGATCTTTTAGCTTGTATCACGCCACTTTCTTCCAAAGCTTTCCTTTTTCGGGGTGTCGTTCTCTTAATTAAATTGTCAATGACTATGGCAAATTTTTTTGGAGTTGATGGCAGGGTTGCCCGAGCATTGCTCGTTACATTCCAACAAGTCTTTTTGGAGGAAAATCCACTGCTTTCTGCAACTTCAACTTGTGGAGACACAACTTTCTTCAAACTTTGTCTTTTCATAGCCTTACGTTCCCTGTCTTTTTTTCTTATCCATGCTTTCTTCTGGGTTGACAAATTAGCTCTGCTTTTACGTTTCATTTCCCGATTATAGTCTCTTTTTGTTTTAATAAGGTTTCTTGTAACTTGATTTTTGTTCACTTTCTGTTTCTTAAGTGGATTATCAATATCTATGCCTTCTTGTTTTTTCTTTTCCATATAGCGCCTTTGTCTTTCTCTTTGTAACATGAGTTGCCTTTCTTTCTTAGCCTTTACTTCTTCACTTACATCTCTTTTCACAAGTTCTTTCTTCAAATTTATTCTGTTTGCTTTAGATTGTTCTCTCTGTTTAATCAAGTAGTCTTCATATAATGCTGGATCAGTTGCCTTCAGATGTTGCCGATATACAGCACTTCTGGATTGCCCCTTTTCCATAATTTATTCTGGAAATACAAAAAAATTATCATAGATGGTGTGTTTAATATTCTGTCACACGTTCTAACTGAGCTAATCATATATAGATGTGCACGCACACACACTCCGTTTTTTTTAAAAAATAATTTAATTATCCCTAAAGATGCATTTCGCACAATGGCTCATCGGGGGAAAAGGGGAATATTACGTTATCATCATAGAAACAGCGTCATGACATATGCATCATTGTGACCATATGAGTACAAGTAATGACGTCATAGAATTAAGCGTAAGTTTAAAATATTGATAAAATGTTGTTCCTTTTGTAACCTAGCTGACACATTATTACATGGAAAATTGAAAATTTAGGTTCTATAATGCAACAATGATATACGTGTGCACTCATGTAGGAAGCCTTATATGTATGAATATAAACAATACTTAAATTGTACGAAGGTCGTGTCGACAATTTATATGTTGAAACAACGGGTGTGCCGATAATAATATATGTTGACACAACGGTCGTGCCCATATTATTCTATATCGGCACGACGGTCGTGCGGATAAGGAATATTATCGGCACGACCGTCGTGCGGATAAAGAAAATATTCCGCCCGACCGTCGTGCCGATAGCCTTTATAAATGGACTATTTCCATCTATGCATAAGCTTTTAAAGGGTTGATCACAATAGAATATTTCAGGAACAGCCCTCATTTGACTGAAAATTCAGAAATTCACAAAATACACTTTTTTAATAAATTTTCTTCATATTACTTGTTCAGAACTGATAACTATTATATTAGACAGGATTTATCAGTAACTGAATAAAATAAAGCAATTCACTTATTAGCTGATCAATACAACAAAAGAAAAGTGATCAACCCTTAAAAAGATAGCAAAAACATACTATACACTGATATATCCGAATATTGGTACTATCCGGTTACTGAACATATACACACTTGGGCAAAAAGAAAATACCATATATATTTCGAAAGTTTAATGTTGATTTAAACATGGAAAGTGGTCTTATACAACAAATATATCATTTTATTTCTGAAATCTCTTTTACTTGTGGCTTACTCCAATTGTCTGTCCAGATATGACGATTGCCAAAATATGTCCGTCCAAAATTGACGTATGAATTGTTAAATAAAAGATAGTCCGTCAAAACATGACCGTCGCAAAAGTCAGTCTGTCCAGAATGACGATAAACACAGATTTGGTCCGTCAAAATGTGACGTTCGCTATAACTACTCCGTCAATAGATGACCATCACAACAGTTTGTCTGTCAAAAATGACGATCAACATCGTGTCTGTCGGTCAAAATATGACGATCGAACCTCAAATTCAACACCGCAGCATGTATAATGGACATTTACTTCTTGTTTTGAATCCAAGTCACATAAATGTTATAAAAATTGTAAATATTGGCTCTAAATAATACAAACCCCGACAAAAAACACCAATGGAAAACAGGATGTGGCTATCGTCACTTGTTTCGATCGTAAAATAATGTTGACAGACAGTAAACTTACCGCATTTACCGCTCAGCATCACATTGTAAACAAACACGCCGCCATTGATTTGGAAAAACGAAATAACCCGGATGTAGTGAAGGCGCCACCTATGTCAAGCTTTCAACAGGGAAGGGGTAATAACTGCCGCATTAACAATGCCCCGGAGCGATCGTCATGAATAGATTTTGACAGAACTGACGCTGACATTATTAATTGCATGCAATAAACACATTTAAATATGATTGTTATATATTTTAAATGTATTAATATCCACAAACATCATTATACTGAATTGTGTGCACAGTTCTTACAGAAGCTATGTGATTATTTACGCGGGAAGGATATTTTTTTTGGTGAAGCACGAACGTCATCTATGTTGACGGAACAATTTTTTTTAAGGAATACAATAAAATGACAAAAAAATCGATCTAGCACGGATAAAAACCATGATGCAAATATAACAAATCAATATTCATCATATAGATGACAGAAATAAACATAAATGGAATCAACAAAGTTACTTAATTTTAAAAATAAACAACATTTAATAATACCATCGTTTTTTTCGGGAGTTGTGTCCGTCAATTTTTGGTCATTTTCAGATTTTATTTTTGTAAAAAAACAACATTAGAAACAATACATTTGCTTCAATTCAGTTTTTTTGTGATACACATGCCATAATATTATATGTATAAAAATCTCAGTCAATACAAATCATGTTCTTATCGAAGATACAGAACATTTCTTATTTTGACGGACAATGGTGCACTTTTTTTTGGAAGATGCCATAATGTTTACTAACTTGTTTCATAATCGTTGTAAAATATATAAGTGTTTTTAAGTGCACTTAACTGAGGCAGTTTCTCCTTGCAAATAAGTGTACATTTTTTTCCCCCAAATTATAATATTTTATGAAATACAGATTCTGTGAATGAATGAGATAAATTATAAGTTAAATCTTGATAAGACTAGCTCTTTTACAGCATAAAGTATGCATAAAAAAGTAAAAACATGGATATCTGGTAATATATTTGCTAATTCATCATGACTTCGTATTTTTCTAAAGTCATATAAAAATCCCAATTTGGAAACAACAGATGGTGAAAATAATTCCGAAAGAAGTCACTGAATAAGATTAAACTTAGCATTGTTTTTCACAATCAGAATGGACCCATTTCCCAAATGGTGGAAGAAGCACTTAGGTAACTTACCTCCCTTTTTGAGACAGAGGTCGAACACGGCCTCGTAGCCCTCGATACAAGTACAGAACAGATTATCGGCACACACCGCGTGTTCTATGCATGTGTCGTCGCCGAGACATTCGTGGTTTGCGTCTAAAATGACAATAAATAGAACAAATAGACCTTCAGGAGGTAAGAGGTATCTCGTAAAATACATTAATTTCCGTCGTTTAGGAATCAGGACAAACTGCCGTACAACTGTTGCACAATTCAGAATAGTTTGTAAAAAATACAAGCATGTTACGGTTTTGATGACAAAACTGGCTTCGATTTCAAATATTTACTTTTGCCTAATCTTTTGAACAGATAAAACATGGTTTAACACGCATAGAGTTATATGGTCATTGTTTATTTAAACGAATTATATCGGATACATTTCTTTAAGAACAATTACTCAATTGCAGATGATAATGCTAATTTTAAATCATAGTGAATAAAAAAACTTAAATATATATTTTTTATATGTGTTGATCGGATTTTTTCTTGCGCGCTTCATGGAATTTGCTCGTGTGCCCCACTGCGTTCATACAGAATGAAGGCAAGAAACAATGCGATCAATCCTTAAATATCACATGATAATGACTGTTGTCCGGTCAAAAGCTACTATAATTCAACTATTCTCGTAGTTTATGATATTTTTTTCTTTGGATAATGAATTTATAAGTCTTATATCAAAATGATTATCCAATTACATGATATCAACAAATGAAGTTGTTACAAAGTGTTTTATGGTAACACAAAACTTCATAATACTAAGCCCCTGCCCCACCCCACCGAAAACTGACAAACTAACTTCCCCTGACTTCACGGGAGACAATTGCTTCCGAGAATAGTAACTTTCGAGTACTCACAGATGACCTTGGCCGACGTTCCCGTAAAGCAAGTAGCGGCAATCACGAGACATATCAGGAAGATGCCCAATCCCGACCGATAACCTGAGACAAAATTACTCCACATTAACCAAGTTAAGAAAGCAGTGCTCCAGCTAGGCGTACATAGTATTAACAGTCATCATTGTAAGCAAAATGTTGCCTTCCGACATATTATTTATGACGTAATTTATCACGTGATACACACACACACGCACGCACGCACGTACGCACGCACGCACACGCACACACACACACACACACTGTACAAGGAACTAACATTTTTAATTGAAAGACGACGATCAACAACATTGCTTATTGTACCATGATAGACTATAAGTATCTACAATGGCTGGTCGAGAGCGTAAGATAGGCGCGAGGATTATGATGGACTTATTTTACATTTTACGAGCGGCCTTTGTAGAAGGAACCCTTTTTTTCCGGCTTTAGTTAAAGTGAAACAAAATATGATAAAAAATCATATTTTTTTTACTTTTTTACGGGTTCTTAAGATGAGTTGAATGCCCGTGGTAAAGATAAGGCTTTTAAGCAGAGCTATTAAAATATTTGTATCTATTTATAATAGGTGGCGGAAAAGTTGTTTCTTTGTATGCGTGTATTAAAGAATTCTTATACCAGTCAGAACTGTGGCCAGGAGTACCATGCAATAAGTTGTGTATGGATAAGTAGCAATGCTGTTTTAATATACACAGAGTACTTATGAACGGTAAGCCCGACGATATGGTCCAAACAGTTACTACATACACCCATGGTGATTTAAATTTTACAAAACCCGTCCTTAGCGCTGTCTGTGTATAGGTTCAATCCATTGGCTTGGGTAAAAGGTGCAGTGTTATTTCTTCGTTCTAAGTTCTTTTGCCTTTAATAAATAACTAAAATAAGTGTTTTTGATTTTTTAAGAAATAAATTGACACCTCACCTGTACGTCCACATGACTTCACTCCACGCATAAATCCTAGAGCGATGCAGGTGAAGACAGACCACAGTCCTACTTGTAATGACCCCGCCCCGCTTTCGAGGTTATCGATGGATGCTGTGAAAAACAGTAAAACGATAAGTTATATCGTCTAAATACGTGTTTGACCTACAGCTCAGTCAATGACAAGAGCTCAGATATGCATTTGCAAGAATGAACTTTACAAATACTATCTGCATGATCTTCATAATGAATATAGTTGCTGAAATATATTTTGATAAATTAACCTACATGTTTTTAGAATACTCTGACAGTAGGAAACGTCCAAAATGTCTGTCTGTTATTTGGTTATTAAAAAAAAACTTTAATTCAACAATTTCTCCCACGTCAGATATGTTGATCCAAAAATTTGGCCATGCCCGAAAATCTTATCTTGCCGTCGGGCAAAGATAAAACAAGTACAGTTAAGTACCCGTATGGAACTCCTATTTTATTGACGTCATCTCACAATTACCTCCCATGTTCAAGACCGTCGTTTGGCAATATTTAAAATCCTAATTAATTACTTCTCGCTTCAAATGGCACCATAAAAAGTTTTCACGCTCCAATGAAGAAATACTGCTGCACTCTCTGTTTCTTTTGTGAGTCTGTAATGTAAATTCCACTAGCGTGGGAGAGTTTTAACACAACGCGTGCTAACTGCTTAACGTATTCTATTCAACTGATCTTGGGCCTCAACAAATGGCGGGAATATGTAAGCATGCGCATTCAACATACACAATATAAAACACTCTCTTCAGAACTATCTTCAGAACTATTTAAAGAACGACTTGACTATTTACATAACCGGAATCACTGCGCGCATATCCATGACAACCACACATATCACATATCTGTACGCAAACTATTTTACAACGCATAAAAGAGTTCCAGGGAAAAAATACATTTTAACTTTATTTTGTTAAACTGAGGTGGGAGAAAAAGGATAGCCGCTCGTGTAAGATAGAAACTCTCGGCCTCGGAAAAAACTTATACTCTTCTTCCAAATTTGGAAGGTTCGCTTTCCATCATACTGATTCCAAAGCCTCGCTACACTTACGTACCTTTCTCTTACTAATTCAAAAACTTCGCAACACTAACCTCACCTTCTCTAACTGACAACAAAATTTTAAACATAGCTTTGGAAACACTTACCTTCCCTTCCCTTACTGATTCCAAACCCCCTCTAGACTTACCCCCCTTTCTCTTTCTGCTTCCAAACTTTTAAACATAGCCCTCGCCACACTTACCTCCTTTCATTATACTGAATCCAAAAGTATTAAGACATGATAGCCCTCGCTATACTTAGCTGCGTTTCTTATACTGATTCGAACCGTTTAACCATAGCCATCTCTACACTTAAATCCCTTCTGTTACTGATTCCAAACCCTCGCAACACTGACCTCCCTTTCTCTTACTGATGTTAAACCGTCGCTACACTTACCTCCCTTTCTCTTACTGATTCCAAACCCTCGCTACACTGACCTCCCTTTCTCTTACTGATTCCAAACCCTCGCTACACTTACCTCCCTTCTCTTACTGATTCCAAACCCTCGCTACACTGACCTCCCTTCTCTTACTGATTCCAAACCCTCGCTACACTGTACTCCCTTTCTCTTACTGATTCCAAAGCCTCGCTACACTGTACTCCCTTTCTCTTACTGATTCCAAAGCCTCGCTACACTCACCTCCCTTTCTCTTACTGATTCCAAACCCTCGCTACACTGACCTCCCTTTCTCTTACTGATTCCAAACCCTCGCTACACTGACCTCCCTTTCTCTTACTGATTCCAAACCCTCGCTACACTGACCTCCCTTTCTCTTACTGATTCCAAACCCTCGCTACACTGACCTCCCTTTCTCTTACTGATTCCAAACCCTCGCTACACTGACCTCCCTTTCTCTTACTGATTCCAAGCCCTCGCTACACTTACCTCCCTTCTCTTACTGATTCCAAGCCCTCGCTACACTTACCTCCCTTCTCTTACTGATTCCAAAGCCTCGCTACACTCACCTCCCTTTCTCTTACTGATTCCAAACCCTCTATACACTTAAATCCCTTCTAACCGTTACTAGCGGTTTAAGAAAAATGCATAAAACATAAATTTTTGAACTTGAATATAAAAATCTGCGATCTAATTTTTTTTTCAGGAGTCTTATATAACTGGTTTCCATGTATTTTCTAAAAAAAACTGGCTCGTTCGAAGACAAAAAATAAAAAAAAAGTTGTCAAAACGTTCAATCTGTGAGAGTGCAGCTTTAAACATAGCCCTGGCTACACTTACCTCCCTTTCCCTTACTTACTTCCCTTTGTCTAACTGGTACCGAACTTTTAAACATAATTTTCGCCACACTAACCTGACCCTTTCTCCTACCGATCCCAACCTTTACTACCCTTTATGATATCAACCTTTTAAACATAGCTCAGGCTACATTTATCCTCCCTTTTCAAGTTCTAATACAGATCCAACACTGAAAAAAGCGCCTTCGCAGCACACACATTCTCTTGTGATGTATATGTAAAACCCTCCACATTACTCTCGCTAAACTTACCTCCCCTGCGGATACACATGCCATACTTCGCCAAATAGCCGTCGTCACATATACAGTACGAGTTGTCAAACCAGTGTGTGTGTTGACACGTGGAATGTGCTACACATACAGTGTCCTCGTCGCACATCCAGTTCGCCGCTTTTATATAAAAAAATAAATAAAATAATCCTTGTTGTCTGCGATATTTCTCTCAATATTTTGGTTAAGTCGAAATTCGAACGAAAGCCCTTGGCTCTATGTTTCTCATAAATTTACTATTTTTTAGAAACAACAAAAACAAAACACATCAGCAAAAGCAGAGTGTACAGTACAGAACAGATCACGATACTCAGTCACTAATAGTTTTATGTTTTAAATACTAGTGACTATAATATTAGTATATAAAACATAAAACGTATATAACTAAGACACTTTTTAAAAATAAATCACTAACATTCTATCATTGTAATGCTGCTTTTGCTATCACAGTGACCAACGAGATGATTAATCATAACTTTATTGGTGTTTACAGTTAGACACTGAAAATTGCAATGTTCTCGTATTATATTTGATAAATAAAATATTCAGTAGAAAGAAAAGGCATATAGCTGATAGTATAAGGCTACTAATAACAACGAAAACATTGATATTCTAATTATAATATTACACATGTCAACATGATGTCTACAGTACAGAGGCGGTTCCAGTGCCCAGTGTCATTAAAGAAGTGAAATTATCTTAATGCAGTCAGTGTACGAAGCCCGACATGTAAACACTTGAAAGAATTGCATCGGGCTAATGCAGAAAGACCGACGTGCTTGTTGCAATTTGTGTTCTTCATGATCATAAAGATAGAAGTTATCATTCTGTGACCTTTACATTTGAATGGAAAGGAACGTTTTACGGTTTACAGCGAAATTATTCATTTGCATTGGGTGATACAAATAACGTTGGTATCGCATTATGACTGACGAAAATATTCGGTAATTATCGATAGTTTATCCGATCGCTTCCGAGTCACTCTGATTGGTCAGAGAATCGCTCCGGTGGCAATATTACAATTGTCGGTACTGGTTCTTCTAATACAGTATTGTTCTTTTTATGTTTATTCATTAATACAATGATATTGTTGTTGTTTTCCGGTGAAATGTCTTTGGCAAAGCTGAGTTAATTTCCTGGCGCACAAATCCCGACATTTTCCAGGAAATCTGAATCGCGCACACTCTAAGTTTCACATGATATTTTCATTATTTGGCTATGAATTTGTAAAAAAATAATTTTGGTCGGTATTTAAGTTAAGGTAACGTACCTGGTACATTTTTGAGTTTGTTACGACTAAGACTCTTAATAAAATGTAAAATGAAGGGATGAGTAATCTTGACTACTGTAGAAGCAGTAATGCACCAGTCAATTGTAACCACGGACCTGTAATGCACCAGTCAGTCCAGTCAATTGTAACCACGGCCCCCAGGTCCGGGGGTATACCGCGGGAAATAGGCCGTGTCTTACCTTCAAGGTGGCCCCGCAGTGCCGATTGAATGCGGTGGTTTTGTTTTCGCGCCGAAAATGGTGGGGAATGGGCCTTACCTAGGATGTCCTGGGGTTGCGGTGGGCATTTGGCGGGGATTTTACCAGCAGTTTGTCCCCACAGCCACAGCCACAGGGCGGGGATATTTACCTGCGATTGGCTGGACCGAAAATCAAAGTATCCGCTATTCCCCGCACCTTGGGGGGGGGGGGGGCGGGCGTGGTTAAAATTGACTGGTGCATAAGAACCACAGAAACCAGATATCAAGCATCTAAGCCGCCAACTGTGGACGCATAGGTTCATAAGTAGCTACAGTGAGTAAGGCCAAACAAACTTGACAAAAATATTTTTTAAAGTAAGATTTACAATTTCGTTTTTAATAAAAAATGTTTTTTTTATAAACACAGGAAAAATAGGAACTCACATTAAGTTACAAAGTTTCAAGAACAAAAAATATCATGTCAGGATCTTGACCTGTGTCTGTTGCAAATGTCAGTGTCAGTCAGAAGTGTATGTACGTTAAACTTCAGTCCGTCCTAGTACTCCTACTTATGTCTATACAGTTATGTATCAAACACAATCTTACGTGTCGGTCTTCTGCCATCAACACAGGAAGGAGAGCAGCTCAGCATGTAAAATACTGCAAAACACGCTATAATCCACAACCTTGCCATCGTCCTCGTGCGTAAAACAAAACTGCTTTGACGTCACTACATGTTATGACGTCATCCTGAAAGTTCAATAGAGGCAACTCTTGCTTTTGATAACAATACCAAACGGTCGTTAACTCCCTTGCACTGCCTTCTTTAAGAAAAAAACATACGAATAATAAATAGATCATCAGTTAATTACAGGTTAAAATATCACGAGAAGTCATGAATGTATTTTATAACTTAACCATTGTGTATCATAAATAAAACTGTTAATGTGAATAAGTACACTACAGTATGATATAAAATATGACAAGAAAAACGAACATAATTTTACATGATCATCTACTTGCACATTAACAATTTACATAATTGAGATTTATAAACACTATTTTTGTTAAGATCTACTGTTTCGTGATTTAGGGACTGCCTCAATTGATCAGAACTCAATTATAAACTTCGTTGATTTTCTCAAGTATCAACCACTTGTGTATACATGCAAAGAAACGTGAAATGTGCTCGCCGAAGATTGGACCTGATTTAAGCTGTTCTCCAACAAATTGACAGTTTTGACCTTTCTTAGTGTGTTGTCTCGGAATCAGCTAATTTGGTATTAAAGCCTTCAATTCAGTCATGTAATAGAAAATATCACTATAATTGAGAAAACTGCCGAAAACTCCATTTTGATTAAAGCGTAACTAACGTATAAAACATCAGTTTTCGAACGTATTTATTTTTATATGAAAAAAACAACACTGCGATCTGGTCTTTTGTCAGCAGTCTTGTATCACTTGTTTCCAGATATTTACGAAAATTTTGGCTCATTCTAAGTAAAAAAAAATAATTTCAAAACGGTCAATCTGTTAGAGTGCAGCTTTAAGACATAATATTGTTAACAGTTTTGAGCACAGACGTTTCAAACCAACTTTAGTAAATATTTAATATGAAATAAAAGAAACTCATTTCTTTATGTGAATTCGAAATGTCCAAAATGCTTGACAAGTCAAAGTTTGTATGTTTTTATCAAAGCTTTAATGCATTGAGACCCTTTTCACCATAAAATCCTTCTATTAAAAAATATTTGTTGAAGAAATTTGCTACCAGAATGTACATTAAAATCACTGTGTTTATTTTCAATACAAGTTTTTGTAAAATATTAACGAAGAAGCCGCACGACTTTGTTGTTCAGAATCAAGATAGTTAGTTTAACTTTAGTTTAAACATTATATATTTTACAACGATTGTGAAGAAAGCTTTTATAGCTTATACTAATTCCCTCTTATTGGCACGATGTTGCGCGAGAGTGTGGTCTTGTGTTGTGGGGAAAACCGGAGTACCCGGAGAAAACCCACTTGTCCGGCTTGATGAGAAGCGAGTGCGCTGACTACTGCGCTTACCGGACAATCAAGATAGTTTGTGTAATTACACACAAAGTCACGCCATTTACGAAGGTTCTAAATCAGCGGTAATTCAAATACACATGTCGGTCTTTCAATAATGGAAATGAAATCATTATTACAAAAATAACATTTTTTAGAAAAAAAAATGCATTGCTCTAACACTAAAGATATTATTATCATGTTATCAAATCTTTTATCATGTTATTGCAAACAGAACCAAACGGTTCTTCTCAAGTCTGAAATGAACAGGTGTATATGTTTACACTAGATTTTCTAGAACATAGGAAACACTATCGAATCTGCATCATCTTCAAGATAATCAAGAAATATAGAGTTTTCTGCGTATTTGTGATTTGGATATATATGTTTATTATAATTATTTATTTGCAACGCTTCCAGTATGAGTTTAATCAGAATATATCCTAATTAATGCTCAATATGAACATTACGGCGAATCAGTGTTTATTTTTGGGTTTGTTGCTTTTTTTCCCTGCTACGTGTTTTTGTCAAAATTTCAGAGTTCTTCAAGACGTAAGTACATGTTTTGTTCTTAATACTATTATTTTTATCCTAAAGTTACACTCAATAATAAGAAACAATGACTCCTTTATTTGTTACATTTAATTTGTCTAAAATATGATTCATTTTACGATTCGTTAGAATTTTTAGGAAATGACGTCCCTAAGACGCTTCGACCCATGACCATTTCAGTATACATAAATTCACACCTGAACACGAGGATAGGTGTACCTCATCGATCAGTATTAAATTCCAGCCGAAAAACAACAACATCCACAACAGTAACAACAACAACAACAACAACAACAACAACAACAACAATAGTAACAAGAACAACAACAACAAAAACAACATCAACAACAATAACAACAACAACAAAAACAGCAGCAACAACAACAGCAACAGCAACACCAATTATGAATTTAGAACAAACTATGTCAGTAACACACATTTGCCTTATGCTTAATTATTATCTATAGATAGCCATAATTTTAGAAGAAAACATCATAGGCATTTATGTTAGCAGTCATATCGAACCTTCTTATTCCTTTACAGAAAAGAGACGGAAAGAAAGTATTCTACAGCAATGATTTTGGTATTGTTAATAATTATTAATATAAGTATTCTCGGAATCTTCTTATATAAAAATGCCTGTTTTATGTCACATATAAAAATTGCGCTTTTCGCGTTGTGTTGTTCTTGTTGGATAGCATGTATAAACAAATAATATTTGCTTGAAATTGATTAAAAACAGTATAATTAGCATCAAAACTATTGTACACATGTATATTAATTCTTATTTTATTCAACAAATGAGAACGTTTTTACTCGCCAATGAGTGTTAATTCTTTAATTTTATACATATTGTTTAATAACTTACCCATTTGCAGGATGTTCGCTGCCAAATAAACAAATACGATTTCCGGAACTATACGAAACAGTTTCCGACGCCAGTCGAGTTCTAAGCCCACCAATCAACTTCAGCGCCACCTATCTGGAAAAAGAAGCCAATGGCGGTGCGCCTGGTGTTTTCTACCCAGGCATTTTGGTCTCCTTCTTTGAATCCGACTACTACAATTCCGGTACGAAGAAAACTTCACTTTAAAACACATACACAGCTTGCTAAATGTTTTGTTTGTAATACTGTGACATTGAATTCATTAATCCAATTAAAGATTCATATTTATCATCTGTTCAATTTCAGAGAAGACGTATATTAGTTGAGCAACAAATTCACTTTAATGTTACCTACAATCAGAAGTTTGACTTCCAATATGCTTGAACCCGATGTATTGCTTAAACGTCATTTTTCTCGGTTTCCATGATCTAAGTTGGGGATTATTTTGTTAGTATTGAGAAGATTCTGAACTATTTCAGAAAGGATAACCAGCACGCGAGGGTACGAAATATCCGTGGGACGAATAAGGAGTAGGATGTGTTTCGTGGTACAGCTTGATGAACAATGGCCAAGGGAGGCAAGAAACTTTTTTTTATTATTATACTGCGTAGATGAACACACGTTAAAGGCCTAGTTTAAGGAATGTTTGGCATGATAAATCCCTGCTGTGCATCACTTGTTTGTTGTATGGCGCCACAGCAGGTGTCCGTTTCCTGTGTATTTGTTTATTGGCTCAGGGCCATTTAGAGTTTTTCGAAACACTTTTAGAGTAGATTGTCTCATTGTTTAGCTTATAAATACAAGATAGACATTGCCAATGCATTAATTAGTTTAGAGTAATAAGTGTTTAAATAAGTTATATAACTGATATATTTCAATCACTTTTAAATCATGGTTGGGATTGTTATACCCAAACTGGGAACGATAATAGGATTTTATGTATAACATATACTATTACTCTTATTCTCGTTCTAAAGCATTGTAATGAAATTTTGTAAAGTATTCGAAAATTTAAACAAAAGAACTATTAGACAAGATTTTTTTTCATTTCTATTATAAAATCTCCAGAACTGCACAGCAGGACACGCAGATCTAAGGTCTGATAGACAACTGATGGCAATAAAGATTAAGATCAATACACAGTAGTTGTGAGAACGATAAATCTGAAAGATTTTACTAAATTGAGTCCATTGTTTAACGAGTTTATTTAATCGCGATGATGACAAAGAACCACTCATCGCATATTTCAATGTATTAGTGAAAGTTTTACAAGAAACTCTGGAATCATTTTACCTAATCATCCCGACGCCGCCGACAACACACACGACTGTTATTCCATTTTAACACACGGACAATCAAAAATGAGTTATTTAAATTGGATCGTACCCTCTAACACCTGAATTGACAAATGATTTTAATCGAGTGGAGGTGATGATGATGATGATGATGATGATGATGATGATGATGATGATGATGATGATGATGATAATGATGATGATGATGATGATGATGATGGTGTCGTTGGTGTAAGAGTGATGATGAGGAGTGGTTGATAAAGAATAGTTAGTATTATAATGTTATTAATTAGGTGATTTCATATTGGCCTAGTTATTTGTCCGTGGTTAGCTGTATTTGCCTGAGCCCGAAAGGGCGAAGGCAAATACAGCTGACCGAGGACAAATAACTGGGCCAATATGAAATCACCTAATTAATAAGTATTTTATTAATTAACTATTACCGTTTTGGTTAAAAACATTCTTATAACTTACCTTTAGTTCACATTGAAGCCGTATTTATCCCTTATTCATTCATGGTGTCTGCTTTTCTAGACTTGACTTTGCTGATTTTGACATGCATCCTTATAGTGACATTGCACATAAAGCACTGTACATTGTAAGGAAGCTTGTCTTTTCGTCTTATTTTGTAAATCGTTTGCCAAAACGTCAAATGTTTTACCTTCGTCGTCCATTTTGTCGGCGTACAAAATTATAATAGTCGTAAAATCCACCAACGGGTTAAATACAACTCAACTCAACTCAAATCAACTTTATTCAGTACATAAAGGCCTCCGGCCCAAAATACATACTATAATATATACATCATTAATTACAATACAGTGGTGTCATTGCTTAATACAAATTGTTTACAAACTTCAATCTGCTATTTTTAACAAGTAAAAAATAAATATTGCCACTTGTCGAATAACAAAACTATTATCTGACTTTAGGAGTCTGTAAAAGGCATGTAGGTCAGATCGACCCGTGTACCAGCTAAATAAAAACTGATTTCTTACAGTAGATAACCTTGGGCATATGAAAAACACATGAAATTCATCTTCTAATAAAAGCCTGTTCTCGTTGATTAAGCAGGACGCACATATTCTGTCGTTTCTGTCTATGTTAAGATGTCGGCCAACTTCGATATTTAACCGGTGACTTGAACACCTAAATCGCGCGAGCGCACGGACAAATTTATGTGACAAGTTTATGGAAAGATATTTTTCCGGATTTAGTAAGGATTTAACATGTTTATAGAGATCGCATCTTGAAGATGAATTAACGGTATCGTGCCATCCCTGAGTCATACAGTCGATTAAGCGAAATTTAAATTGCGCGTTGAAAGTATTAATGTCGCCTACGTCTTGCCATAGCCAGACGTAGCCAAATTCGTACTGAAATAATATTTTTCTAACTTTTGTTACCCAATTTATTCTTCCAATATCGTCTTGACGTTTTAACATAACGTAACAATGTTTAGGGTAGCGATGGTTTTGCATATGCAGAATTTTACTCCAGTATTTTATACATTTTGAATAATATATCACGCAAAGTGGAGCACGACCACATTCACCTAGTGCCATACAATTATTAGTACTTATATTTAGACCGAGATTTTTTTACAGAACAAACTTTGAGCTCGTTCGATTTCGGGGGCGTAACTACAACCCCAGATTTCCGCTCCATATGTCAGAATGGGGACCACCATAGAGTTAAACAGTTTAAAAAGTTCCTTGTTATTAAAACGACCAAACGGTCTTTCATAAGATTTGATAGCGAAAACTGCTTTCCTGGCCTGCAATGTTAACTGGTGTTTTGCATCTGACCAAGAAAGTTGGGGGGGTAAAAAATAGACCCATATATTTATACATAGAGGTTGCCTTAACATGTTGACCTTTGTATAACCAAGTTTCATAATTTCTCAACGGACCGCCGTTTCGAAATACAATGATTTCTGTTTTCTTTAAGTTAACAGTCATTTCAGCGTTATCACAATATTCCGATATACGGTTAAGTTGCAATTGTAAGTTAATCGCGGTTTCTGCGCAATTTGCTACGTCGTCAGCGAATAGCAGACTTAAAATGTCGGGAATATCATTTGTTATGAAAATTCCTCTATTATTATTGTCCGTTAAATAAGAACAGAGGTCGTTTTTATATAGACTAAAAATTATCGGCGAACTCAAATCTCCTTGTCTGGTACCGATGTTGCAAGTAAAGGCTTCTTATAAATTTCTCTTTTCTACTCTAACGCGCGCGGTCAAATTTGCATACATTAATACAAGAACATTTAATATTTTTCCACGAACGCCTTTACTCATCAAACTAGTAAACAATTTTTGATGAACTAACGAATCAAATGCCTTTTTAAAGTCGACAAACAATACGTAAAACCTCCCCCCCCAGGCTTTGATGTATATTTCGTTATCATTGATAGCAAACAGAAAATATTATCTATAGTAGAATTACCCGCGCGAAAACCCGCCTGCGCCTCGTCAATTACGTCGAACTCCTCCGCCCAACGTGTAAGTCGGTCATTTATTATACCAGAAAATATTTTATACATGACATTGATGAGAGAAATGCCTCTATAATTAGATGGATCGTTTCTCGAACCTGACTTGAAAATAGGCACCAAAATGCTTTCGCACCAAGCATCTGGGAATGACCCTGTATCTAAAATTTTATTAAAAAGTATCAATAATATGGGTGCTATTTGGTCACACGTGTGCTTATAAACCTCTGCCCATATCCCATCAGCGCCACATGCCTTGTCCGTTTTAAGTTTACCGATACTCCGAAACACTTCTTCGTAAGTAATAGGACAATTCAATACTGAATCCATGCCATGGTTATATATACCATCCGTGTTTATATTTAACAAGTTAAACTGACCATCTTTAAATAATAGGTCTTTAAAATACCTAAACCACTCTTCATTCTTAATATTACAAGGAATTGGATTAGTTTGGCGTGCGCTAGACTTCAATAATGACCCAAACTGTTTTGAATTGTTGCTAGCTCGTAACAGTACATTTTTACGGTTAATTTGATGCAGAATTTGTTTAGATCTACAAAGTGATTTAAACCTGTTACGCCTTATATGTAGCAAAATCCTGCTCATTATTTGTGTACCTAAAGCGACGTAAGAGTGAATACTTGTTGCGCTTCAATTCATCGCATCCGTTATCCCACCAAACGGGTTGTGATTGTATAGTAGCCTTAAATCCTTGATTTGAGCGCATATTATATGCAGACGATTTATATACATGTAATATGATCGCGACCGCCTCGTTGACGTTTTCGTTAATAGCAGTTTGAATACGTTCAAGGCTTAATTCAAGATTTATGCCAAATAAGTTAAAAAACTCAGTCGACACATTTTGTCGCCATTTATAAGTATCGTATGTCATATTTGTTTGTTGGGCATTATTGATCTGAGTCCGATAAGGGACATCGCTTCGTGCATCGCGGTATCTTATATGAGAGACGATGGGAAAGTGGTCCGATTCGTCTCGATTCATGACGCTAAAGTATGAAATATACGGAAACGGTTCTGAGGCAACAATATGATAGTCTACAACACTCTGTCCCTCATTTGCTAAACATGTTATATCCCCCGAAGTATCATCATGTAATCTACCATTTAACAAATGTACATTGTGAATACAACATAAATCAATCAATGACCTACCAAAATTATTTACTCGACCAAGATCTTTATTATTACGCGGTTGTTCAGACGTATCGCCAACGTAATCTACATGATATCCATACACATTATCTAAGTTATCTGAAGAAATGTAGTCCCGCAGATCTTTAGTTCTTGCGTTAAAATTGCCCGCTAAATAAATATAACAATCATTAAATTGATTCTTGATAAACTCTAACCTATCTCCTAGCAATACAATGCCATTCTCTCGATATTTTTATCATATATAGGTGAACTTTCTGGCGAAACATATACAATGTAGAGAATGACGTCTTTTATTAAATCAAACATGCTTGACTTAATATAAAGAACTACACCGTCTTCAAAATCACTACGTATTTGACGAATAAGACCCGATTCAACTAAGCCCGATTTAACAAAAACACTAACGCCCCCATTATTTCGAAAACAATTCGATTGATTTGTTCTGATATGGTCAAAGTGGCAATAATTGTGCAAAAAATTATCAAATTCACTTTTAAAATTACTCCATGTTTCAACTAATCCAATAATGTCAAAGCTTTGTAAATATTTATGGATTTCATGGTCATTAGTGTATTTATGCAATCCACATATATTCCATGTACAAATAGATAATCTTTTATCGTAATTTGTTGTCTCTGGGCTTCGGCCGCGTCCCTAGTCGATTCCTCCACCCCCGACGGCACCAAGAAGGGTTTCATCCGATGAGTCATCGTCATCCTGCGAAGTTCGACTCCCATCCCGGTATCGTGGCTCGTCGCCTGTAATAGTAATCGGTCGTGTATCCGGAGCCCGGTTTACCGGCCGCCCACGAGCAGCGCCGATGCGCACTATTTGTTTACTTCCCTCGTCATATTTATATACGCTGTCATCAACGATCAGTTTATCGAAGCTAAGCCTTGCGAACCTCCCATCATTACGTTCTGCCACCAAACGTTTTGAAAGTTCTCGCCTATGGCGCATTACACGTTCTGTGTAGTCCTCGTGCACAGCGTATCCTGAGCCTCGGTTGAGTAAAGTTCTGGCCTTGTTCAAAATGGTATCTTTGTCCTTGTACTTGCCGAACTTCACAATAATACTACACTTATTTCTATCCTTCCCTTTCACCCTATGAGCCCTTTCAATCTCAGCATTATCAAGCTCAGGCAAAGACAAATCATTTTTGGTAAAGTTTCTGACTTTGCTTTCGCTCGTTTCCCAATTTTCATTCATGTCGCCGTCGATACCAATAAAACGAAGATTATTCCTGCGTGAGGCCCCTTCAACATTATCCACTTTTATTGTCAAGTTCTTCAGAATTGATTTCATTTCTAAATTTTCAGTTTTCAAGAATTCATTTTCCTTCTGTAAGTTACTGATTGTGCTATTTATATCGTCAATTTTACTGTTTATAGACATCAAATCACTTCTCACCTCTGTTTTCATGGTACGTAGATAAGACATAACATCCTCATTATCACTTCCCGCCTTGGCCTGACGGGCTTTGCGCGCTGGCTCCTTACCCCGACCCCTCGGTGGCGAGAGGTCATAATCCTGGCTACCGGCACGGATGCGAACGAGAGTGTGCTCTGTCGAGTAGCCCGATGTGACCCTGGGGCAGGCCCTGGTGTAGGTCCCGGATTGAGTTCCACGTCTCCACCTACCACAATTAGTATTGACCACGCCAAAACAAGTCTTAATAATCCACTACATGCACTTCTAGTCACAATAATACCCTTCATTTTACACCTCACTTTATGCGGCATCACAAAACATCCAATGCGAGCTCTATACACTGCAATATCTACACCCATTGTTAAATTTTACTGGTTTATAATCCCTGAGCAACAACACACGTCCGCCATTATCAAGGGACACCACTCCTCCCTGTTATATCAAACCGTACAAAGTGGTTCAATCATTCAATAGGTTTAAGTATTCCAAATAACTTTATACGAAGCACATTTGTTTTAAAAAGTGAGTAATCGGAAAACAAAATGGCTACCTTGAAAAAGCAATTTCCAGCATATTTCTCATATTAGGCGAGTTTCGACAGCCAATGAAAATGATCCATTTCTCAAATCCTATATTAGGCGAGTTTTGTAGCCAATCAGAACGAAGGAAACTCATATTAGGCGAGTTTTGTTGATATTGGCCGAGTTTGGTCGATATTGAGCGAATTATGGCATATATTGTCTTCAATTGTTTGGTATTGATACCGCAGTTGTGTCTGTATCTCGTCAAATACGTAATAGTTGATTAATATATGTTTATATTAGCCTAGGTTCTTTGTCTAGACAAATAAAATATGTATGTCAGTATAAAAAAAGAACTATATGCGCCACGAAGGCATATATTTGTATTTTATTTTTTTAACAGGATCTCATCACGGTTGAGTTGTTTCCGATGCTTGGAATGACACATTATCGTGTTCACGCGACAACGCTGCCGGGGACATACGCAGAACAGGGTACTGACGTCATTGACGTGGCAACCGGAAAATGGGAGCTGAATAGTAAGTATATTTGATAATATATATGTAAGATATATCACTCGCCGTCACATACTACACAGCTTTATACAGAAAATGTGTTAACTAGTAGATTCGATCGAATTTTTCCTTCTGTTTTCAAATAAAAAGTTATCATAACTAAATTATTACCAAATACCACCATATACAAATGGAGTGATACATTTTCTGACCAATCGAAACCAAGAACTGTTATAAAACGCACGTGTAATACAAACACAGAAAGTGTATATATACGTTATACTTGCAAGGAACGTGTCGTGTTCAAAAAATGAGGTTGAAACAAAAACATTTAATATTTTCTTTTTCTTTAACAAGAAAACCTCCTTTCGCCTCCTCCTGCCCTATGGTCACCGGAAATCAGGTATTTAGTGCCCGGAAATGCGTCTGGAAAAGAGGTTGAGATCGTTTTCTCGCGTCCACCTCCGGAGTACGGATTCAAACGATACGAAATAGCATTGGCGTCAAAAACTGACGTCAATGCCATAAACGTTGTAGTGACGTCACAGTTCTTCTACATCTTTTATGGCATAACGCCTGGAGAATATAAAGTTATGGTAAGATTTTGTAACATCATTGGCGTCTTTTGTTTTCGATAATATTGTTTTGATGAATAATAGTCACTTCGTCGGGTACAGCCGGAATACTATAACGGTCTTTCTCAACGGATCATATCGTTGGAATTGCCGAAGATGTTATTAGCATTGCTGTTAAAACATTATTTCACTTATTCTTGATGTGTTTATTGTTTGTTTTTCAGATCAGACCCATAGACGAATACTTCTCCGTCTCCGACCGTTGTCTGTGCTCTTTGGGGAATGGCGCATGCGCAAACTGCCTGACAACGCGTTTAGAAACAGTCACAGTTCAAGAATGATTTAACAATACGATTGTCTTGATCCAATTCGTGATCAATTCAATTAGTTTACAACTGTATTACTCAACTGTCATGTTTCATTTTAATGAATATTAACAAGCACACATTATGGTTAGGTGATATAACCATAATTTAATTTTCTGTCCGACTTTAATAGATAATGGATCTAAGACATTATATGCAGGATGTCAATAACAATCTCAGTTTAATTAATCATGCTGAATTAAAGACGGACGGACTACTTTGCTCTGCTTGAATAATTTGTTCGCTTGGAAACGTATACAGCTGTACTATTTTTGGTGTATTTTATAAATCAAAGTACTGATAGTGCCTTTACCTGAACAAGGTGAGCGTTGATTCATTCTATGTGATACCCATAATATCATATGAATGATAGTTTGACACTGGCTTGCTCGCCCTCACGCCTATCCGTCCACTCACTTAATATGCCGACACACCCGCCTGCCAAAACACTCACTCATCAATCAAAACAAACTCACAACCGAACCGACCCATCATTTCGATTCTATGCATTCCATGAGCAGCAGAATAAAACGTACATCATAACAAAAGGTGGTATTCAGATTTAACTCAACTTGTATACTATCGTGTTATTCTATTACGTCTATCAACTTCAATTTTAAAAGAATGTGAGCACAATTGTAGTATATAAAATACCTGTGGTATCGTTCGGTTCTGGTACCCAGCTAATAGATTAAACGGTATATTAAAGTAAATTGTAAAACACAACAATTATGGCAGTGGTGTTCGAAAAGAACCCGTTGCGATTCTCGTCCGCTCTGAAAGAGGGGTGATTTTTCTGTTCTGGCTTGATTCAGATTACAGATTCAATGCAATGAAGCTCGAATTCAGTACCGCCTACGAGTATTGTTTTATTAAATTGCTTTACCAGTTTAATTGCAATTTGAATAACTTTGGCATTTTTCCGTTATATCCGGAAAAAGAAAACTTGTTTTTCAAATTGGCCGCCATTTTGATCGCTATTTATTTACAAATTGATTAAAAAAACAAATTGGCACGATTTTAACGTCTCCGGCAGATTGTGCACTGAAGTCTGTCCATTGGTGCAGCGACCAAGAACTCTTCCAGAATCCCATATTTGGGATGGGGAGGGGAATTGGGGTGCAGTAAGCTCACTTATGCTGAGTGTTCTGGTTGGATGGTAATAATATTTGTGTGCTCTCTGCTAGTGTCTTATTGGCAAGCAGCTGATTATTACGTTTTGAAGACCAATTCGTACTCAAATTTGTGAGGGACGCGTTGTTGACACTGAGATGACAGGAACTGAGTAATGAACCTTGGAAACCGTTTAAGTTTATGAATGCAGGCAAAATATAACTGGTAAAAAGTATCAACAGGTTCACTACATGTGTATTGTTCTAGTACAGAGTGAAGTGAACATTTATTTGCCGTGGGTCCGGCTGTAGGTAGAGCAGCGGATGCAGTCCAGGTAACCATGCCCATCCTTAAATGGGAGGGGTTAGATTCTGGTGTGTTATAATTTATGTTATAAATGCCCCTATAACACAAGTGACAGATTTTGACTGGTAACTAAAGTTTGGGACTACCTGAAGTGGTTTCGGCTCAGTCGGGAGGCCTCTCCCGATGGTAGCTGCAGCCAAGTTAGATACCTAGTGAATGACTGTCGATCATTTAAAACAGTCTGAAGTGGTTGACACATTTCCTGGAACCACAGGGGCAACTGGTGAGTTGCCTGAATAACAGTGTGAACCAGGAATCTCCATGTCTAACGGCAATGTTAAGTTAACGGTTAGTTCGAGGCGAGTCACTGTAAAACGGGTAAATGGAATCCGAGAAACTCTGTAAACATGAAATGCGTGGTTGAGTGACAAAACAGTTATCCGTAGCCATAGATGGGTTGTGGCATAAGATGTATTCTGAAGCTCAGTAAAAACAAAGCCAGAATAATGTTTTCTGGCAGGGCAAGAAAAAGTTTAAGGTAGCACTGTCTAAAGCATTAAAGTAGTTCCAAATTACATCTACACTTTTGTGTAGTAATGTTAGTTGTCCTACCAGCAGACTATTTTGCTTTATGGCAATGCAGTCACAACATTGCTGCAATGGAGGATGGCTTACCATCTTCCTTAAAATGGCTTACCATCTTCCTCCTATGCTGGAACCACAAAAGTTCCCACACTTTGCTTTGTGAGACGTTCTGTCTCACACTAGAGAAGAGACAAAGGGTGATACCCTCGCTGCGGGTAGCCATTGATAGTCACTGTCATCGGACAGGACATCCTTTGTGTTAACCAATATTGTAGGTGTGTGGGCGCCTTTACTGCCAGTAGCCATTGATAGTCACTGTCATCGGACAGGACATACTTTGTGTTAACCAATATTGTAGTTGTGTGGGCGCCTTTACTGCCGGTAGCCATTGATAGTCACTGTCATTGGACAGGACATCCTTTCTTTTAACCAATATTGTATATATTTGTGGGCGCCTTAAATGCCAAGACTTAGAGACAATGAAAAGTATGGAAGCTAGCTGTCTCTTGCTTGAGACAGACTCACCGTATTTCTTCATGGTCTGTCACAGGGCACGGGAGGTCCTCTCCCGGCTTCCTTAGGGTCACTTCGCAAAGTGTTGGTGAAATCCTGTGACTAGCCTTGAGGGATGTCCTACTGATTTACAATCGAAACATCTATCTGCTGTTTCGTAGGAAAAAAACATATAAAAGTTAGATCTGGATTGGTGGTTGCAGCATTACGTCTTGGAGAAATTTTCAATTTAGAATGTAAGGTAACTTTTGATTTTGGCCATATAAAACATGAATATTTCATCAATTTAATGAAAAGTACAGGAACATTCCTAGTAAAATTGTATATGCAGTTTCAGTATTTAAACAATAACCTTTGTTAAAATGAGCTATTGTGGTGTATGTCGCAATACTCATGTATCTCAGTAGTTTTCCGTATTATACCAAAATTACGTTCTCAAACTAAGTGAGACGTTCTGTCTCACTCTAGAGTAGGAGTTAAATTCTAAAACATTAATATCTTACACGGATAGAGTCGTACTGTCTCTTGAAGTATAAATACCAATTGTTTCACTCGTTTCAATGATAGCGGCCAAACGCGTATGCAGGTCGTATTCCAGAAATAATTTCTCACGTATACAAAGTGGCCGGATGTTCATCTTGAAAAGAGGCTTAGATCGTTTTCTCGCGTTTAATTCCAGATTGCGGATTCATACGATACAAAAGCAGCACTGACGTCAATCCTATCAACGTTGTTATGACGTTACAAGTGTTTTACACGTTGAATGACATGGTTGGAGAGTTAAACCTAATTACAAAACTTTAGTGATACAAGGGAAAAAGGAGCTGTAAAATTGATTTTATTTTAAAAGGATATAACCTTTGCGCTGTCATTACTCATCTAATATTTACAAAGAACATACTTCTTGCCTTTATGTCTTCATTTGGCAAGTTTCGTTTTCGATTTTTTATGCTTGATAGTTAACACATATCTGGACGACTCCGGAATACTATTACGTTCATTTCCAACGGAATATAGTACTAAGATTGTGGTCGATGAAACTGGCATTGCTGTTTCAATTATTCTTGATTTTTTAGTTATTGTTTTCAGCTCATGCCTATAGGCGGACACGTCTCCGTTTCAGACCGCTGTCTGTGCTCTTTGGAGAATGGCACATGCGCACACTGCCTGATTACATACCTGGAAATAGTCACAGTTAAAGAATGATTAAACAATTTCGATTGACTTGAACCAAGTATTGATGAATTTAATTAACTTTACACCTGTAATATTTAACTGTTTTTTTATATTTAATGAATGATAACACACACCAATTATTATTATGTGATATAATCTGAATTAAATTTTCTGTCCGACTCAAATGTATAAAGGATCTCAGACACAAACTCATTTGAGAACTCATTTTAGAACTGTTCTATAAAAGCCGGACAACTTTGCTATTTTTAAACAAAATGTTCGTGTGGAAACGTATACAGTTGTACTAGTTTTGGTATCTTTTATAAATACATTGCGTTATATCTTGATATTATTGAAATTTGGTTTATGACCAAAGAAAGATGTGCACTAGATCCCACAAAATGATTTTTACAAAATATACTTTCAAAGCCTTTTTACATACCCTGAGTTATGATTATAAATATTGGACCATTAGTTCTAATGCAATGCACATTTTTAAATTTTGTATAGTCTCCCTTTACTTAGTTATGTATTCTGACAAACTATCCACAACTGAAATTCAGTTACTTCCCTTGACGTATAAGTGTAGATATATATTTACCCTCATTTGAATTATGATCAAAACATGTTTATATTCACACTTAAACCATTCAGCCGCGTCTTTTATGTTTTTGCACTTACATTGGTCATGTCTCATATATGTAATTCAGCGCGGTGTATAAGGAGATATCTCTTTCGTTAATATCAGCGTATAGAAGAAAAAATGCAACAATATTCCCCGTCTTGTTCTGTGTGAGAAAAAATGTCACTTGGAAGATATTGTTCATCAATGATAAGTAACGTTAAAATTGGCCTTGTGTTTTGGACTTTTCAGAGATTTTGCTTATTGAATTGTTACAGAAATGTGAATCGACAACAGAACACACATTTATACTTAACTGTTTCTTAATGTTGGATAGCTCTAGAAAATGGTAACTGACTATGTAACGATATGACGCCACAAGTCAAACACTACTATGTTTGATACATAGGTAGCATGGTCGTTATTGCAAAAGCAGATATTTGCGAAACACTTTTACAGTACAAATAAACGTTCTAGTGAAGGTCGTTTCGGAAATATCTTTTTCTATATGTACATGTGGGCTGAGCGAATTTTCATAACGAAGCCTTTTTTCGCGGTTGTGCTAATCATTTATCTAGCCCGAGCCTCCTTTAACCTGTTTTTATTGAGCCTTTAGTGCTAAATTAACTGAAGGTACGCTTTGTAATGCACCAGTCAATGGTTACAAAGGCCCGGGGAATAGCGGGAACTTTGACTTGCGGTGCATCCAATCACAGGTAAAATCCCCGCTCTGCGGAGACAAACTGCTTGTAACTGCCGGGACATCCTAGGTAAGGCCCCCCCGCCACATTCACTCAGCACGGCCCACCTGGAAGGTAAACACACGGCTCATTTCCCCCGCTATCTCCGGACCTGGGAGGGGGAGGGGGCGTGGTTACAATTGACTGGTGCATAACGTAAGAATGCAGAGTAAGATCAACACGCTGAGGACGGAAGACATGTAGTGAGAGTGGAATATTTGTAAGATGGTGCTTAAGATAAGTGTTGACGAGCAAAAACGACATTTTCAAATTATATAGAAGTAAAGTCATGTCGGTATTAACTCAGCATCACAATCTTTGCTTGCTTTCGTTTGAGTCCGTTCCAGTATATGATATATACAATAGTACAAAATATAATGTAGCAATATGTGTTTGAATGAGATATGTTTAAACATACATTACCGTTATGACCGCTACCGCCACGTCAACCATTATTATATTTTAACGAAGTATTCCCGAACGAAGCCACCATTTTATAATACTCACTATTACGTTATATTTTTGTTTTACCGTCAACTTTGGCGTTAACGTTATTATTCTCATTATGAACATGGTATTTATCATCCAGTCCATCCGCCTCTTCCTCCTCATATTCTTCAATATCATAAATTATTTCGTTGGCGAATTCAAGATTCAAGTCTAGAGAGGGCTAAGAAAAGTATGCCTAAATTTAGTCTTCAATGCTTCCCCCCCGGCCCTAAATCTGCTGGTGACCTCTTCCTGCTTGACCTAGATTTATATCATATATCATTATAAGTATTGGTTACATCTTTGAGACTTGTTCAATGGCATCGTACTGGTAAGTGCGCAGATTTGTGAACACTTGTCAATCAACATGTACGTTTAAATGCATATGAAACCTGTCTCTGCAATAACCAGTGGCCTTTCATAACAATTAAGTATTTAAAATGATTACATATTACACAATGTTTAATATTAATGTTTATACTTTTGCTAGTACTTTTGCAGAAGCGTATCCGCACATGAATGTTCACATCACTAATCAATGTTGCCATTGTTACTGTTATAGCAAAGTAGCCGTTTTACCTTTAAAGTTGCTTAGTTCCTTTCAGACTCAGTTAGCCAATCAAATTAAATTTATTTTAAATAATGCGTGTAAAGGATCCTTCACAGTGTGTATAGATATGTGTTTTCTCAAACTTTCAGTGAGCAAAGATGAAGTGTTTGTCTTTGCTAGTATCTATATTCTTAATGTTTTAAACCTAGTCATTATTACAGGTTTTCTCAGACACTTGCTCATGTATGTTTACCGGTCTGCCATGATGAACATTTTAATGTTTATGTAATATTTATATGAACATGTATGGCTGCATAATTTGTGATAGTTATCAGAAGTACCCAGCACATTATTCCTTTCCTATTGTTCATTTTCATATTCTGAAGTGTGAGACTTGATTCAAAACTACCAATCTTAGTTGTATTTTGATTGTCCTTCATGTAGGTTATCGATTCAATGTCACTAACAAATACCATGGTTATGTACACAGGGCATGAACAATTTCGTTACTAGTATATAAATGATAATGTTGTTTTTATTGCTTTTCTGAGGCAAGATTAAGACCTCTTCTGACTCGACTTAAACATTGACATGACAAAAATGTTTAAAATTCCAGCCAAATATAGATGAGAGGCCAAGGGCAAGTACGCAGTGTTGGATGAAAAAGAGTTTATGATTTCCGAACATCAGTTAGTAAGCAAGCGTTAAGTCCTAAGTCTTGTGTAGTTCGCTATCCATTTGACTGTTTGACTGCAACTAGTCGTTGAAAATTTGAATGTCAATGTATACGACTGTTTGTTTTGGGTGATATCTCATAGATTAGTTCGTCAAGTTCATGTTGTCTCCGATAATGCGTATAGTTAAATTTTGTTCTGATCTTGATAAATATTGGAAAAAGGGATTGTTTCTGTTTCGCCGAGCGTTTCACCCGTGGTTATTTTGTCTCTTGTTGGTTGTTTTATATGATTGTTCCGTATTTTTTAGACTAGCAATGCCTCTGTTTTTATTGTTTTTGAGATCATTGCTGACCTTCTAACAAATATTATAATTCAATTGAAGACGATGATTCCTTTTTACCCAATACTTTTAATCGACGATGGCGTGAACAGACGTCAATCTTAGCGGTATAGGCAGCCATTGTACTCGTAATCCACGATTCAGAGCGCCAGCACCAGATGCCGTTTTGTTTTCGTGCAGTCTTAGATGCGGGAAGGTAATCGGCTATCTTGAAATAGATTTTGTTTGAACCTTTGTTGGATAAATATTGACTTATAATATGTAGCTTACTTCACGCAAACGAAAGAATTGACATTCTTCATATATTTTCTTAGTAAGACTAGACGTATTATGTTTTCGCCATACTAATTTAAAAATATTTTTTATTGTATGAATGTATAAATAATCGATTTCTTTCGAGACTAGCTTAAAATCCTTGTAATACGAACCAATAAACATTAAAGGAAAAACAAAACTAAACTTAAAAAGGCAATTGTCTCAATCGCAATGCAAGGATGCCAATTGAAATAACATCAAGACAGGAGCACGGTCACTCGAGTTTGAAGAAACAGACACATTCATCCGCATCACCATTAGAGACATTAACTGGTCGAAATATGCATCGGTGTTAAATGGTATAAATCAGCCTAGTATTCAGATCTGTGGTCGCCACGCTGTTCGATTCGGCTTTTCAAACAAACTTCAACTCGTTCCTGATTTAATCAAAAAGTGGTTACTGCAATAAACTTTAACATCTGTGGTCTTTTGAACATTTTTCTTCGTTTCCTTACTAGTAAAAATTCTTATTCTTTAATAGGAGGCAAAAACAGGTATGCATGCAATTATTCATAAGTTTGAATTATCAATCACAATCAGCTGATCATAAGAAAAAAATGATTAACAATAAAACAGTTTTTTTCAGAGATTTAATCATGGAGAATGTGTTACAGTAGACTATTCTAATGGTCAATTTATTTCATAATATAGTTATAACAACGTTTATATAATTCTTTAATTTCTACGTTATAGCTTGTTTCTATATTAACTGTAAAGTAAACGTACGTAAGATTACATATATACCCAAAGTGAATATCAGACGGTGCGCAGTTCTTTAGCACATGATAATGAAATACTGAATGTTCATAATAAACACAGATTCAAAATAAAATTCGCTTCACCACTACAGCACTATTGTTATCATTACAGAAACGTACATAAAAACTGATACAAATATTACAGATCAGCTTTCAGTTTTGTTTTGTTCTCAAACAATAGTGAACGTAGTTTATGCCTAGTTGAAAATGCTTTAAAGGAGTAACATGAATGTGTAAACAGGCTCAGGCTTAATCAGTCGTCTTCAACCTAAAGAAAGCTGATACACATACATTAAAAAAATTGAACAACAAAATGCTATCGCAATATTTTAAAAGTAATACCAACGTCTATCAAGGGAGATAACTGTTCAGCCGAACTCATGTTTACTTAATACACAATAATTATAGTACACAGCATCAACAAGAGCAATTTAAAATCCTCAATAGATCTGAAAGCTTTTCCGAGTTAAAAATGTACCAATATTTTATTGTACCTTATTCGCAAAGCTTTTACTGAACTTGCATTTCACGGTTGTATTTCATGGTTTTCTTAAGCAAAATCATCAACTTGTCACATTTGAACCAATTTTTTTGTATTCAATGAAAACTTCCGTGTCAAAGTTTTGACATTGGAACATATACAGGTAAAATAATCCTGTACTACTAATCAATGTACACACGCATTCAGGATAATATGTTTGTTAAATTAATTCACGATCTGAAGAAAATGAGATTTCTATTTTGCCCGGTAATCCGTAATCCGTATTTGTGGGGCCATGTGTCGATATCCGGTATTGGCGCGCTTTACATGTGTAGAACTGTAAGAATGAGACTTCCTATCAGAACCGCCATCGATGCAACTACACCCTTCGCGTCACTACCTAAAATAATATATATGCAAAAAGCTACAGAAACATGCTCAGTAGCAAAAAGTTTAAACATAAACCCGGTTTAGTGGCAATGGGCAACGCCAAAGACATAGAACACAAATTCAAAAACAAGAAACATAGAACAGCACACAACTCTACAAACAGCACAGTGCATAAATTAGGACAGGTTATATGCTTTTATAGACTGGCATGCGTTTGTCAAAACCTCTGTTTAACGGTAAATGCTCTACCATACCAATAAGTCAATGTACTATAATATATCATAGAATAGTATTAGTTGCAATGCAGTGTTCATACATGTATATTTTTCAGAAATAAATAGAAACAATCAATCCAACTAGAACCACGCCCTTAATCAGGCCATGCGTATGGCACTGGACAAATGTTACTGAGTTCGATCTGTTCGGTTGATACGTCCATCCAACTGGAATGTATTTTAACTTGCGATCAGAAAAAAATTGTTTACGGCTAACGTTTAAAATTTGGTTCCCCGCTTGTATTGTTTGCGCTGCAATGCAACAGGGATTCAAAACAAACAAGTTTTCTAATATGAGCCATAAATAAACGCAGAGCCGCGCGGTTAGTGTTTTATATATTAAAAAGTTTAAAATTAATTAAAAATTTAGATGGTAGGTCATATATAAATGGTTAAAACATGCTATTTCACTTACTTCCAACTAATTCGCACAAGCCAGTGGTGCCGCCAGGGTTGACAGAATAACCGACTTTACAGGCACAATTACCGTTGAGACAGTACGAGTTGGTATCGAGAGTAGTGCATACTGAGTCGAGCGTACATGCTGCAAAACAAACATTTCTTTTCTCTGATTGTATACAAGCAAGGAAAATTTAAAAGTTAATGATCTACATCCTAAAGAACGGATGTGATTTGTCGCTCATGACATTATTATTTGTGCGTCATTAACTTTCTAATAAAATAATGTTTAATACTATTACAATATAAATCAAAATATACTGACTATACAAATTCGTTTAATTTTTATAAAAAAGTTACGACGGGTAAAAATTAAAAACAGGAACAAAGACTTAAAAAAACGAACGATGACTTACCCTTGACGGCACATGTTGTGGTGGCTGTGTAGAGTTTGCCACACGCGCAGACAGGGGAAGTTGCCCCTGTGTCACAATACCCCCCAGCAAGTGTCCAACATTCGTTACCCGACGCCGTGCATGTTGCGCCAACCTCTACAGTAAAGTATTATTATTCATATGTAAGATATACTACTTTAAAAATGCAATACTAAAAATATAATTATTGTGATCGATAAAATACTTTCCAATAGAGGTATATGTATAACCATCTACTATAATCAGTTACAATAAGTCATTAAAAGGCGAAATACTGTACTATATATTATCAGATATAGTAACATCAAACTATTTTTTTATGTAATATTTATGTTAATAAATGCAAACAGCCCATTACGTGCGAGGCAAGTGAAGTCTCCAGCAGTTCCTGTGGCATAGTTTGCCCCGCAAGCGCACTTTGAACCGGTGCATAACGTCACGCCGCCAATACTGGAGCAGTCAGCAACAGCAGTACATGCATCGTCGAATGCTATAAAGGAAGATAATGGTTTAATAGTCCATACCACTGTCGTATAGGGTAATACCGCTGCTACTGACGCATAAATTAAGATCGACTATTTTTTTTTAATTATATGCATGTTTTTAATTTGTCAAGCGACATTATCTATGTGAAATGTAATAAATCGTGTAACAATGATATATTCGGAAAATAAATACTGAAACAAAATGTAATAGATGGATTGCAAAGCACTACTTGAACGGGTACGTGTACGTGAATACGTCTTTTTCAAAGTATGTGTACATTGTTTGAGGGTATCTACGATAGCTCGAGGAAAGCTTCCTGTGAGTGTAATCATACCTATACGAACAGATATTAAACATTAATATAGGCTCATTTTAAGATTAATTGTATGGGCCCTTATTCGCTCACCTATCTTCGAACAGTATATTTACTTTTCAATTTTTAATATCGGGCTATTCTGGTAATGTTTCTGATATATCGGGGCGTAAGGAGAGTTTCTAATTTGAAGGCTACAACCAACCATAATTTCTAAAACTTCAAGACAAAAAGTTCTGAAAAGTAAATAACATGTTTTCGTTTCATAAGATTATGCTAATATTTATATGTTAATGCTATCTACATAATTGCAGTAATACATATTAATCACAGGGTAACTAACGTTCTACAGGATTTTGTGTTTACATCTAACTTACCAATTACATATGCACTTACCAATTTTAACCTTAAGTCCAAGATACTGCCTATAGCCTTGAGATTGTGTTTCATATTATTATGAATAAGTCAAAATGCTCAATGTTCTTTTGGTCAGTGAGTATATACAACTGGATAACATTATGTTGTGCAACTATAAAACATTTACCTGTTAGTTAAATATAATCGTACATAACCTTTATTTAATGCTTGAGATATATGTCTGTTTTTAGTCTAGAGCTTATCTAACACTGGGATGTTCATAACGGAAATATATTTAGAAAAATAAACAGGTGGTACATTCAAGTCAAATAGCCAGGTTTGAATGTTGTAACCTGGGAACGAATTGTCAACTGATTCCTATGTGTTTCCGCAATGTAGATTGTGCAACACTTTGTTTTGATAGTCAATACAATTATTGTAATGATAACATGATCTTTTGAGAGGGAAACGTTTGAAACAAAACATCAAAGTGTAACCATCCTACCTTTTTTTTTTTTTTTTTCTATAACCCGTTCTGTATCCAGTGCAATTGTGAAATGAATACGTACGTACTAAAATATATTTACCTTTGCTACAACCGCCGCTATAATCTGCCCTATAATCTGTGACACAGGTGCAAACAAGAGGTGAGCCAGTACAATCACTGTTAGTTGCTGTACAGTCCGCTGTCACGGTACAGGTGGCGTCAAGCGCAACTGGAATAAAAAATACACTCGAAATAGAATGGTTAGTAACACTGATAATAATAAATATTTCACTGTCAGAAAATTACATTTTAGCTCCAATTGAACTGAACTAAGATGTTAAAATGTATTGTTTTTTAAACTGCGGATCTAGATTGAGTGTTCGATTTACCTGCTTCCACACGGTACCATGTAAGCTGTACAACAACGGCAACAATAAATGCTAGCTGCACACGACACTGAAATACATTTTGCAAATCGAAACATGATTCCATATTTATATATTACCATAGACAATAATGATAATTGTTGTTGGTGTAATATTTTGGCATTAATCGGAACGTATAAAACAATATGAAGTTAATCGTTGTTATAAATCAAACCTCATTTTATTCTGACAGTTTATTTTATATCCATAAAGGTCATATAAAACAGACAACAGTTTACCTTTTAGTGCAATAGAGTTTAAAAATTCATAACAAAACACAATATAGATGTATGCTCCCATATAGATACATTTAGAAGACATTTTGAAAAAAGAAAATCGTGTTCCGTGAATGGAGAGATTGAATTTGAAAATGACATTTGACTTCAATGCTATACTTGAGCCGCATATTAGAAAAACAATTTAATAGAAAAAAAAGAGCGATAACACAAATAAAACTATATATGTATACATATCCGTATATATCGCGTTGGACTTTACAATTTTAATACTAGTCCTTGCTTGTAAAAGGAGAACACGAAGTAAATGGCAAATGAGTTTTGTATATGATAGTTGAAATATAACGTCTCTATATAAACATTTTGAAACACTTTCTATGTAGAACACTGTTGGCGTATGTTTTTCAAAGTCTACAAAATTGAGCAGATTTTCACTAGTACAATAAACAAAATACCTTTATCTTACAAAAAATCATGACAAGCCAAAATGTATGTATTTCAAGAACATTTTCCATTACAATATTTACAACTTTTAAATGGATGATATATTGGTCGGTAAAATGTGAGTCACAAATGAGTTACAGTGTCTTTTTTGACATTGCTGTCTCGGTCCTGTATAAAAAAACATGTCAATACGGTCCAAAATGTTGTTTTTTTGACACTTTATTTCATACGTCGCTAAGCCTGCTTAAAATGGCTAACAAATGTCGAAAAGCTACCTGCTTTTTTAAATTCCCGAAATACACTTTACTTGCCCGAACAAATGGAATTAATCATCTTTCTGTTCTGTTCTGTTCTATATTGCACACAAAAGAAACTCAAACACTTTATCATTACATTTCATATTATTGAACATCGTTTGCAGTCATAAGAGGAATGCATTTAATAAAAAAATGAAAATGTTAGTTTTATTTGAGACGATATCAACTTCATATTTATGAATACATGAGTTTATAACAATTAAACGTCTTTGTGATAACACTTATGTTGTAAACATTGCACTGTGTCAGTTTCTGGATAAATTGCATCTTTTACAGATAAAAAAATCAGTAAAATATTGTAAAATTATTTTGTATTTTAATGTTTGATAATAATACAATTTTTGTAGACGAGTATTATTATGATAACGTATGTGACAAACTACAGAAACAAGCTCAGTAGCAGAATGTTTAAACATAAACTCGGTTTAATGGCACTGGTTAAACGCCAAAGACATAGAACACAAAAACAAAATATCACAAATTTTAATGAAATGAATAAGGTTATTTCGGTTTTGTATTTATTTTTTGTGCGTTCGCAACCTAACAAAAACCAGATCATTTTTTCACTGAAAGTGTAATTTTTCTGTAATTTCGGTATCAAAGAGTAAAATAGTTATAATATAAGTGTTTTCAGATGCATTACTGGGAAAGAAATTTGTGCCAAAACATAAGCGAGCCCCTAAGTAAAGGATACCTTATATTGAAAATGCCAGAAAACCGGTCTTGCCAGGGAAAAATAAAGTTGCCCGAAATATTAAAAGAAAAGAAAGCAACTTCATAAACTCGAAACTGTCGAATTAATTTACGTACGAATAGGCATGAAACTTTCTAATATGGGCGAAAACATAAAAAAAATTCTGAACGAAAATATTTTGTCGATTTATGTTAAGACTTCACACTTAATGTCGTTGGTGAACGTAATATTATATATCTCTTTCAAGGACTTTAAATATATATTTTTAGAGTTGTACTTCGCAATATATTATTCGGTATATTCTCAGTAGTTTGTGGAAAGGGCTGCTGTGATTTGAAATCTATCAATTACAAAAGCCTAGTGGTTGTATAGACAATTTGTAGCGTTAAAGTTGGGAATATTCATTTTGGAAAATGCTATTTTTACAGACGCGTAATTTTAATGTGACTAAATCTCCTTGGTTAAATGCGCTAATCAAATATGACTTCTTATTGCTACCCTTGTTATTATAGTTATGACAACAGCAAGACGTACAATTTTAGGGGGAGTAGATTTCAATATGAACAAAAGAAATTTATTATTCATAAATGAATGAAAACCAATATAGACTGCGCTTATAGATTACCTAGTAAAATACATAAAATTGTAAGCAAATGTAACGAAATAGAATAATCGTAAAAGTACGTTAGAATTGAGGAGTAAACGACGGTATATATAATTTTTATAACATTGCTTATAAAATAAAGCATCTCTCACAGTTTGAATAAAAGGAACAAAACGATAATAATAAAACTGTTTCTTCAAAGTTTGGTATTAATAATATAAACGATTTAATATAGTAAATTCAATATAATGAACACTTTTATACCCTTAATAGAAATCATTTGTGAAGCTAATAAGGTTTAAACGATTAAAAAAATGAGTTTCTGCTTCAAACAAATATTTTTACGACACACATTTTGGCGATCTTCTCATTTAATTTTTAATTGAAATTCTTGATCTCAATCTTATTAATTTTACGAAAGTTTGTCGCAGGGAAACTGATAAGATTGCGCATTTGTGTGTTTCACCTTTTCGAAGATGATATATGTTGCGGTTTATTCGCAATTTGATGCAAACTGGTTAACTGTTTTTAAACTTACCTCGCATATATGGGTTAAATGCGACGGCTTTTTAAAATGTCCTAGATTTTTTAGATGAGAATTTCTTATTGCAAAACCAGACTTTCTTTTGTTCAGTAAACCGAGAATTCTCCAAAAGGCATGAAATTGAAATACTTAAACATGCGCTAATATATTTAGATAAAACAAGCACATCTTAAACAGTTGCCTCAGAATTTATAATACACGTACTTCAAATTACGAGATGCCGATAACAAATCAATTATAAAACATTTTTTTAAGTTAACAACGATACAGTAAATTACGTTGAAAACCTAACAAAGACTCACTCTTTGGTTGCTTTTCTTCTTGCCGAGCATACATAGTGAAATATGCTTAATTACCTTACTAAGTGAAAGTTTTAGAAACCACAAATATTTAGAAAGTGGAATGAAAAAGTTGATTTGTTGCCATTTGTAGTCTGGATTTGAGACAGTTCGTTGTCATGGGCCCTGATATGAAAGTATGTAATTAGCAGCAATACAATACGCTTTGCGAATCTAAACATATATAAACATATCGAGAAAAGTATGAAAGAGCACAAACTTTTATCATTTACTGTTGAACGTTGCAAGTATTGTTCATAGTTTCATTGTATTATACTTTGTTAAGGTTTGATATATGGTTTGACATCAAAATCTTTAAAACAATCTCTCCGATACAAAATCTAAATAAAACAAGCTCAAATGAAGAAAATAGAAAATAAATAAATAATTGATACATTCATTATTTGACAAGAAAAAATATACTGAAAATGACAGAAAACAGTTCTTGCAAGTGCGAATAAAGTTGACCACAATACGTAAAGAAATAAAAGCAACTTTCAAAACCCGAAACCTTTTGCAAAGTAAATTCCGTTTAAAATTGTAATAAGTATATTCGTCTTGCCCAATCCCATGTAGAAGATGATGTTAATTCAAATAATTCAAAGTAAGATTCGATGCTAGAAACTGTAGTATAAGTAAGAGTCAGAAACATTTTGAATTACAAATTATAATTTTACTATTTTTGTCATCTCATTAAACATTTATTGATAAAAAAAATATTTACAAATTTTAGGCAACTGAAAATAGGTAATATCATAATATTTCCAATGAAACGTTCGTTGTGCAATGTTATTAAACTATAACACCAAACAGATATATAAATAAAAGCAACTTTCAAAACCCGAACCTTTTGCATAAATATACCGACGAAATGTCATGAAACCCATTTATTTTCTTGATTTATTTTGAGACTTGTACATGTTTCGCTTTCGGCAAACGTAGCACTATATAATACCCTATCAACGATTTTAAAACTGTTTTTACATTTTAGCATATTTGAAAGTAAACTCCATTTATAAGTTGTACTTTGTATATTCGTCTTGCTAAATCACATGTAGAAGATAATGTTATTGTGCATAATTTAAATTCAGATTACAAATTATATTTATTTTGACTTTTTTTATCATCTTATTAAACATTTATTGATCAAAATAAGATTTACAAATTTTTAGGCAACCTAAAAATTGGTAATATCATAATCTTTCCAATGAAACGTTCGTTGTGCAATGTTAGTTAACTATAACACCAAACAGATATAATTTCACTTCAAATTCTTTAACAATTCAGAGGGATTAAAGAAATTAAAACGTTAAATGATCTTACCATTTTGCTGTTCTGTTTTGTCCTACAACTGTCTGAAACTAGAAATCTCCAGAAGAATTGACGCCCAGAGCACAAGACGCACCGTCTTTTATACACATAAAGTTGACATGACGCACTATTCCATCAAGACCATTGGTTTGGCGTTGCGAACACAACTAGTTGAGTAGTAACGATACCACGTGGAAAATTAAAACGAATTTGTATTGGCCACATGCACAACGTTTATTTTAGTACATGGTTACGTGCGTTGACATGCAACTCGTTTAAACCTAAAACTGATCTGTCAAAATTGTTTGATTTGCAGAAATGTAATTTGAGTAGATTTTTGTGCAGCCCTTGCACAACCTAAGATATGTTTTGCATTATTTTCTAAAGGGTTTGTATGGGGTGGAAATTATAAAAACATGTTGGGCTTTTTTATAATGCGAATAATTCAAGACATGATATTAGAAGGTTTGCGAAGTGTAAATATTTAAAGTTTCAGTCTGCCGCATATATATTCTTAAAAACGTAATAAAATAGTGAGCAACTCCTCATAATAAAATCTATACATTATTAAGTTGTAGTAAGTTTTAGTCTTCGTGATATTTGAATGTTTCAGGGTGTTTTGTTGGTGTAGGAAGCTATGTAGTCTTTGTGCGGTAAGGGAAATCCAAAGGAGTTCAAGAAATCATGATATCCAATGTTTGTGAAAAGTTCTCTGGTGTCATACTACTTCAAGGCTGAAAAATAATGCCTCATCTAATATTATATTGGTTGTTTGACAGCGTCAACGTCAACGAACTCACTTGTTTCATCGACGTCAAATATATTTCCCTGCGACTAAACGTAATTTGAACACCACACATGTCTTTTGCATGATCAAAAGTATTCAGAACATGTTGAATTCATCGATATGTGACTGCATTTGATTAAATACGCATTCACCTTAGAGTACATTCACAAAATGCGATTGCCATAAAATTCACAGAGCGATATGGGACAGCCATGTTACAGGAATCTATCATTACCGAGCACCGCCGCAGTACTGGCTGGTGCATGACGACAACAATGTCAGGAACACGTCCGAGGCATGGACGTTTATGCAACAATAGGCGGTATAATGGTGGTCGTTTTGTAAGTTGTACAGACCCGAGTTTAAACACCTTTTGCACGAAATCTGCCGTTGAGAGTTTTGATCTGCAGCTGTTAGAATGTGCTTTCGACAGCGGACGAGGTGCAAACGTCTCGGAGGTTTAAAGAGTAGCACACCACTACAAATGTTTGTTCATGTGCCGCCTTATTTGATATGTTCGTCATCGGCCATTTGGAGAAATTTGCCGAAAAAATACAACGTCACTCCCTTGCGCGGCCACGCGGAGCTTCATGTGCGGTCCTCACTTCCTGCTTCAGGATCACGAATATTTTCTTATTCATAAGTTCAACTCAATTCTGCAGTGTATCGAAGGGCGATCGGAAACAAAGCAAGCGGCACACACTCCAATGCAACTCAACAACTCGGTGTTTCTTCTGATTTATGGCGGCAGGGTCCAGGTTACAACCTTCGAATATATAGCCCGTCGGGGATATTGACCGGAGGGTACGTCCATAAAATAGTAACGAAGGCTTAGGTGAGACAAAAATATCACCGATGACCAACGGGATATGTGTTTTTCGGAAGCCAAACATTTATAATGATGTTCCTTTTTATCCTACAATGTAGGTTCTTCCTTTTATTACGAAACATATCGCAAACGTTGGACTATCGATTAAACGATTGGGAACATAAAAACGGTAAGAACTCCGTGGATCCGGGTTGTTTTACCCAAAAGACGCCGCAATGATAATGGTGCATCGCTATCTTGACTATGACTAAACGCATTCAATCACTACAATTGCACCATGACAATTTGCATGATCACACTATTGCACCGCCTTCTCTTGGGAGCAACGCGATCTCTTGAGTTTAAGACTTTCGAAAAAGGTATTCGTTCGCTTATTTAAAAAGATAAATTATTGTGAAAAAGCTGGCAAATATCCCATTCGATAACCTTTCTTATTTGAACAGTCGTTAATGAGCTACTAAAACGCAAAAGTCCGTGTACAAAACGTGTCTGAGGATCAATTCAGGATCTTAAATTGAGTAATTGATGGCTGAATAAGTGCAACATAATTAATACGCTTTATTTATATTGAGGCAAAAAAACTCGCTTTGTACGTTTAGTACATTGCATACCTTGAAATGAATTTAAATCACGAACATGATAAATTAAAATATTTCAAGCAATAATGGAGGTATTCCGATAAAATATCACATGCAAACCATGCAATGATATATTATTAATTCAATTAATTTCCGAACTTATTTTCATCGATTACAAGTGCAAATGTTTGATAAAGTAGTTAATTGATATGACATCGCCGTCTTTTTGTTGATCTATGTTTTGCAACCCTTTATTACCCTCCCATAACCTCCCAATTAAGTCTTAAAAGATATGCACTATGTTATTGATAAACTAAAATACTGCATTTGTGAAATGTACATTGTTATTATATTATTTCTCATAACATAATGATCTTATTTGGAAACATTCAAATACATAGCTGGCTAAGTGTAATATCACATATTTACTTTCATTACTGAAGAGCCAAATAAATAAAGAATCGAAGTTGTATCCATTTACATCAGTATATTATGAATCTTGAGTAAAGTCAACGATATGAACCCTACATTTATTCACCGAAGAATTTTCTACATCAACACTTTCCGGCGAGCTGCGCTTTAAAGTACCTTTTAAAATTCTGTCTCTGATTATTTAGATTTCATTAAAATGCTGACTGAAGAACATCTTTCACTGTTGTTTTTTTATAAAATAAACAACGGAATGCTTCAATGTGCATTTTGCGTACATAGGGGGTTGTCTAAACATTCAAACAGTAGTATTTCAGTCCAACTTAACGCTTATCTTCGACAACCGATACTGTAATTGTACAGCTGTTTCTTAAATATTCTCTTGAAAATAACACACCTCTTCGGCTTTTCGAGATTCTTCAATATTATGTTCTTGTACTAAAGATCAATGTGTTTCCACAGCCTCTTTGTTCATCCTAGAACGATTCCTCTACTGTCGCTTAAACATTCTTAACTGTTTCCGCCAAACTTCATTCGTTTTTGCGAAAGCAACAAATGAGAAAATGCTTCCCTTAGGTTTTATACATTATCAGTCTATTTAAACACTTAATTCATATCTTTGAAAGAACCTTATTTTCTCAATTTTGTCCAGACTAATATCGGTTGCACACAAACAAACGAGAAACCAACTAATTACCAGATTATTATGAAAATAAATAACACGAGCAATACTTATAAGCTCAGATTAAAGTTATACAAACAAACTTAATGACAATGTGACCATAAAGCACAATACTTTGGCTGATTATTTCAACGATAGCGTCTGTACGAGAGCGTATTTGTTATGTGAGAAACGCACTTCACGTTGCTCTTGTTCCAGGATTGACCCTCATATGACTTGATTACTCAACAAATTGGTCAAATATATGTTTATGTCGCGGATAAAAGATAAAACGCAGGAAAGCAACTGATCTAGAATAGTGTGTCAACAAACACGCTTCACACAGATACAAACATGTGAGTATGAACCTTAAAGTGGTTTTCAATGCTATCAAATGTTATGAAAAGTGTCAGCAGCATTTCGATAAACAATTTAAAAGGCAATCTTCGGTCAAGTCTTTGTTAGTAAAACCGGGTCTTCCAAACTTAAACAAAACTAAGCTAAATTAAATAATTTGAGCGCTTTTGATGTTGTTTCGCAGAAATCCTTATTTTTGAATATGCAATTTCTGAATTTATGGACAATTATTCAAACAATATTTAACGGTCAACGAAACCTTGAAACTTGCATTCAGTGAACTGGCCCTACCGAATAATATATAAATGTACTCAGAAGTGTCCGTCAAAGCGTATTGCCATTGTTGAAATACTTGGAGGTTAGGAATTCCATCTCAAAATACTAAAATAATATAACATTGGCGCAACATATTGCAGGAACTTTCGTGGACGTCGTTTTTGTTACCCTCCTTTGCCTTAAAGATATGTTTGATATCGACCGGGTCATGCGACACTCACACTTTCAAATTAAATATACAAAAGTTAGATTAAATGTCATTTTCAGTCAAAGGCCTAGCATATTTATTATCAGTCGCATTTGGAGGACAAGTTCTAAATTAGGTTGATATTTCATCTATGTTAGAATTTTAGTCAATTGTAAGTATTGGGTACGACCGTTTTTTGAATTAACAAACTCCTTCCTTTTTTAATATAACCTTGGTAACGTACGTAAGATCGGACGATTGAATTGAAAACACTGTATTTTTACAATCGTACAGCGAAGTTAGTTGTACAGAATCTAGAGACATCGAAGCATGACAAAAAACTGAACATCACAATGTAAAAATGATCTAAACTTTCAATAAGTGCTCTCGACCGGTATTTTGCAAGTCAACGGTTGGGCTATATATACTATCATGCATTAAAATTTAAAAATTATAATAACTTCAACTTCAGACGTTCTGACACATTAAATATTTAAACAAGACAGTCTTGCTTGGCTTTTTATCAGATATCTGTGCCTTGTTATAAAAATATAAGTTTCGACAAACATACTAAAACATGTTTAAAGTGGAGTTGAAAAGGCGTTATCCATAAGCAATTGAATAAACGGAACGTATGCATTGGCGCGACGGATAAGCAAACATTTACACTGTTTAAAATCTCATAAACATGTTGAGGCATGTGCTGTATAGTAATCTGCTAATAAAAGCTCTATCTAAAAGCCCACTCCATTGCTCACAAGTGTTGAAGCACAAAACCGCTGATACTACATCCCTTGTGTTCTGTTTATTAAAGACGCTATACTTGACAAAACCTTAAATATACCCGTTTAACTGCACGAAGTGTTTGTGGCAACCTTTATTTGATTTTTGTTAAAATGTCGATTCAGAACCACCTAAAAAAGCTGAATATCATTTAGGATTTGGCTTAAGGAAATAATTGAATAAAATATCAATAATGTAATTAAATGTCGCTATTAAACCTCAGGCCCTAATTTCTGGAAGTACCTTTTAACAGGTTTAAGCTAATCTCACTATTTGTGTTTCTATAATATGCGTTATATTTATTTCTTAAATAAATTTAGACGTATTAAAGGAAATAGCATTATAATTATCAAAATAAACCATTTTCTAATTATCAAAATCGATTTTAGTATGTATGTATTTTGGCTAATTGAAATAAGCTTCGTAAGCCAGTTAAGCCCAAGAAGTTTCGAGAAATTCGGGCCTGGTTTTGCTATGCAAGTATGTTACAACTTTGCTTTGCGACTGGAAAAGTGGATTTATTTTCATAAACTACGTAAGATTATAATGTTATTTTTATAAACTTGTTGTACCCCAGACCTTTATCTTCGGTATATTCGTATGTCTTTGATGTTATATTTTATCAACATGACAAATATGTTTCTAATAAATATTTTATTTAAATCAGTATCGTCTTGTGGAGAATGTATTATAATAAATAAATGATAAAAGTATTAACTCATTTTTCTTCCATAGCAATTGCATCGCAAAACAATTTAAGCGTTCAATTTTATTTAAACATGTCCGTTTTATTTCATTTGGTTGTTAAACCCAGAGTTGTATTGTATGGTAGTTCGCCGATGGCAAGAAGGGTCACATTGATATATACATCACAACTGTCACATTAGTGCTAAATAATGTGCCGATATAATATCTGTTTGACGCAAGATTTCATTGGACGAAAATTAGCCATATAGTGGTCACTTTAAATATACAATGTCCAATTTTGTGCCAACATGACATTCGTTGTTGATGACTAATGTCCTTTCGGTGCCAGCACTACATTCATTTTTTTGATGTCCAATGTTCAATGTCGTACCAGTATGACATTTATATGTGTATCTTCAATGTCAAATGTTTTGCAAACATGCCTTCATCAAAAAGGTTTTGCTGGCACGACAATGGACAATGGATATTCAAAAATAAAAGACGTGCTGTTTCGACATTGTACATCCAGAATTGAATGTCGAGCCAGTACAACATTTGAGATATTGCATTCAAAATGAAACTCATGCTAGCACGACATTGGATATAGGACATTCAAAAATGAAAGTCGTGCCAGAACGACATTAGAGATTGGGCATTCAAAAATGTTACTCATGCTTTCACGACAATTGACATTGGACATTTTAAAAGGCGTGCTGGTACGACTATCATTTTTGAATATCAAATGTCCAGTGCCTTCCGTCATGACTTTGGTTTGTGATGACTAATGTCCTATGTCGTGCAAGCGCAACATTCACTTTTCATGTCCAATGTTCAATGTCGTGCAAGTATGACATTCATTTTTTAATGTCAAATGTCCCTTGTTTTGCTGGCACTACTTTTATTTCTGAATGTCAAATACCGTATGTTTTAGCTTATGTCATACAACTATTTCTCCCCCCCCCCAAAAAAAAATACCGGCGGATTTTGACCTGCAGTATGTTTAGATGATACACGATTATTGTACAATGCTTTTGTGTGATCCTAATGTTATTTGAAAGATACTACTAGACGTTGCAACAAAGGAACATAGAAAGATAATAGCAAAAGACTAAACAAGGTGTCAAACTATTCTATCTAGTCTGTTTATAATCAATTTCAAATTAAACTGAATAACCCAAAAATAACGAAAATAACTTTCAAGATGTCTTTTTTTTCAGGCGCTAGCATAAACAAAGTAGAATGGACTAGTCCTGTAAGTATGTTTGTTTCAGATCTATTCTAAAGCGTTGGAGGTGCGGAACTAACAATAATTTGACTGACTGATTGGATTCAAACAGATATATATGGTATAGTTTCCAACTTCCGATTTGTGTTTTGGTCCTTCAAACCATTTTTGAGACGATGCCTTATTTGAATAAGGCAAACTACATTTCTCCTCTTAGAATAATAAAAAACCCATCATTTTATTGTATACATTAACGGTTGTATCGTAGTGTTGTTTACTATAATAAATTTGCCTGTTTTCTGCATGCTCAGAATAAGGTCTAGTCCTGCTACCTTGTCTTATTAAAACTATTGTATCGTTCGTCACTATTCATGCGTGGCTTACTTTTTTAAAATGATAAATACTTTACTTGATACGGCTTTTGTTTATATCATTTAAGAAAAAAAGCTCTTATAAATTAGTAAATTTATAAAAAAAAAATCAATAGAAATTCAAATTCTTAGAAAAATATGGGTCCCATTCAAATGTGATTAATCGTCAACATTGTTCATCAAGTGCTGTCAAATAATTCCTTTCACACACATTCAACGGTTATCAATGACTGTCAATAACCCACCTTACCGATCAACCAAAACAAATACAGCTATATGGCAATCATAACGGCAGCAAGCTTATCGAACGATCAAATTTGCACATCCTTTATGATATATACTAATTAGCTGAAAAGATTGAACTATAAGATGTTTAAAATTGTTTGCGAGTTAGAATTGGATTTCTTTCACTAGCCAACTCCTTTACTGAATTTGTTGACCCGGGTAACCGTTCGTCAATACCCGCGGATACCTGTATAAATATATCACGTCACAAAAGTAACAAAACCAAATTAACCATGCCGACTAAATAAAAAACAAGTTCAGTTTGAAAGTTTTACAATCGTATGTCATATTAAATGTGAAATTTCGTCTTTGATCCTGTTGGCTGAGTCACTAAGGTTTTGAAATCATTTTTAAATCATTTGGAAGGAAAGATTAGCAAAAACATGTCGCTTTTATTTTTAATAATGTTTTCTTTATTTGTTCCCAGTTTTAGTACAATGATTCTTTTTATTATGAATCTCTATAATCACACAGTTTTTAACCTTTCAATTTATAAGGCAGATTGTGTGTGATGCTCATAGTTTCAAACAATGACTGCATAATTTCTTTGAAAAGGTTTTGCATTAGGTGCTCTGAATTGTATTCCTCCATCTACAGATAGAGTTGTGATCTCTAATCATAGTAGTACCTAGGGTTTACCTATATGTTTATTATTATTTGTTTTATTGTTAAGTCTCCTTAAGATAATGCATACTTTGATAAGATTTATCTTGCGTTTTTTTCTTTATTTAGGATTGTTGGGATTAGAGTGAGGTTTGTGCACTTAAACTGGTTTAAAATCCCAGTAAATTTACATTTTACTGATTGTTCCAAGACGGTTCCTAACAAGATAAACATACCTAGTTTTTTATTATATATATAGTATGTATGCAATGTGCTGTTTGTGGAGTTTTATGCTGTTTTTCCATGTTTGTTGTTTGTGATTTTTTGTTTTTATGTTCTATGTCTTTGGCGTTTACCCAGTGCCATTAAACCGGGTTTATGTTAAATCTTTTTGATACTGAGCTTGTTCCTGTAGTTTTTCGCATAAATATTGGAACGCCATTAATGAAAACTCACATGGAGAAAACACACGTCACTTCAACAAGCGGCAGGTAACAAGGCTGACGTTGACCATAAAAACGCAATAGACATTAGATGAAATTGCTATATTGATTGGGTACTGGGTCCTAAAATTATTCCTAGATGCACTTAAAACGTTCATGGCCCGAGGGTTATCCTACGCCCGAATAGTATTGATATGTGAATTACCTCTAATTCATACTCTATTTGCCAACTTTGATGAATGTCTATAGTAAATAAAAGCACAGTGAATAGAAATATGCAAAAGAAAACATTTAGTAATTTGCCATGTTATAAAAGTAACAAACATATATTTCATAAGCAGTTTAGCTACCAGGATTGAATGTATGAAGGGCATTGCAGGTTGGATGTAAGATACATTTATTTTATTTTTTTCGTTTGGTATATAAAAATATAATAATAATAATAATAATAATAATAATAATAATAATAATAATAATAATAATAATATCCGCGCAGGTCCGACACGACGCCGGTAAATGTCGGCTCATTACCTGATCTCTACCGTTGAGACCGGTAGACTCCCGTTTCATTACAGACTAACCCGGGTTTTCAGGGTTCATGCCGGATCATCCCGTTTCCCGGTATGTATAAGTTGTGAGAATTAAACATCAGCAAGATGAATTATATGATCTAGATCAGAAACAGCCTGAAGTTGGCAAACTGTCAGGAAAGGTTGGCCCATCAGCAGACAGCTTGCACCGAAGTGATTGCAAGGGCTCATTTATTTACATATGATGTGGCTGTGGGTCCTTGGAGGATGGACACTCTCTCTCGTGTTTCTCTTGACCTGCAGAAATGTTTCCAGGTAGAACCGGTCCATAAGTGACGGATGAAATGACTCAGTCGTTGTACCGACCCACGACCCATATAGTTGAGTGGGAGACGCCTGTGCTAGCGCGATAATGCCCCGGGCATGCACTCTTGTGGCGTGGTGGAAGTATATATGGCTCTTCAGCCTGAGAGGATCCGGGCTGGGCGGTTTGCTATGAGGATGGTTACCAAACATCTACCTCCTCCGGATCAGAGTCATTTGGCAGGGCTGTCTCCATGTTAACCCTTGTTGCAATTGTAGCCTGTGATTTTGTCTTCATCTAGAAATACTGAAGAGGAAACAAATATAAGACACGCGAAAATGCTATATTGTTTAGAAATAACGAACTTTATTGAAAGCAATGTTAATTTCATTTTTAGCACGATTAAAAATTCAATTATATCACCTTCAGTATGGCATTTACTTTCACAACTGTTACAGCAGTCTCCATGGTGTGGATACAGTAAAATGTTGTTTTATTGGTCATTTTGGATCATTGATCACATGTACGTTTGTAATTTGAAAATAAAAATATGCTTAAGCCAGTGATGTGGTCATGAATGGTGTTGCACCTTTCATAACCTTTCTTAAACTCAATAAGGCGAGTCTGCTAGACATTGCCTCAATTGTATCCTTTTTCAGCATATTATTATAAATATACGAAATTCAACAGAAACACGGTGGCAACCGTACTATATGAGCCTTGAGGAATCCGAAGTTCTTTAGTATGAACTCGTCCCTGTCCTTATTCACCCTGGCATGAACCGCTGGTCTGTGCTGTTAACTTATCAACCCTTGTCATCACAGAGTTCTTCACCGGACTTCACCGCGACTCCTAGATCTGCTGCATTCTTATCGCACAATTACTTCTTCTTAGCAATATATTTGTACTCCCACTTCCCATTCATGTACAACCACTCATCTGACTTTAACCAGTCTGCAATTTCCTCTCCCTGTCCATCCGTCAAAATGACTGGCGCAATCGTTTGTTGCTTTTTCGACCCAATATTGCGGCGCTCAAGTGATAGTTCCCACTTGGATGGAGTTGCTGGACCAAGAACAGATTTGTCATCTGATGATGGTCTTCTTCTGTTGCACTTTCATCGCATTCTTCTTTACACTCGTAGGTGGGTTCCTGGTCTTAGGGATTGTCACCTTCTGGCGCTTTTTTTCTGTCGATGTTGCGTCGGTGATGGTGATTGTGATTTACGCCCAGGTGAAAACTTCCTCGAAGGTGGAGGTGTTGGCTCATGGAATCGATTTGTCATCGGACGTTGAACGCATGGTGCCATCTAGTGCATTATTCATCGCATCAACGATCGATCTTCGTTCTATTTTTTAAGATGTTACAACATTTACGATATATGTTTGTTCTTCGAAAGATGATAGAAAAAAATGATGCTAATTTATGCTCATATCGGTTCATACATACTATCTGGTTAACCGGGGACACCGGATGACACAATAACTTCACCGGCGCACGACCGGGGTTTTACCGGTTTGACCCGGCAAGACCTGTATAACAACGGGTGGACCTGGATACTCACCGGCATGACACCGTTAATCCACCGAGTCAGACCGGGGCTGTTAAGTCATTGAAAACGCGTTCGCAAATTAAACACACAAACACACGCACACACACGCACAAACGCACACATACACACACACGGAGTGAATTAAAGAGGGTTTAGGTCTAGCCACAAGTTAGCGATGAAGTACGCAAGATTCAAGTCCGAGCGGTTATTTGCTGACTACCACACAGTACATGGTTCAATTTTTGAATGGGGGAATTTTGAACAGTAAAATATCTCTGTCTGTAAGTCTTTTGCGCCATAATGTTAATTATGTCTGTTTAACGGTTTTATGGACAGTGATTTTCCTGCTCGACTTCGAACATGCTACATTATGCAATATGAAATCATTAAGATTATCTTTTAAGCGGTATTTGTTTACCAAAGCGCATATGTACGGTATAAAGTCAAGCATTGGAATTCCTTTTTGACGATTAAGAAATGTTACATAGGTTCTTATAAATATCGCAGGCTTTGCCTTTATCTTTGGAAGAAAGAACAATTTGCGGATCTCGACTAAGCCTATAAGTCGAGTCCATCATTCACCCACACATGTATGAACGCATGTGTTTTTAAAGCCTTGGATCATTTAAGCACCATAATGCTGAGTTCTTTTGGTAATATCAAGAACCGATGCCTTGAGGTTATTCCACAATTGGATTTCATACAAAATAGTTGGAATACTTATTTTATGATATATGCTTGCGGAATTTAGCGGACTATAAACCCGGCCATGCAGTCCACAGCATTTCATAGCGTGGAATAAGTGTTTGTCCTTTTGGCACTGTTCTTCAATACATGTTGTAGCCTGGATCCCGATTTAGAGTAAACTAATTTCTCTGAATGAGTGGAATATTCGACATACTTGAGCGATTGTCCGGCAAATGTTTCTAAAAATGGAACTGAGAAGCGATTAGTGGAGAAAGACATGCAAATTTCAAATTAGTGAAGGACTCCGTATTCCTGAACTATATCAAGCATATCATGAAGAACAGAGGGCGTCAAAGCAACGAGTGTAATAACGTCTGTGATGGTAGGATTCCCTGCAGCAATTGTACCAACTATTGCGCTATAGGCAAATTTATCAATTGACTTATTATTTCTTCACTATTAAACTAGAGGTATTTTTACATTAGCTTCCATTTGGAAAGTCGAACATTCGTTCTGCATGGCTGTATGCATGCGCTATTAAAAAATCAGACCAGACATTAAACATACTTTACATATATATATATACTAAAATGCCCTTAATCTGAACTGCTTTTGAGTTAAGTTAAAAACTATATCAACATTAAATTTGTTTAATTTGCACGACAAAAAAAACATTTTATATTATGCACTGACGTCGGTTTTGACACATAGGTCCGTATATGTAAAAACGTTTCGTTATGTCATTTATGGAATAAAATATTTTATTGTTTGAGTGGGGGTGACGGTGCGGTGACACATCTAAGGATAGCTCCCACCCTGATGTAGTTTAAACGACGTGGAAACGTTTAACACGATAAATAAGCTTTATCATTTTACGTCTATTGAATACTTACTTATGACAAACAAATTTAAGCTTGATATAGACTAATAAACTTGTGTTTTGCAATCTCATACTTGTTTAAAATGCTCTTCACCCTTGAATTATTTGTTTTGAAAGAAATTCACCATATATAGAGAATAATCTTGAAAATTAATTAATAGAGAATAATCTTAAAAATTAATAAAAAGGGCTTGGTTTTGTTAACATGTCTTAACAAAAATAATTATGTTATTTTGTGTTTGTCGACTTTATTTTTTCAATGCAGGACGGAAACTCTCCTCGATTGAGCTGTTATGAGGATCCCGGTTTCAGACGGACTATTCATGCAAAGTATGTTGACACATGTCGTCAAGTGAGTAAACAAATAAGACAAGCTTCGAGTTTGTAAAATGTTATTTTAGATACAACTAAAGACGAATTGATCCAAACAAAGACGGGAATGCAATTCACATCTAGTGTTTGGATAAATACATGATTGTATTATAAACTTTAGAAACCAGCTGGCCGAAATAAAGGGCGTACTATCTATAAATCTATTTTGCTGAAAAGCTTTAGAAACGCTATTGAAAATGAAACAATCGATGCTTGGGGTAAAAAAGGCAAAGAACAAATACACGACAAATATTCAAGTGTAGAGAATCTTATTTAAGATTTCATATTTCTATAAGAATTTGGTTCAATGAATGCAAACAGAACATGAAACGTAAAACAGCCTGCTTACATTTTAAAATGATATTCGTGTAAGGCAAAAAAAGACTTTAACGTTTGTAGACCTTGTGGTAATTATGATAATTACGGTCATGCGTATTTGTATATTTACATGATGGCAACAATTCATTTGGCTTATGTATTTGCCATCATTATCAGTGTTCATGTTGCTTATATGTTTTTCTGAGTACCTTATCATTAATTTTGTCGACATAAATTTACTTTTTAGATTAAATTGAATTCCCCTGATTGTATTTCATATGTCCTTTCGAAGAACGTCAACATACGTGACGCCTCCCTCAACAGGCACGGACACACGCACGCCAACGCACAGGCACACATACACGCACACACGCACACACGCACAAAACACGCACACACGCACACACGCCAACGCACAGGCACACATACACACATACACGCACACACGCACAAAACACGCACACACGCACACACGCACAAAACACGCACACACAACGGAAAATCACTAGTCGTCATTAGAATGAAAATTGAGTCAGTGTGCTAAACTGAATAGATCCAAGAATGACAACTCTTTGAAATAGCATTATATTACGCCACTGTGAACTAATACTATACTTATAAGTTGTAGGGAAAACTCACCATGTTTTCTGGTCCGTTTGAAACGCATTTAGTACTGCCATTTCTCACAAACATGCTATGGCTAACCGCTGATGTATGTGGCGCACCAGAAGATGTTATTCGCCACTAATTAAGTCCATGGCTTCATTATGTCATACTTCTGTCTTTTAAATGAAGCATCGAGCTTCCTTCAGAATGCTAGTAAAACAAGAATATTTTATTGTATTAATCTGTGTATTTTCTTTCATGAAGCCTATCAGTTATAAAGACGATATAATCCTCGAAGAAGTCACAGAAAATAATTGGTTGGCCAACGTCCGCACTGCCACGTAGAACATTGTCTCAGCAGTGGGCTGCCTCGATCTTGTCTGAAATATGAGCAATGTTATAACATAACTTGTTTTTACAAATATTGCTATTACCAATGGTGAGACAAGAGCGTTTTCATCATAACAATAAATAATGTTTCGTCAGTTTTACATGGCGTAGATTACCAAACGTTTTTATGCCCACGAAGGTGGGCATATTAAAATCGCACCGTCCGTCCGTTGGTCCGTCCTTCCGTCCGTGCATCCGGCTCAATAACTAGTGTGCGGGCTGTAACTTTTGTATGGACAGATTTTAAAATAACTTGTCACATGTGTTCGACATACCAAGACGTGTCGTGTGCAAGACCCGTGTCCCTACCTCAAAGGTCAAGGTCAAACTAAGTGTTTATTCACAATGGAATGCTGTATATAAGTACATAGAGTATAAGTTGTCGTGTCCAGACTGTAACTGTCCCTTTTATGGACATATTTTAAAACGACTTGCCCCATGTGTTCGACATTACAGGTCGTCGTGTCGCGTGCAAGACCCGTGCCCCAACCTCTAAGGTCAAGGTCACACTTAGGTGTCTATTCACAATGGAATGCTGCATATAAGGAAACAGAGTATAGGTTGTAATGTCCGGGCTGTAACTTTCTCTTGTATGGACAGATCTTAAAATGTCTTGCTACATATGTTCGACATACAACGACGACGTGTCGCGTGCAAGAACTATGTCCCTACCTCTTAGTTCAATGTCACAATTAGGTGTTTATTCACAAATGAATGCTGCATATAAAGACAAAGAGTATAGGTTGTCGTGTCCGGGCTGTAACTTTTTCTTGTATGGACAAATTTTAAAATAACTTGCCACATGTGTTCGACATACCAAGACGACGTGTTTAAAACCCATGTCCCTACCTCTAAGGTGAATGATACACTTAATGTAATGCTGAATATAAGGACATAAGAGTGTATGTTGTCAAGTGTGGGTGGTATTTTTTATGTTCAGAGGCAATTTAAAATAACTTGCCATATGTATTTAACACGTAAGGGAATGTCACATTTGCAACACCAACTCTGTATTGTTGTCAAGCATACAGGATTTCAATCCTATGGTAAAGTTTTTTGGCACATTAAGGCGATATGTGGTGCACTAAGAACACCCTCTATGGTTTTACTTAGTACATCTAGTTTCATGTTGTGACATCAGGAAAAACGAATGTGCACCTGGAAACTGTCCTGCTAGATCAAATAAACCAGATACAGATCAAAGAAAGTCAACCGTCAATTGTTATAACTGGTGATTTAAACCAAAATGCCCGTCCATTGCCTCGAATATGCCAGACGCTCATAGAAAAAGGATTTCGCCAGTATTCTCACACACCGACCCATGTATTAGGTTCTTGTCCTGACCATATCTATATCTCTAGGTTAGTTGGCATAAGACCAACAACAACACTGACATATTACAGTGACCATGCATGGGTCTCATGTGGCGTTTCAACATATCAATGACAGGTAATTAGTGTTTTTATAATTATTCCACTTGTTCATAAGCATTCCTTGCATTATTATTATTATGAAATGTTGCATATATGCACATAAATGTCATAACCACGTTGTAATTTTGTCATATATATGACAGATTTACAACAACATTTTGGCACATGTATTTGGCATATAAAGATTATGTGTCGTGTGCAAGTTCCACATGCATACATCAAAGGTCAGTGTTTGATCTTAACTTTTCATGTACTGACCTTGTTCATAGGTCAATGTCACATTCGGGGGCATTCGTCACATACTGTGACAGCTCTTGTTATATTTTAATTCAACTTGTTAAATACAACTCAATTCCTTATGTCATTTTATTTAATTTCTTCATTACAACAAATAAAGTTTTATCCGATCCTTTGTGTGAATTGTGACCAACGGCAACGATGTTTTTTTTCCACTTTCAAGTAGCTAGAGCATACATTTCTGTAATTATGTTACTCCTTTAGAATGAAACATACACCATACCTTCAACATAGACATAATTATATACACAATGATGAACTGTTTTATCTTCAACAGTTAGAGTGGATTTCCATCAAAAGAAATAAATTCAGTGATTTTCCTTGGTGCAATTTAATGCCTCACTCAATTATTACATACTTTGTGTTTAGCAGATTTGCCGGGCGTAGCTGCAAAGTTTTGTAGATGCTAACCATGAAATTATACATCGGAATATAGAGTTGTAGATTAACACCATTTTGAAACTTCTTGATTATCTGAAAAGTATGCATAATCAATGCACGATTTGGCAATGTACTAGGATAACTTTTTGTTCAATGCTTTAGGTCCATATCAGATAGATCACGTACGATTGAATAAACCATTGTCTCGTTTAGTACGTGTACCTAACTACTCATATGGTCTACCGTTATCATTTCACAACAGGGTCACCCTAAAAACTACTTCCAACTTCATGCCATAACTACGTCGTCTTCATCATCTCAAAACCAGAAATTATTCCCTTAATGCACATTAAGAATTTGGGATTGTGACCATAAATCAACATTGCTATAAAACAGATCATCATATATTCCTTGTCCTCCAATAACTTTACCATCATAATGTAGATTGCTGTGACATGATCAAATTTGTTTCTGTTATTTCAGATTTTCAGAATTTTGCTAAAAAGAAAAGAAGGATCGATTTTGTTTTTGTGTACTTTTCAGTGTCAAAGTGTTAAATTTCACTTCCTATTTCGTTCTTTTTTCCAATCAAATCGCATTTAGAAATTTATTAATTACATAAACTATACCAGGATTTACGATTAAACAATAAAAAAAATGAATTTACCTACCTATATATGTAGTATGGTTTCCATAAAATTTAATGATTACGATGCTTTAGTTTTACTCCGACCTTTCCCGAATAAACTAGGCTACAAAAAGAACAGGACATCTACGGGAGATAACATCGATAGCGATAAGTAATAAGTAAGACATTGGTTAAAACCATTATTTGCACGTTGACAACAGTTTTAAAAGCATTGAAATCATAATTGGCTTACACCACAAGAGAATACTATTGAATGGGTAAGTTTGAACAGGAGAACCATTAATAGCAGAAGCGCCGAAAATGCGTGCGAGGTACATGATGCATGGCAATTGGCAAATGCTTCGTTAAGGTTGGTGTTTGGGTACCCTCGTTTTAATCTCAGAACGCCGTTTATACAGACTCATATTTTATTTTACTGGTCTGTCGTCTGATTACCAAAATAAATGTAGTTAATGACCAAGCAATGAGCATGAACAATTATGTATGTTATTGCTAGTGCATTAGTTTATCAGATCTCATAACACATTCACATATCAACGCAATGAGAGTGCTTAATGCGGCAATGTCTTGATTATACTAACAGTCAACGGTTTGTTTAATATAACAAAACAAAATATTTTGATGAAAGTAAAATCCTCGAAAGGTTGAGATTGACAAGGAGGTGTGTCTACTAAGTCATCGCTTGATATGAATAAAGGGGGTTGATTAAAATTTCATGGTTGCAAAGTAAGTGTTTGGTTGGTAAGGAAGTTAAGGGTTGCTAAGGAAGTGATTGGCCAGTATAAATAAATGGAAATGCTAACATTGTCATTGTAACTAAGGATGGCATAGGTTGCTTGGATAATCATGTTTGCGAAGGATGTACGTTCCCGCTAGAAAAAGTTAGTGGTTGCTAAGGTAGTAAGTCAATGAGTGTAAAGGTGGTCATTGGATGCTAAAAGGTGAATGGTTTTTGAGAAGACATTGCTTGCTAAGGAGGTCATTGGTTGCAAAGAAAGAACATGTTAGCGGAGGTAGTTAATGATTGCTAAAAATGTTTTGGTGAGTAAGTGATTGATAAAGAAGTTATGTGTTGTTAAGGAAGTCATTGTTTGCTAAAGGGGATTGCTGGTTGCTTAAGAATAAAGTTGTTGCTAAATAAGTCATTGGTTGCTAAGAAAATCATAAGATGCCTATTAATTAAGTGGTTGGTAATTAACTCATAATTTGCTATGAAAGTGTCTGGTTTCGAAGAAAGTCATAGGCTGCTATGTGTGTAGATAGTTACAAACTACTACAGGAAGAATTATACCAAATATCAAGGATCCGGGGCCGAGCGGTTTCTGAGAAGATTTGCAAAGATGGTATCGTATTGTTTATAAATACCTGACACCCTTTGGGCAAGACCATTTTTGACAAAAGGCTATACTTTGTAAAATCTGGGTAAAGGACCATTACATCAGAATGCATACGAAATGTGAGCAGCTGTGGTAAGGAAATAGTTTGGAAAAAGTCAAGAATTATCACAGTTAAGATTGATGAAACAATTTCGATTGATTTGAACCAATTCTTGATGATTTCGAATTAGTTTACACCTGAATTACACAACTGCTGTTTCATATTGCAAAAATTATAACACACACACACACATTATGGTAATGAATTTTATTTTCTGTCAGACTTAAACATATCTGAGTCCTCATTTGATTTTATTCTGTTCTATAAAAAGACGGACAACTTTACCATTTTTAAAAAATATTGTTCGGTTGGAGACGTATTCAGCTTTACTATTTTTGATATCTTATATAAATACGTTGTGTTATATTTTGATTTTTTTTTTTGAAATATTTGTTAAATTTGTTTATGACCAAAGATAGATGTGCCATAGATCCCACAAAATGATATTTACAAACTATATCTTCAAAGTCTTTTGTTCACATATCCTAAGTAATAATTATAAATATTGGACCATTAGATTTAATACAATGTACATGTTTGAAGTTTGTATAGTCTCCCTTTACTTAGTTGCTTGTTCTGACAAACAATCCACAACTGAAATTCAGTTATTTCCCTTGACGTTTAACTCGTATATTTATGTTTACCTTCATCCGAATTATGATCGACAGCTATATTCACACTTGAACCCATTCAGCCGCATCGGTCTTGCATAAACGTTCGTCTTGTCTCATATATGCTATTCGGTGCTGTAGCTGAGGAGACATCTCTGTTATTTATATAAGCGTTTAGAAAGAATACACACTATTGAACCAACATTTTACGTATTGTTTTGTGCAAGAAAAAAGGACACTTGATGAACATTGTTCATCAAAGATTAGTAACGTTTAAATTGGTTTTAGTTTTGACTTGCGATGAAATCGCCTTTTTAGAAATTTTGTGTATTGAATTGTTACAGAAATGTGACTAGACAACAATATACACGTTTACACTTAACTGTTTCTTAGTGTTAGATAGCTCTAGAAATTGGCGAATGGTTTGTAAATGTCCACTTACATTGTAACATTATTACGCAAAAAGTCAAACAGTACTATGTTTGATAAATATGTAGCACGGTCGTTATTGCAAAAGCAGGCAGTTGCGAAACACTTTAACAGTACAAATAAACGTTCTCGTGAATGTCGTTTCGGAAATATCTGTTTCTATATGCACAGACTTGTCACCGAATTTTCATAACAAAGTCTTCTTATCGGAAATGTGTTAATGGTTTTACCATTCATCCAGTACGGGACTCCTTTAATCAGTTGTTACTGAGCCATTAGTGCAAAATAACTGAAGGCACGCCTTATGATGCATCAACTCCTCCCCCAGGGTCCGAGGAATTGCGGGGACTTTCTGTCCAACAAATCCAAGTTAAATCCCCACACACTGCTAATAAAATCACCGCCAAATGAACTCGCAACACCGTTAAATCCTAGGTAATGCACCAGTCAATTGGAAACACGCCCCCAAGTTCCGGGTCCAGCCAAGCTCGTGTAACGTCCTCGCCCTGCGGTGCCGAACTGCTGAAACCATCGCATCCATCCGGCACTGCGGGGTCTCCTGGTATACCCCCGAACCTGGAGGAAAGGTTATAATTGACTGATGCATAAGGTCCATTCCCCACTATTTCCGGCGCGAAAAAAAACCCACTGCATTCGATCGGCACTGCGGAGCCACCTGGAAAGTAAAAACACGGCCCATTTCTTCCGCTATTCCCGGTATAATCCCATGGACCTGGGGGTGGGTGTCGGGGTGGTTGGGTGGCGGTTACAATTGCCTGGTGCATAAGAATGCAGAGAAGGATCATCACGAGGAGGTCGGAAGACAAATAGTGAGTGGAACTAAGGTAATCGTCACGACAGCTAGCGCCACGTCAACCATTATTATGTTTTAACGACGTTTTCACGACCGAAGTCTCCATTTTACGATACTCACGATTAGATTTTATTTATGTTAACCGTCAACTTAGGCGTTAACGTTATAATCCTCATTATGAAGATGGTATTTATCATCCAGTCCATCTGTCTCTTTCTTTTACTCATTTTCTTCAATTTCTCTTAAATAGTTCGGAGGCGAATCCAGTATTTAAGGCTATAGAGGGCATACAACTATGCCTAAATTTAGTCTTCAATATGTCCCCTCCATCCCTATATATGCTAGTGACTTATTACTGTTTAACCTTCATTTAGATTAAATGCAAAAGAGTTGGCTGCGTCTCTGCGACTTGTTTGCTGGAATCCCCCTGGTAAGTGCGCAAATGAGTGAACACGTCGGTCGACCAACATATACGTTTGAATGCATATCAAACCTGTCTCTGCGAAAAACCGATAAAAATGACCTTACATTACTATCAAATATGTAAAATGATAACATAATACATATTGTTTAATATTAATGTTAATATTTTTGTTAGTTCTTTTGCAAAAACGAATCTTAGCGAAAATGTTCACATCACTTAAGTTTGATGTCATTGTTACCGTAACAGCAAAGTAGCCGTTTTTCCTTAACAACTATGGTTTCCTTTTGTTACGAATATATTCAACAATGAAAATTTTATAAATTTCTGACAAATGTATTAAGAACTATGAGCTTCTCTTATTTCAAAATAACTGTGACTTCTTAGACTATGTTTACAAACATTCTCAAGTCTAGATTCAGACTCAATTGACATTATTTTTTTCTTTTTAGGTGAATACGTGGAAAGGATCATTACAGTTTGTATAGATATGTGCTTTCTAGTCATTATTACAGGTTTTCTCAGGCACTGCCTAATGTATTTTGAGCGGTCTGCCATGATTGACATTTTAATGATTATGTAAAATTCATATGAACTTGTATGGCTGCATACTATGTGATAGTTTTCAGAAGCACCCAGCCAATTATTATTTTCTCATCATTCATATTCATATTTTGTAGTGTGAGACTAAATATAAAACTACCAATCTTAATTGTATTGTAATTGTCATTCCTGTAGGTTATCGATTGAATGTCACTATCAAATACCATGGTTCTCTACACAAGGTTTGTACAATTATTATTTATACATGATAATGTAAAATGTTTGCCTTTCTGAGTCAAGAGTTAGACTTCAGGGCTTTCTTAAAATTGACATGACAAAATGTTTCAATTCCAGCAAAAAAAATAGTTATGACAAGTGAACACAGAATTGACCGAAAGAGAACATCTTAATAACTGTTATGTAGCAGCTTTAAAACCTCTGTAGTTCGCTAGCCGGTTGACTGTTTCAAGTGCTGTTTGCATCTAGTCGTTGGCTATTTGAATATTAATGTATACGATTGGGTGTTTATGGTGATTCATAGTTCATAGATAAGTTTGACAAGTTCATATTGATTCCGATAATGCATACATGTTTAAATATGTTCTTATGTTAATACATATTGATAACAACGTATTTCTACAGTTTCGCTGAGCGTTTTACTCGTGTGTATTTTGTGAGTTTCTTGTTGAAGTCCTTATATGATTGTTCCGTGTTTGTTTTGTGAGTTTCTTGTTGAAGTCCTTATATGATTGTTCCAGGTTTTTGTTTTAGGCTGATGGATTTCTCATAGTAGTTTGCGTTCATTAATGTCCTTCTTACCAATGATTATAATTCAATCGAATTCGATGATTCCTTTTTACCCAATAATTTAAATCGACAAAGGCATAGACAGAAGTCAATCTGAGCGGTATTTTCAGCCATTGTACTCGTATTCCACGATTCAGAGCGCGAGTTTTGTGCGGTCTTAGATACAGGAAGGTAATTGGATGTCTTGAAAATATATTTTGTTTGATTTTTTTTTGTATAAATATTGACTTATAATATGTACGCAAACGAAAGTATTAACACGCTTTATATATTCTCTTAGTAAGACTAACGTATCTTTTCGCTATCTTATTAATTCGCTACAGAATTAATGGGGAAATACACTTAAAAATGCAAATGTCTCAACACCCATGCCAAACGTAATTAGAATAAAGACAGGAGCACATGAATATCAATTCGGCTCATCAAAAAAACTTCAACTCGTTTTTAATTTTATTCAAGAAATGGCTACTGCAACAAACTTTAACTTTTGTGGTGTTTTGAACGTTTTCTTACCAGTAAAAACTGTTATTCTTTATTAGGATGCAAAAACAGGTATGCAAAAACAGGTATGCATGCAGTTATTCATAAGTTTGAATAATCAATCTCAATCAGCTGATCATAACAAAAATATGATAAACAATAAAACAGTGGTTTTTTTCAGAGATTTAATCATGCAGAATGTGTTACAGTAGACTGTTCTAAGGCTGAATTGATTTCATTTTAGAGTTATAACAACGTTTATATAAGTCCTTAATTATCTACATTATAGCTTGTTTCTATATTTACTGTAAAATAAATGTACGTAAGATTACATATATATCCAAAGTGAATTTCAAACGGTGTGCAGATTTGTAGCACATGATAATGAATATTTATAATAAATACAGATTGAAAAAAAATCGCTTCAGCACTACAGCACTAGTGTTATCATTACAGAAACGTACATAAAAGCTGATACAAATATAAAAGATCAGCTTTCAGTTTTGTTTTGTTCTCAAATAATAGTGCATGTAGTTTATGCCTAGTTGAAAATGCTTTAAAAGAAAAACAGCATTGTGTAAACAGGCTCAGACTTAATCAGTCCTCTTCAACCTAAAGAAAGCTGATACACCTACATTAAAAACTTGACCAGCAAAATGCTGTCGCAATATTTTTAATGTTATACCAACGTCTATCAAGGGAGATAACTGTTCAGTCGAACTCATGTTTACTTAATACAAAAGAAAAAAAATAAGAAGTACACAGCAAAGATATTCACATACAAACAAGAGCAACATAATACCAACATATTTTTTTATAATTTAGAAATGAGACGGAGTTGAAAATGATCTATTCCTATGCTTATCGCGTTAACGTTGTTCACCAAAGTTTGTTTAACTTGTATATAACAAATATTTACGAAAATAGCATTGCCTTTAAGCAAAAAATGATTGACTATTGGAACCCATGCTTGTATATAAAATCATGTGTATAAAACATTATTCAGTCAGTGAATTGATTTGCACGTGAATAATTGTTAGAAATTAACTTCCGCTCAGAATCGCCATCGATGAAACAACGCCTATGGTACAGCCTTGAAGAAATGTTGTATTGCTCGTGGTAGTTGGTAATCGACGTCCATTAATTCATTTGCCTTGGTCCGTTATTGGTCAGGTCGACAAGGAGTGCTTTACATTTACAGCATTGCTAGAAGGAGACTTCCAATCAGAACTGTCATTGAACCAACAATGCCATTGACTCCGCTACCTAAAAAGAAGGTTTAAGCAAGTTAATTGCAACCAAAAGTTACCTAATTCCATTGTTTGATAGTTGTGTGAAGGCTGTTGTATTTTAGGTTTATTTGTGTTGATTTATTTTTGTTTCTCCTTCATCCTTTAAAGGGGTTCTTTTTTATGTGTTTTGCCAAGTAACTTGTTTCTTTGTTTTATTATAACGAGAATTTAGTACGATGTACTTCAAAATGTCTTCACATGTATGATGATGGTTTGTTTCAGGGGGATATCAACTTAAGACATCGTGTGAGTACCAAACATAATAAGTTGTGAATGATCTTCTGGTGTTAAAGAGATTAAATCAGCTATATATATATATATATATACATCATTGAAACATTTGTTTACTTGTAAATATGCTTCTATTTCATTTTATATACATCTTATTGATAGTTAATTGAAGAGGCGCTTACATCTTGATTGTGTCAAGTTATTCTGGAGATGACATCAAAGATATTTCGTTCAAACTAAATGCGCGGTGACAGTTGCTTTGGACAGCTAAACTGCTGAGCCAAACTTTTAAAACTATCTAATATGAAATGTTATTTAATTATTTGCAGGAAAAACTTTGACCTCTTTAAACCACGAGTTTAGACAGTGTCTGTGATATATAAACAAGTATCTTAATCATGGACCTCATAACGCTGCATAGATAACACGCAAACTATATACTCACCGAAAGTGGTAACGCACAAATTTGTTCCACTCGGATTGACACTGTACCCCGCCTTGCATTGGCATTTGCCGTTGTAGCACATAGAGTTGGCGTCAAGGTCTACACACACACTGTCAGCTGTACATGCTGAGAAAAGATAAAGATAAACGTTACTTGTTTGACAGATCCAAACATGTTCTCTTATTTAAATTTTGAATATTTATCTCCAATCTATTTGACTGACACAAATGTTACTTTCTGATAAAAACTAATTACGCCATTTTGTAGCATTTAAGTAACCATATCCCACACATAAGCGCTTAAGTATGATAGCAATTGGCAAGGTAAAATGAAACACACAACTTTATTATGGTTCGATAATGCATGTTTTCCCATAGTAGGGCAATATGTTTTATTATCTGCCGTACATAAGTTAAAATCAGCAGTCGGCCCATAAATGTTTTTAAACAGGTAAAACGGTTGGCTTAAACAGCAGATGTGCCAGAAGACGAACTACGATCTCGAACACTAGAAGTGGTTATACACCAGATGGTCCCAAAATCGGCAAGAAAATGTATTTTCTCAAAATAAAAACAAGCATAGATTTACCACTACGAACTGCATAAGGCCGAAAATACATCACTTTACATCATTCAAAGAATACTTTGTCGCTGTCTCAGCTGAGTTCACCCATTTTTAAACAGCGCATAATGTTTTCCAAGTTTATAGTGTTTATATTTAGGATGTGAAAGTCACCTTACGCCATTGTTAAATATACTGGAACTTACGTTGCAGACAAACCCAGTAATTTCAATTTGAAAAATAAACGCAATAACTTCGAAAGATATATGTGTCGTTAGCAATGTGATACATCAGTAAGTAAGATTCAATGCTTGTACACAACGATATCAATTTCATGTAAGTTTTTGACAATTTTCTTGCATCAGTTTCATCTGGTGTCTAGATGCTTTATGTATTTACCAAACGATTATTATCAGAACATACTTAAACCTTTTAACCAATACGTAATGGCTCATTTAACAATAATGATGTTATTTTTATATCGGATTTTCAAATCGTAAGAAAATATAAAAGTTTATCGTCTCCTTTAGGGCCTTCCACAGTGCAAAAGTGGGTGGGGAAGGTTAAAAGTTAAAACGCTTCAAAGTTCATGTTTTATTTAGTTTTGAAGTACGATCTTTTTCGGAAGAAAAAACATACATTTGTGACATGTTTTGGATTAGTAAGGAGTTTATCAAATTCATCGAAACAATATTTTATCAATTCACATTTTCCCGGAAAAGTATGTCGACATTCTAACTTTTTCTTTGTGGGTTATTGGTGATTTGTTGTTATATAAGAAAAATATTAAATAAAATAATGAAATATAGTGGATTTAATTCATTTCTTTCTTAAAACAAATCAAATGTCTGTCATAAAATAGACGCAAACACCACAAAGTCTCAAGACATTGCTGATTGACAATTTTGACATTGTAAAAATGTAAATGCTTTTTGATAAATAGTAAAATCTTCTTTCCTAATGACAGCTACATATGTTGCAGCGGATATAAAATTATCCTCGCAAAACTAAATAAAATTTAGATTTTTTAAACATTTTAAGTTTAAGATCTTCAAACGGGTTTTGCACTGTGGAAGGTCGTGTTGTGTTTTCTATTCCATATTTTAATTTGCCATTATCGTTCTAGCAATAAGATTCTTTTTTTTTAATTAATTGATATTGCTAACGATATATCTTGAATACTGTTTTCATCTCTTCTATCTCTGCAAACACACCTTTGGTAAATACATTCTTATAACCTTTAAAACAAGCTTAGTTCGATATCATATCTTATTAACTGGCCCATCCTCAGTTTAAATCTACTGATTCTACATATAAAAATTAGTGACGGATGACACATATTGTGCGAAAATTATTGTTGGACAGATTTTAAAAATCCTGCTGTCCCATTGGACAAAATATAGTATTGAACACTAATATGACGTTTTCAATAGTTTCACGTTGTCTTCGAACGACCTGTTTTCTTACTTTGCTCTAGTATAATATGAGACCGTTATAAAATGCGCATCACATTCATTCAACATATTATGCAATGAAGAGCAGTAACAGGGATGTACTTACTAGTGCCGTCACATAACGTTGAAGACGCAGTATACGCCGCACCGCACGCACAAACTGCTGTGTTACAATATGCGCCTGCTACTTGCCTACATTCGTTACCGCTAGCTGTACACGTTGCTCCCACTCCTGGTAAAAGGAATTTTCATAAGCTTGATATTCCGTGGTTAGTATTGATACTTGGTTCATATCATTATCATCATCATTATCATCATCACCAGCATCATTATCAGCTGCATCAGCAGCAGCAGCACCATCAGCATCATCATAATCATCATCATCATCATCATCATCATCATCATCATCATCATCATCATTAATGTAATTTAATACGAGGCAAGAACATCATAAATTATAAACATTACGAAACATAAGTGTAAAAGAAATGAATATCGTATGTTTCCGACCAGAACAATTTAGGATAACAGGAACGGTGTCAAATATATTTATTTCCACATAATGCATATCAAACATTGTAAGAATAAGATATTTGTTTCATCTAAATCATCGTCTTTAATGCTTAAGCTTTATGTTTTTTGGAATAGTGATTTTAAAATGGATTCACAGGACGGAACCGTATAAATCCAAGAAACATGAATTGAATTGACTTGATACAAAACATGAACATTACTGCTACCAGTTCAAAGCCATTGTGGCACTAGACAAAAATGTATTGCTTATCAACAAAGTTATACAAAATCAAGTTAACAATGTGGCGCCAGCCCTGACAAAGCGGTTTGATGTTTTTTTCTAATATTTGAAATATTTCCAGTTGATGTTGCATACTTACTGATTTACGCTAATTTTATTTGCTGAATTATTAGTTATTATCAACATCAATACGATAGGAAAATGATACTTTGACCAGGACAAAACTCAAAGGTAATAATATGGTAAAGAACCGCCAACTTAATATCTAAGCTCTAGCAGCCCGATAGAGGTAACCGTTCGTTTTAATCATTTCGAGAAACCATGTATTTTGATTTATCCCTATTGGTACATACTCTATGAAGAAAACGCGTACCTGCACTACACGTGTCGTCATTTGCAGACCCGGCTAGGTAAGCTGCTCCACACGCGCATGTATCGACAGTAGCAGTACACACTCCATTTGCCAGGCAATCGCTGTCAGTGCTTGCAGTGCACGCGGAACCAACCTCTGTGCGAAATATTGTTGATAGGTTAATTACAAGTTTTTTAGTCAGCCTTCCATGTAATAAAATAACAGAGTAAACATCTCTGTAAGTATAAACCCCTATTTTCCTAATTGTCTGTACATTATGCAGTGTTGTCTTAATTAATTCACATGTGTTTCAAAGTAGTCTTGTAGTAAAGGTAGATGTCATCCTCTAACCCAATAGGATGTTGAATCGATCAAGACCATGGTTTCCTCAATAAGAGCATTGTTAACAATAAATGTGTTTGCACATTATTGCATTTGAAAATGGATTTTGTCACAGAATTTTATGATTGTCATGTATCAACTAGCGCTAATGTATTTAAAAGAGTGAAAAGAACAATGAAATGTTTTCCATTATTTTAGCTCATGTCTTTATGATTATATGCATTCCGACATTTTATGAAGACGAAAGATAGGATACTCTTGTTTAATTATCTTTTTAAATTTATATATTTAAAATTGTTTAGTCATTTGTATAGATAAATCGTTTAAGACGTTCATAATTATTTTGTTAAACGCAATGTGTTATTGTGTATTTCAATATTGCGCTTCGATTGGACAAGCGCTACGACATTTAACCATATACGGCATTACAAATATAAGCTATTCTATAATACAAACGTATGTTATCGGTTACACTTCTTAAAAAACAAATACTGAATTGCGCGAAAGATTTTACTAAATTGCAGTTTTCGAAGTATTTATCGCATTTTGTCTTGCGTTTATGTTTGATGAACGCAGTAGAGCTAGCGAGCAAATTCCCAAAAAGCGTTAGTGCGCCTCATGAAATTTTCGCGCGTGACATACTGTGTTCTATCAACATATACGAAAGAAAATATGCGATAAATTCTTAATTAATTATTTAAAAGAAATCATTTATAGTCGTTTTCTTTTCAAGCATTATTAGTTTCAACCTTACTTCACTAGTTTAACTGTGTATTAATAACTTAACTAATCTACTTGCGTAAGTGGAAATATGTTTATCAATGACAATGGCGATGCTTATGATACCTCCAAGGCAGGCGTCTCCGGCCGTGTTTAGATTATAACCAGTTTTACAAACACATCCGTCGGGGGTTGTGTTCGCCTCCCAAAATCCATCGCAAAGGCACTTAGTATTACTGCCTGAACCGTCATCAATGCATGCGGTCCCTGTAACTGTGCAAGTGTCGGTACCTGTAGCGCAATTTGTATCGTATCCAACTGAAACATATCGGAAGGTTGAAATAAATGCATCTGCTATTATCTATATCAGCAATTGTGAACGTTATCATTTTAAATATGCAATGAGCTTTTGTATAAAATATTGATTATTGTTAATTGGCACACTAATAATTCTCATTTTCATGTATAAAAGTGTTTTGCAAATAAATCAAAATCTTCACTTACTGTCTGCTCCTTGACAACAGTAGACACTAAACAGGAGGAGACAGAACTTCGTGAGCATACCAATGTTAGCCGTCTGAAACAGGTGGAATATTCATGTATTTATCAGTGTTCTGCATAACGAATAAAACATCAATGATGCGTGTCCTTAAAAATGCCCTATTTGCTCTTAATTTAGGCTCTACAAATATCATGTTTCGTTTATTGAGACTAGTGCTCATTTCAATCACCAAAATAATTGCAAAAAAATAATCAAACAATACCATATTCCAAGGACCAGATTGGAAATGATAGTGTATTGTGTTTAAAATATATTGTTGTTTTTTGTTGTTTTCTTCCTTTTGAGATTGTTTTAATAATTGATACATAATGTTTGACAACTGTATGTCTTTTAACTTGCCATGTATACTGTACATTTTATGATGAAACTAATAAATGCATTAATTAGAAGCAAAGTTGTGTCATACAACTTTGTATTTATCATGTCACTGATATTTCCATATTTAATAATTGGGTATTTCCGCTTACACTTCCGCTTAGGTATAAAGTAAGTCATGCTTTCCTTCTCGATAATTGTAAGGCCATTTTCTATTTAATTGGTTAACGGATTTTTTGGAAAAAATGTTGGACGGGTGGTGTGAAAAAAAGGATTTCATATTCATACTCTTTTTTACAATGCATGTATTTTTCATAGCGTTTGTGGCGAAACCCAAAACCAAAAGATCAAAATAACAACAAACAGGTAAGACATGTTCATAGATACATATGAATGACATTTGAAATGCTTTGATTTCTATGCAACACAATGTCTGCAATGCCTTAATATCATAATGAATATTGATATATTTAAATGCTCATTTTGTTATACACATATTTTATACACTTCCACTTTAAATTAATGTCGCATTTAAAGTCAATATTATTACAAACTTTCAGTTTTAGTGTCACTTTTTGTTGATGAATTTTGAAGCACATCCTGACTTTAAAAGTGTTCATATTTGCAACACTTTTTCCACATGTCGGCATTACAATGAATATGCCTGTATCTTCTCATTGCTGAGCACTTCTTCTTCTCAACAGAAAAAGCACACTGTAACAAATCTCACTGACTCAATTATTTTTAAATGGAGTAAGGAAATTTTAATAATAAATATGATTTTATATTCAGTAATGCATTCTTTGAAGTAAAGATATTTCTCTGCAGCTTTAACAAAATTTAAGTTACCCAAGATTATGATTACTTGAATAGTAGTCTCCATATAATTTGTTTAACAATTAATGCCCCCCAACAACAGGACAATATATTTTATCAATAACTCTGGTTTATATGTGATTTGTTACCATTGATACAAACATCAGCCTTGATGTTAATTATTATAAAATAAAATCGTTTAAAAGCAGATGGTATGTTAAAAATGAGAAAAATTTTTTGTATGATCTCAGCTCAATTGAGGCCGCCATTTTGAAAACAATTTTCAAAACTGCATCAATATGTTGCAAAGGAACCGGCAACAAGTTTAACATAATTTCATTTGCGCGGAAAAAAATCCGAGTTACTTTTTCCAATATTTAAAAAAAAAAATAAAATAAGAATGCACATTTGTGTGTTTCACCTATTTCAGATCACACGATCTGGAAGATCATATGTGTTGCGGTTTATTCGCAATTTAATGCAAACTGGTCACCTGTTTTTAAACTAATTTTGCATAATTTGGTCAAATGCGAAGGCTTTTAAAATGTACAAGATTTTTTGGATTTTTTCTCATTGCAAAACCAGACTTTCTTTTGTTCAGTAAACCGAGAATTCTTCAAAAGGCATGAAATTGAAATTCTTAAACATGCGCTAATATATTTAGATAATACAAGAACAGCTTAAACAGTTGCCTCAAAATTTGTAATACTTTAAATTACGAGATGCCCATAACAAAGTATAGTATAGTATTTAAAGTTAACAACGATGCAGTTGATTACGTTGTAAACCTAACAAAGTTCTAAACAGTTTTCTTTTTAATTAGAGTAGCATATTCTTTTTTATTAAGGCTTGATATTTTCCACAAATATTTTGTAAGAGGAATAAACAAGTTGATTTGCTGCCATTTGATAAACCTTTTTGTCCGAGTCTAGAGTTCAGACTGTCCGTTTTCAATGGGCCCTGATGTTGTATGCTGTTAGCAAAATACGTTAATTTTTGCGACTCTTAACATTATGAACGTATCGACAAAAGTATAAGTTTTAACATTTACTGTTTAACATGGCAAAAATTATTCATATTTCGTTTGTATTTGATTTCGTTTAGGTTTGATATATGGTTTGACATCAAAATCTTTAAAACAATTTATGCGAAACGAAATCTAAGTAAAACAAGGTCCAATGAAGAAAATAAATAAATAATGGATACATTCAAGAAAAAAAAATATATTGAAAATGCACAAAAACCGTTCTTGCAAGTGCGAATAAAGTTGACCACAATATGTAAAGAAATAAAAACAAACCCGAAACGTTTGCATAAATATACCGACGAATTGGCATGAAACACATTCATTTGAGCGAAAACGTGAACTTTCATTTTATCGAAATTATTTTCTTGATTTATTTTGAGACTTAATACACTTTACGCTTTTGGCAAACGTAACACTATATAATATCCCTATCAATAATTTTAACAATGTTTACATTTGAGCATATTGCAAAGTGAATTCCGTTTCTAAATTCGTCTTGCCCAATCCCATGTAGGAGATGTTATTGTGCATAATTTAAATTCAGATTCGATGCACTAAACTGTAATATAAGTTAAAGTCATAAACATTTTGAATTACAAATCATATTTTCACTTCTTTTGCCATCTGATTAAACATTTATTGATAAAAAATATTTACAAATTTTCAGGCAACCGAAAATTGGTAATATCAAAATCTTGCCAATTAAACGTACGTTGTGCATTATTAGAATACTATAACACCAAACAGATATAATTTGTCTTCATTTCAAATTATTTTATAACAATTCAGAGAGATTAAAGAAATTAAAACGTAAAATGATCCTACCATTTTGCTGTTTTGTTTTGTCCTACAACTGTCTGAAACTAGAAATTCCTTGATAAATCGACGCCCAAAGCACAAGACGCGCCGTCTTTTATACACATGACGTTGACACGACGCACTATTCCATCAAGACCATTGGTTCGGCGTTGCGAACACAAAAAGTTGAGTAGAAACGATATCACGTGGAATATCAAAACGAATTTGTATTGGCCATTTGCACAACGTCTATTTAAGTACATGGTTACGTGCGTTGACATGCAACTCCTCGTTTAATCATAAAACTGAACTGTCAAAATTGTTTAATAGCAGCAATGAAACTTAAGTAGATTTTATATGCAATCCTTGCACAGCCTAAGAGATGTTTTGCATTATTTTCTAAAGGGTTTGTATGGGATGAAAATCGTGAAAAACATGTTGAGCTTTTCTTATAATGAGAATAATTCATGACAGGATATAAGAAATTTTGCGAAGTGTATATATTCTAAATTTCAGTTTGCGCAAATATGTTCTTAAAACCGTAATAAAATAGACATAGTTTTCTCAAAATAAAAGTTATACATTATAAATTAACCTAGTAGTTTTGGTCTTAATCTAATGTTTCAGTGTGTTTGTTTTGTTCATCGGTGTAGCAAACGATTTCGTCTCTGTGATCAGAAATAACGATGACCAATGTTTGTGAAAAATTATCTGGTGTCATTCTTTCTCAACGCTGAAAAATATTGCCTCATCGAATATTGAACGTATTATAAAATTGGCTGTTTGAAACAGGCAACGTCAACGAACTCACATGTTTAATCGACGACAAATATATTTCCCTGCGATTATACGTCATTTGAACATCACAAACGTCGTTTTGCATGATCAAAAGAATTCACAACATGTTGTATTCATCGAAACATGACTGCAATTGAATGAATACGCATTCACCTCAGGGTGCATGTACATATTATGATTGATACAAAAATCACAGAGCGATATGGGACAGTCATGTTACGGGAATCTATCATTACCACAATATCGTACTGTGTTATGGGCATCCCCGTTATAGAATTTGGTCAATATAGAAGTCGTGTAGTGGAAATGTACCCGGTCAAACAAATGCGGGCCAACTGAAGTAGTTTTGGGTTGATGTTTAAACAATTTTGTCTACTGATCTTGTTTTTGTAGTTTTTCATATAAATATTGAAACGATTTCACAAGAGGTGCTGGCGTCCTGTCTGATCAGTCGTTTGGCGTTTAGACGTTTGAAAAACAGCACCCTTCGACGGATCTAGCTATCAAGCGCAGCCGCCGTTCTGGTTGGTATATGACGACAAAACCTACGACGTCATTTCCTTGATTGGCGCCGCATAGCCTCAGATGCGGCCCTCACTTCCTGTTTCGGAAACGCGAATATGTTCGTTTGTTATAAAGTGCCAGTGAAACGTTACTGCTTTTATCGTTTTTCTGCTCATATTTACTGCGGCAGGGTACAGCTCGCAACCTTCGAATATATTTCTAGTCGGGGATATTGACTGGTGCGGTATGTCCATCAAATAATAACGAAGATTCATCTGAGACAAACAAAACCTTACCGATGGCCACCGGGATACGTGGATTGCGGAAGCCAAACATTTATTATGACATCCCTTTTTATCCTACAATGTAGGTTCTTCCAATAATTACGAAACATATCGCCACCGTTGGACTGTCGAATAACTAATGAATGGTAAGAACGCCTTGGGTCCAGTTCTTTACAAAAACAACTAAAACTGTTTCTATTAAAAACACAAAGAAATTATTGTTGTCCTGACATTTTACTAGTGGTGTTTCAGTCCAACTAAACGCTTCCCTTATCAACCTTTCCGATTATTGTACAGCTGTTTCTAACATTTTCATTTGAGAAACACACGTCCTCGGTTTTCCGGAATATTTCATTTGTTTCTAGTGCTTAGCATCATTTGGTTCTGCAGCTTGTTTCTTCAACTAAGATCGATTCGCGTACATTCGTTTAAACTTTCTTATCTGCTTCCGCCGAACTTCATTTGTTTTTGTTCGAAGGCAACAATGCGAAATATGCTTCCTTACGGTTTTATAGAATGTCAGTTTATTAACGACACTTTAATACCTGTTCAACTGCATTTAGCGTTTGTAGTAAACATTATTCGATTTTTTTGGTAAAAATATCGATTCAGCCTGACTTAAGAAAGACTGAATATTATTTAGGATTAGGCTTCTGAGAATAATGAAATAACTTATTAAGACTGTAATAACATGTTGCTATTTAACCTTAGTTTTTTGCTATGTAAATATATGTAGAATATATATTGCAATTTTGCTTTGCGTTTGAAATAACTCATGGACATGTTTACATGTACTACGTTATCTGAGTTTGTTAATATCGTATTTTCATACTCTTGTATCACTGACCTGAACCTAATTCACAATTGTATGTTTTGAGTTTCTACTGTGTAAACATGCTAGTTATTTTCCAATAATTTATTTATTTAAATCATAATCGTCTTGTGGAGCATGTATTATAACACGCCGGGTAATCATTGGAGCCATAACATTGTGTTATGTGTTGAAAATTCTCCAACGCGTCTTCCGTTGTAGAGCCAATGAGTGGAATATGGATGTAAACAGTGAGTATGATTTCTTATTTTTCATTTTTAGAGGTTTATACGAGTAAATTTAAAAATTGGAGAATGTAGTTCCACATAGGAATGGCCATGAGTTTTTTTTCTCATTTATTTTTCACATAGATACATATATCAGTACAGTTTTAAATTCTCAACATATACAAGATATTTATGTATGTTGATAGGAAATACATATATTCAGAAACAATAATGCTCTCAGACAAGCACACGCACAAACACTCGCTCCCACACTTGCACACACGCACGCACACATACACATTTCATACACACCCGATCGTATGATGTTTATACGATCGGTGTCCCCTGTATTAGATAACATTAATGTTTTTTTTTTTTTTTAAGTTTAAGATTTCTTTGTATGGCTATTTGTGTCTTTTATTATTAAATTATATTGTATGTTTAAGTACTTCCCATTTTTTGTTGTCGGTTTCAAGTTTGTCATTGTTCAACGCAATTTGTTCTTCTATTTTAATCCTTAATCTCAAATACGTCAAGTATGCATCAAAGGATAGTGTATTATACTTGGTTGAATGTATATTAAATTTCATAAGAATAATAAGAAAGTTGCATGTGTTGTTGTATTTGTTTTTTGTCACTGTTCCCAATAAAGCTTCGCGTTTACCTATAATTATGTTAATTGTTGTTGCAGCTATGAAGTTGTTTAATTTATTCCATAATTGTTGTTTATTGTAACATTCCCAGTATAAATGTTCAATAGATTCAATACCTGAGATACAGAATGTACATAAGCTACAATCGACAAGTTTCAATTTAAAAAGCAGTTTGTTGGTTGGTATTGTCCTTAAAAGAAATTCGTAGTAAAAGCTACGTAACGTAGTATCTATTGTAGATATGTATATATCACAGTATATTTTTTTCCACTCAATATTTTAATTCTGAAGCTGGCGATGAAATTGTTGCTTTGTTCAATATACAGTACAGGATATTATTTCTTTGCCTAGATTCTACCATTTTTTCTCGAAGCGACGTGCCGTTTATGTGGTTAATTCCGTCGTTTATCAGCTGTTGTTTCGTTTCTGCAGAAATGGATTTAATGAGGGTCTGATATCTTACAAAGTCGGTGCTTACTATGCCGTATAGATATTCAATTTCATTAAAAACATAAAAAAATATTGATTCTATAATCGAAAATGTGTTCAAAAAGTTTTATACCTTTTTCATACCAATGTTTGTAGAAAAGTGTTTTTCCTAGGTTTTGGACGTTTTTGTTATTCCATATAACTGTTTTGGCTCTTTTTGTTTTATTTAGATCGTAAACTTGTTGTTTTTTTTTGCTCCATGCTTCAAGCACATTGTTCAGAAATGCACATTGTCCTGACACTTTATCAATGAAATATTTATCCATTTCACTTTCAAATATAAGTTGGTTGCCATGTGCTTTCAGTTTATTTTTAAAGAAGATTTTCCATTGGCTTTTATTATTGTCATCCAAGTATCGTTTAACCCATAACGCTTTTATTGAGTCCAGAAAATGTTCAATGTTTGTTAGCTTTAATCCTCCATATTCGTAATTTTGATACAGTATTTGTCTTTTTATTTTGTCTGGCTTCCCATCCCATATAAATTTGAAGATAGCCCTTTTAACATTTTCAATAACGGGTTTGCTTAGATTCGCCAGCACGGTACATTCACAAATAATGGCATAAATTTGTGGAATAGTCTCCCTCAAAATATAAGGAATATTTCAAAACCTAACCATTTCAAGTCTGCCATCAAACAGTACCTAGTGAAGTCTTAAAGATCATTTTAAATTTTTATATTTAGCTATCATAATAATTTCATTTTTATTAGCATGTAGGGTTCTTATTCATAAGTATTTCTTTATATCTTATCATATCTCATTGTGATATTAATAGAATAAATTTTTATTTTTAGCTATCATAATAATTTCATTTTTATTAGCATGTAGGGTTCTTATTCACACGTATTTCCTTATATCTTATCATATCTCATTGTGATATTAATATTGCTTTACAGTATTGCCATTTTGAATGGCATTGTTTTATTCCATACATTATGATCTCAAGTCTTCTGTTTCAATACATAGGCCATGAATGCAGTGTAATAGGCTATGAATGCAGAGTAATAATGTTAATGAGTTCTGTGATATAATTTATGCAATTAATTATCTGTGATATAAGATTATAACTTGTCTAGATTTATTATCCTTGTACTTAACAATTTTGCTAAACTACATGACTATTCCATGGTTACTGCCACCAATTTTTCAAGGACCACAATGGAAATAAGTGAAAATCATTTTTCTCTTTTTTGTGTCATCCTTGGTATTGTGTGTGCATTTCATGGTTTCTATTGTCTATGCATTGATAATGATATGTTACAATTTGTCTGCATTATGACGTGCCATGTAATGTTCATGTCTTTTTACCGAATAAACCTACTACTACTACTAATGGATAAATTATCTTTGGTAGCGCATACGTTTTTACAACTGTTGCTTTACCCAACAAAGTTAGTTTTCGATGTTCCCATTATTTTAATATCTTATGTAGTTCGTTTAGCTTTTTGTTGATATTTGTGTCGATTGTTTGTTGCTTGTTATTGTAGAATGTGATGCCTAACGCTGTCGCACATTCTGAAGTCCATATAAAGGATTTAGATTGACATAATTTAATTGTAGTATTCTTTAACGTTCCCACTATTAGGATTATACATTTATTATTGCTGAGGTTTAGGCCAGAGCATTTAGAAAAGGAGTCTCATGATTTGATCAAGGATTCGAAAGATTTCTCAGAACCATCAATAAAGTAAGTTGCATCATCAGCAAAAAGCGATTGTTTGATTTCCGTATTAACAACTTTGATTCCCTTAATATTGGTATCTTGTTTTATATTGCTAGACAGTGTTTGTAAGCAGATAACAAATAAAATCGATGAGAGTGGACATCCTTGTCTTACCCCTTTTTCAATTTGGAATGTTTCAGACAAATGACCATTGTTCGTTATTATGCTTTGTATATCTTTGTAGAAGAGTTTCGTCCATTGTATTATATCCGAGCCAAAATTTAAAGTTTTCAAACTGTCTAATATAAAAGAGTGGTCAACGCTGTCAAAGGCTTTTTGAAAGTCGGCGAAAAACAGGAGTCCGGGCATATTATTCTCTTCAAGGTATTGCATGACCTCAACTATTAGACGAACGTTTTCACCAATATATCTGCCTTTGATAAAGCCCGTTTGTTCGTTATCAATAAGTTCAGGTAAAACTCTTTTTATTCTGTTCGAAATTGCCTTCGTTGCTATCTTATAATCAGTGTTTAATAAGCTGATTGGTCTCCAGTTTGAAAGGGTTTCTAAGTCTTTATCTCGTTTTGGAATAAGAGAGATTATACCTTGTTTTTGAAGTGGTGTTAAATGGCCGTTTCTGAGTAATTTAAAGAGTCTATTAAAACTTTCTGAATATCGTTCCAAAAAATCTTATAGAATTCTGCAGTGAGACCATCCGAACCGGGGCTTTTATTATTTTTCATGTCTTTTAGGGCATTTTCACATTCATATACTGTAAGTAAGCCTTCGCAGGAGTTGCTGTTCGTTTCGGAAAGTTTGTTATTATTATCGTTAAGAAATAAGGCTCTGATATTCTCATCTAAGGTTGTGTCTTTTTTATATAGTTTTTTATAAAATTTGACTTCTTCTTTTAGTGTATTTTTCACGCCTGTGACTATTTCATTGTTTACCCTTAATTTATACACTGTTTTTTTCTCTGCATGTTTTTTTCTCAAGGTTTGCGAAGTATTTTGTGTTGTTTTTTTCATTATTTTCAACGTGTATTGCTTTTGCCCTTAAAATATTTCCTTTCATTTGATTACTGCGAATATAATCTAGTTTTTTTTTTTGTATCATTTCTTGCGTGATGATGTCGATATTGTCAGATGTACTTTTGTCTAGTTTTGATTCAATATAACTTATATCGCTTATTAGTCTTTTTTCTTTAGATTGTAATATTGATTTCTTATGTGATGCAGATCTTATTGTTTCATTTCTGATTGAACCTTTTGTTATTTCCTATAGTGTATTTGGATTTGCTTCTTTATTTAAGTTTATCGTTTCACGGATGCAATTTCTTAATTTTGTTTGATATTCTGTATCTAATAAAAGAGAGCTATTTAATTGAAAGTACCCTGGGCCTTTTTCACTTTTTAAATGATATATCGTTAAAATAACAACGGAGTGGTCCGTTCTCAAACCTGGTTTTATATAACTATTCTTTATGTAGTTTAACATATTATCTGATATTAAGAAGTAATCAAATCGACAGTGTATATGAGGTTTACTACTCGAATGCCAGGTATATTGCATTTTTGAGGGCTGCGTTAAACGCCATGTGTCGGCTAATTCGCAAGAATCTATTATATTTGTTAAAGTATTTCTGCATTTTTTTGTGAGTGTCCATCTTACCGTTTTTTTGTCTAGTGTACGGTCTAGAACAGTATTGAAATCACCACCAATGATAAAGGTTTTTTCATCATTCTCTAGCAGAATTTTTTGTAAATTTTCAAAAGGGGTCGGGTCGTCGTTATTAGGTCCATATACATTTATTATGGTGTATTCCTTTTCATTTAAAATTATGTCTAAGGCTATGATTCTACCTTCTATAATTTCTGTGTATGTGTGTATGTCTATGTTAGCTTTTAGATTTATAAGAATTGAAACTCCTTTACTGTTTGTACTATTTCCACTGATAAAAAACAGGGTCCCTTCCAATCATGTTTCCGTTTTGAATTAGATAATTTCGAACAATGTTATTCTTGCAACAATATGATATCATAGTTATTATTAATAGTCCATTCGAATATTTGTTTTCGTTTCTCTATGTTACCTAAACCTCGAACGTTCAATGATACTATTTGTGTTTCCATTTAACCAATTTATAAAAAAGTCTTAGTCCTACGACACAATCTAGCCATAACAGAGAACAGGTTAATATGTATAAAACAGATAATAATGACATTTGTAAAGAAATATAAATAGAGTGGCAAACTCATTAGATCGATAGTTGAGTTGATTGTTAACACGTGCTAACATACATTTTGCTACTTTTGCAGTATGTTGTACGTGTAATGACATTCGTTTATGACATAGTACATTATAATAATGCATAATAGAGGTAATGCAATAAAAAGTTACAGACATTATAATTGTTGTGGGTAACAACCCCATAGGGTAGTAGCAATATGTTTAAGAAGCAAAAATTAAAAACATCGTCGACTGTCAAACTAATAAAACATCAACATCTCAAGGTAAAGTTAAATTGTACTGGAAAAGGCATTTTATAAAGTGACAGTGGTAATATTTCCTCTTGGCATTTAAGTATGAGCTTTAGAATCAACAACAAGGTAGTGATATAATATTGACGATGATCCATCAGCACTACATGACATCGTCTTCATTTATAACCACGTATTTAGTGAGTAATATTATATAACTAATGGTTCTGGTATTGTCGATGTCTTTATTCATTTAACCTTCAGTAAAAGTTTACTCAACTCTTAGCGCTTTTTTATTATTTAACACGAACAGAGTGTGATCGCACCGCCGCCTGCAGTGCTTTGATATAAAAAGCACAAAACAACTAATAGCTTACGAACCATCAGTTATAAATCTTTCAAACATTTTTTTTAAACATAGCCTTAATAACATATTTATAAGTATGCACGTATGTATACACTGTGTCAGTAAGTGTGCTGACTCATCAGTCGAAGCCGCCGGTGTACACTTGCAAGTACCATTGAAATATTTGCGACATCATGTTCGTTTCAAGTGTCAATGGCTAACAGCTCGTTGTAAAGCGTATGGGAATACTTCCAAACACAACGGAGCTCTTTGAAACGACAAGGACTCTGTTTTTTATTTATTTAGAAAGCAATATATAAGTTTCAAATATCGTCCTGCAATGATGAAAACTCTTTATGATTATAAGGTTTAAAATTATCAGTTTTTAACGCATTATAGGATTTATACAATGAGGTAAGTCAAAACTGCACTATTCGACATTTATTATCATAATGCATGCACAATTAAAACCGTCAAGGAATAAATTTGTGTGTTGACTTGTTAAAAATGATTTATAATTTGCCGTTATTTGATAATAAGACCTGGGTTTTTATATCATTACAGATATAATCCTTTCAAATTTGATTTATGGGATTTGCTGGAGTCCGTTGCTACCCCCAATAATGTCATAGTACATTTCGGCGTGTGAATGTACCGTTTAATGTTCTTAAAAATGAAAGAACATACTTGAAAAGCTTAATATATACGAACGAAAGCTAAATGCGTACAAACTAGTTTAAAATTGCGTCCGATTTAAATAAAAAATATCCTCCAAACCAGTCATGAGCTATATATGATGTACGACAATACAAAGACAATACAGAGCAGGTTTTATGGCATTAGATTATCCTTACTTTACTCATGGCATCTTCACATGAATAGTGAAATTCTATGTTTCTCTTTTTACAAAAGCTTATCTACTTTAACACATTTACCCCTATCCCACCATGAAGTGTTTATATAGTATTGTAAAAACTTGAAATATTTCAAGATTACTTAATGTTTACTTTGAACTTGATACATAGAAGCCACCACGAATTAATGTTCATTTCTAGTAAAACAGAGCAATGGATACTCAAACAGGAATAGGCTAGTATTATATGTTCAACAGATACACATATTCTATCATTGTAACGTCGGCGTTTTGACAAAAAAACAGTTGGATAGCTTCACTAGAATATTGTACTCATAGTAAATTCGTAAATTTTCCAAGACTGTTGCCGACGGCGGTATTGTATGTTTCAGTTACCCTTGTGTTTAGTTTTAATGTTTGTGCACGTCTGATTTTTTAATGTTTATTTAAGAATTTATATAATATGAGCTGTAGTTTCTTTTCAATTATTTACTTATTTTGTTTCTGATTGTGTTACTTGTGTTATTTACTTACTGTTTACTTCTCGCTTTATCATTATTGACGGAATCCCTCTGCTTGTCCAAAACAAAAGGCAGCACTGGTAGCGTGAAGCTAGTTAGCTGACAGCCTTGCAGCTTGAACCTAGCAGTCTAACAACGTGTCAGCATGAAATTTGCGGTCTTGAAGCCTGGCAAAATGAAGCTAGCAGTCTAACAGCCATGTAGCCTGTCAGCGTGAAGCTTGCAGTCTAGCAAACTTGCAAGATGAAGCTAGCAGTCTAGTAGCCTGACAACATGTAAAGGTGACGCTAGCAGCTAGCAACGTTGCAGCCAGGCAACGTGAATTTTGCAACATAAAAGCATGGCAGCGTGAAACAAGTAGTCTAGCTGCTTATCAGTCTAGCACTGTGAAGCTAGCAAGATGACATTCTGGCACCTTAAAGCTAGCAGCATGGCAGCGTGAAGCATGCAGTCTAAGAGCCTTTGTAAATGTTTGGGTGAGGCTAGCAGCGTTGCAGCCTGGCAGCGTGACTTTTGCAGCTTAAAATTCTGGCAGCGTGAAACAATCAGTCTAACAGCCTGTCAGTCTGGCAGTGTGAAACTATCAGCATTAAAATCTTGCACCGTGGAGCTAGCAGTCTGGCTGGTTTACAAACTGGCAGCATTAGGCTAGGAGTCTGGAAGCCTGACAGCATTGCAGAGTAAAGTTAGCAGCCTTACACACTAAGAGCTCGACAGCCTTCCTCAGTCAATTTTAATGTTTTGCCCTGATGAGTCAATTTAGGAATGTTTGAAACTTATTTTCTTTTTAGTTGGAGTTCTAAATGGTCGGCAACCCAAACATTTGATGACAAGGATATTAATATAGTGTATATAAAATCCGTTGTGCCTTTAAAGACGATCACGGGAAAATGTTCTGGATGTCTCAATATCTTTCCTAGTGCTCTTGTTTGTTTGTTTAGGAGTAAAAGGTCGAGTTTAATCATATCATAATTATATGAATGTATGCCAGATATACTTTGTCAGTAAGTGAAATGCTACTGCTACTGCTTTTAACTTTATTTAAAGTCCAGAGAGTTATAACTGCCCGACAATAACTACTATCAATGTATGATTTCTATGTACAATTTAGCTTTCGTTAGCTTTGACAATCATTGAACAAATTGATTGATTTTAATAAGGCGGCATACCCAAGGTTTGCAAAATGTAAGCAATATCCTGTCTGTTCCAATATGTTGAATTGTATCAACCCTTGATAGTCTTTGTTTGACACGTAGTCTAAGCTCAACAAGAAAGATTTTTCCTCTTATATTACAACAAGAGAAGCACCTCCATAAAGCGTTTAAGTTGGTTGGCAATCGTCAACAATGAACGGCTTCATAGTTAACCATATTTTAAGTGAAATACTTCTTTTAAAGAAATCTGCTATTCCCTTAATCGGACAACCTATACGAAACAAACTTTAGAGGAGAAAAAAAAATCACTGAAACTTTAAAGTTTACTTTTGTTATATTATTACCTGAAACAGGTGCGACTTATATCAGTAATACGATAGTGATATGAATAACATTTTCATAATTTCATTCATAACATAGTGTAATTTACTTAAATGAATAATTATTATAAATTGTTTAACAGCAACATGAGAACGTTTTCATATAAAAATATTTGTAGATAATGGGGCTATAAATCTTCGTAGAATATACAAACGAGTTAAAACTGATGTGACAGCATGTATTCACTTGCCATTTACCAATGTTTCACGTTTCAAATTTATCAACACCAATAACTAAAAGGTCACATCGCTGCATATCTCATTAAAGTGTTTAATGGAATGAACATTTGATATTCGTTTATAGATAAATATTGTTCTCAGGAGCGCAAAAAAGTTCTTATGGCAGATTTATAAGAGTAATTATATGAAATATCTTCTTACTAAATCAGTTATGCTTCTGTATTTTTTATTTATAACGTGGTTTTAACCTGTCTAAAAAGACATAGTGGTCATATGATACAATGCACCTAATAATCTTTAATAATAATATGAGACCAGGGCCGGTATTAGTAAAACATATTAAGTCTTTTTCTTACTTAAAGGGACTCGCTTATAGTTTGTAAAATGCACCTTTTACGAAAAATAATATTACTAAATAAAGTGTGCCTTATGATTAGAAGTGTAAAGACTAAGATACTGACTGCTTTAACAAGACAACAAATGTATATTAAAATACTAAAACAATTGCAAACACAGTATAGTTATATTATATAAAGTGTTTTGGTTTTATTGTTGTTAGCTTATAAAGTCATGAACAACAATAGAAAACATACGCCGAAACCACATGAACACCCGAAATTTTAATAGTGGTAGATACTTTGACCTATTAAAAATGCATCAATCAACCATTCAAGCAACAGCAAAGCTGTAATTAAGTGCTAATTAGCATTTTAACGCTTACTTTTATGACGGATTTTTATATTCATTATTTGGGTAGAATTCCATTCACCTATTTCAAGCCGAAATTTGGCCCTGTTGGAATGTATGGTTTACAAATTTGTCCCGCCTTTTCCTACAGTACGGCAATTGTCCATGGACTGTTATGATGTATCAGATAAATTAATATATGGAAGAAGATTTAAATATATTAATCCGCATTTCAAGCAACAATGAACTTGATCAAGACTTGGAGTGAATTTTGCACGTCATTTTGTTTATTTGGAAGCAGAGGATATAAGTCTGACTGTGTTTTGTGAATGTCAGTTTAACTGATATGCATGAATTTTATCTTTATTGAAAAATTCATATTTGAACACTTTTCACTAACAACTTCATGTTTCACCGATCTTCGAGTTTCAACCGATAATATCTATAATATCGTAAAAGGAGCATTCGTAACATTCATCGATGACACGGCTGGAAAGAATTACCAAGAATGGTACGATATAGTAATGGTACGATAATGTAGTGGCACGAAGTCTTTGAGAACCGTTTTTCGACACGCTTCTGATACAATGTACATATTGGCATTTTAACTTTAAATTCACAGCCTTTATTAATTGACATTAGTATTCAAAAGCTTATCTTTTATTTTTAATATAATCACTTAAAATGGTTGAGTATCGATCTACTACCATTGTTTGGAATATTAAACTGCTAAAATGGTTATACTTGATCATCATCAGCAGTTGAAATTATTGTTGAAATGATGCCGATGGGCGCTGCCATGTTGAATATTCTGAACGATCTACATTATGACCCATAACACACTCAAACATAGCAGTACTTACACTGTACTGTCTAATTCACAATGCTGTACTTATTGAAGGATTGAATGAATCAGTAATTGTAATTTGAAATAAATGAACTATAGGTTGGTACTTTAATAGCATAGACTGAGGTCAAATACACATGTCTTATTTTTTTAATCCCGTTATAACATTTAACTGCTTTCGTTAAAATGTCTTACCGATTGCGTCAAAACAACACACTAACTCATATAACTGACTTTTGTAATGTATGTAAGGGCTTTCATGATTGAATTTTGTGGTAAGTATTGTGTGGTTGGTGAAAATACCTCCTTTAACATCTCCAACGACCCCCCCCCCCCGTCACCACCCCACATCCACTCGATATATAGTACACGAAGCAATTTTTGCTATCGCGACAAACACAATGAATTTATAGATTCTGCGTTCCGTTACGTGCATCGAGGGAACAGTTTTACAGTTTATCGACGTTATTCATCGGAGTGAGCGAGGAAAGTGGGTCTAACTCGCTGAGTGTTCTGTACCCCTCCAACAAATTTAGTATGAACCAAAGCCCTCCGACCCCCTCGCACACAATATTGTATAATTCTGATAATGAAAACTTTAGTGTTTTCCAGTAATAAGAGCAGGATTGGAGACCCTTTTATAGCACTACCCCTACGTCTTCCCCGCCACTTCCCCGTACACGATATCTCCCCAACCCAATATAGTTTAAACCCCAACCAATCCCACTCTAGTGTCTTAACTTCAAATGTGTATGTTATTTCAACAACTTAGTATTGTGCATCTTATCATTTATCTAATACCTTATATAACTTTGTTATTATGACACACAGTTTTCATTGATAATCAACCTTACCTGATTCAGGTAAGACTATAACAAAGACTTCCTTTAGTTTTGTATATACAACAGTTGTTCTGTAATGATAGATAATTAAAAAAGATATATGTTACTCCCTTAATCGTACAAATTATACGAAACAAAACTATAGGGAGTCTAAAAGAAATCACCAAAAAATAACTTTTGTTAAAGTCTTACCTGAATCAGGTAAGGTTGATTATCAATGAAACCTGTGTGTAAATATTCAGTCTAGTAACAATATAGACAACAAGTATGTGTCAAAGTGAAAAGTTATAATTAATACATTCTTATGGATTTAAGCAATTATGTGTACTCTTAAAAGCGCACTTACCTTGAAACAGGTAAAAGTTTATACACAGTATTTATAAGTATACCTTTCATACACATGTTTGTAAGACCAATATTTTTTTAGCTAACTTAAACATATTAAAACGTTACATTATGATACGAAAGTACCACAATACACAAGCAGTAATTAGGACGCATGCAAATCAAATGATCAATCTAAAATTGCATTATAAACGTATAAACTTAAGGCGCTTTTTGTTGGTAATGAATAAGTTGAAACTATTGAAACCCCCCTCCGTAGGCGGCTTCTTCGTTTCGTTCTATCCAAAAACTAGCCCAATTTGAACAAAGAACCTGGGGGACAGTTATCCAATACAAGTCTTGAAACACCAAATAATTAAAACAGGCAAACGACCATCTGCGGTATCATTTTTTAAAGAAAATTTAAAATAATGGATACACACAGAAGCTCAACCGTGTTGTTGAAGCTGTACACAAAACCATGTATTTGTAATTCCAAGCAAATCTTTCGAAACTGGTTTTCAAACCGCCGAAATAATGCAAAAACTGAAACTAGTTTGGTATCTGCACGAACGATCTAAGATTACTAACTGGGTCTTCGTTATCATATGTAATTAATTGGAAAAACTTTGCATATTTGGTCTTCGTCTATGATATAGTGGAATATAATTACGACTTATACCAGTAATACGATAGTGAAAGAAATAATGTTTTCATAATTTCATTCATAAGATTATGATTTTTTTATCCAATGCATACTATTATAACAGCATCATGAGCATAATTTGATATCATATTTTGTAGTAGATAATGTGGTCATCAATCATCGTAGAAAATACAAACAAGTTAAGTTGTAATCACTTGCAATGTACGGAATGCCGTTACGGCCATCGCCTATGAATGTGTTGATTTGAAACGCGATACTCGATAGTACGATGATGAAAAAGCGAAATCACGAAACTTCGATGGTGAAAACGCGACAGTACGTTGATGAAAACGCGACATTACGATAACGAAAACGCGATAATACGACAGTACGATGATGACAATGCGATAAACTATCGTGTTTTCAGCATCGTACTATCGCGTTTTCATCATCGTACTGTCGTGTTTTCATTATCGTACTATCGTTTTTTCATCATCATACTGTCGTGTTTTCATCATCGTACTATCGCCTTCCGGTGCGCATGCTCATAGAAGAATTTACCCTCAATGTAACAAAATGTCGGTTTCAGGGGTGCTTGTATAGAGTCATTGAATCATGTCTTCAACTGAAGCTGTTGTCACGCATTTTGAATTGATCTGTAATACTGTTCATTAAAAGTTAAAACAACGATTGAAGACACTTAAGATTAAATTATGAATTGTCTTTATACAATAAAACCAACCAGTCAAAACATCTTCCAACAGTTTTACAAATGCAATACCTCTGAGGTCACATCATCATCATCATCATCATCATCATCATCATCATCATCATCACCACCACCACCACACCACCACCACCACCACCATCATCATCATCATCATCATCATCATCATCATCATCATCATCATCATCATCATCATCATCATCATCACATCATCATCATCATCATCATCATCAGAAGCAGTAGCAGCAGCGGCAGCAGCAGAAGAAGCAGAAGCAGCACCACCACCACCACCACCACAGAAACTTATACACCATTCAATTTGTGTTAAATTAGTCACTAACAAGCACTCATTATTACGCCGTGTAGTAGAAGTAGTAGTAGTAATAGTAGTAGTGGTGGTTGTAGTAGAAGAAGCAGTAGTAGTAGTAGTAGTAGTAGTAGTAGTAGCAGTAGCAGTAGCAGTAGCAGTAGCAGTAGTAGTAGTAGTAGTAGTAGTAGTAGTAGTAGTAGTATTTGTTGTAGTAGTAGTGGTGTTGAATTGTAGTAGTGGTATTGGTAGTTGTGGTAGTTGTGGTAGTGGTAGTGGCAGTGGCAGTGGCAGAAGCAGTAGTAGTCGTAGCAGAATTATCATTCATAATAAAGACAGGTGCTCTTATCAGGTTTATATGACGTGGTGTCATTTTACTTTAGGATGTGTCACTCGCTTGAACACGGCGCTATCGTTACTTTTTTTCTAAACGACTGGAGAGTTTACGAGACGTTTCTTAAACGCCTTTGTAATTGTCATTAAGTTGGTCGTTATTATGATCGTGCATTTACGATAATGGCAGGTCCTAAAAATAATCTGAAACGCACTCCTGCATTTGACATTTTGTCAAATGGAGGGCAATTCTTTCTCTGCGCTGGAAGACGATAGTACGATGAAGGAAACACGACAGTACGATAATGAAAACGCAACAGCATGATGATGAAAACGCGGTAGTACGATGATGAAAACGCAATAGTACGGTGATGAAAACACGACAGTACAATGATGAAAACGCGACAGTACGATGATGAAAACGCGATAATACGATGATGAAAACGCGATTGTACGATGATGAAAACACGGTAGTACGATGATGAAAACGCGATAGTACGATGATGAAAACGCGATAGTACGATGATGAAAACACGACAGTACGATGATCAAGAACCGATTGTACGATGATAAAAAAACGCGATGGTACGATGATGAAAACACGACAGTACGATTATTAAAACGCGATAGTACGATGATGAAAACACGACAGTACGATGATCAAAAACCGATGGTACGATGATTAAAACGCGATAGTACGATGCTGAAAACACGATAGTTTATCGAATTGTCATCATCGTACTGTCGTATTATCTCGTTTTCGTTATCGTTATTTCGCGTTTTCATCATCGTACTGTCGCGTTTTCACCATCGTAGTTTCGTGATTTCGCTTTTTCATCATCATACTTTCATCGTACTTTCGAGTATCGCGTTAAATAATATAAAATTTAATATTTACTGATTGTTGGAACCCTTCAGCAAATGTATTTGGAAATACTCAATTTATCATTATTTCTATCTATGATATCGAAAATACAATTATAGTACGAAGAAATGTATCGTGTTGAGTTGGGTGCGAACCAACGCCGATACAGTCAAGAAAAAAATACCTTCGCCGAAATCACAAGGTCACCTCGACTTTTACAAAAGTGGTAGATATTTTGATCTTAAAAAATCACTTGATAATGTCGATCAACCAATCGCGCAACAAGAAAGCTTTAGTTCTGTGATTTTTTGGTTGTTAACGCTGTTGAAAATTGTGGTTCCAGCTTGTTTCTATCCCAGTTTTAACACTAATAATTTGCCACACTTTATTTCATACAAGCAAAACATAAGTGAGCACCTTTAATATGACTTTATTTTTGATTAGGAAATCTGCTTTAGTTAAGAAATGACTTGATAATGTTGATCAATAAGGTCACGGACCAAATACTTGTCGCAGGACTTGTCGTGATTGTTGTTACTCAAGTGACGGCCCCGATTGATAGACCGATTAGTCACAGCACCTGTCGGGGGGCAACACATCTTGTCGTCGGACTTTTTTGTCTATAAGTAATACAGGGTATCGTCGCAAAACATCAGTAGTCCCGTGGCTGATTGTAAAACTAGCATTGCGACTATATAAAACTACAGGTCACATCGCTTGACTTTGGAACATAAACGTTAATTGTTAAGATGTATTTTATGACTCGAGACTTTACACGTTTATCAATTAGTTTTGCAGTCTTCATTGCCTACCATTTTACAGTATTACTGGAACTTAGCTAATACATGTCACGTAACCGTGTAAACGTGTTTATGGAAGATGTTAGTGGCCTTTGCCTAATCAAACATCTGAACTAACAATTATCCTAAACCATTCTTAAAGAAATGTGATATTGTGTTTGATTCCATCGTTTTTATTGTATTTTTAATTCCGTTTCACGTTTCGACGAACATCGAAGAGAATCAGTGGTTGTATTAATACAGCAAGTTAAGGGAAATGACAACTATTCAACACATGGCAAGTATTTGAGAGTAGACAACCTTACTAAATATACCATCCTCTTTTAAAGGTTAAAAACCTGTCAAAGGAATGCAAAACTAATATCAAATTTAATATAAAAGAACGATTTATAAGAAGTCATATGAAATATTCACTGCATGTATCGGGATGTCAGTAATATACGAAGTTGATGTTGACACTGTTGAAATAGCAAACATTCAATTAAATAAACAAAAATCACCTGATCTAAGTCATCTTCAGTATTCTACGTTAACGACTTAAATTCATCAACATATTCAAGCATGTAACGGTTTATTGACAATATTAATAAAGGTCTTTTATTTTCATTATTTGGGTAGAATCACCTTCTGTTGATGGTGTTGTGTGATGTATTAATTAAGTAATTATTCTGTAAGTAAAGGGCTTGAACTCAGTTCCCATGCAATGAAGCTACCTAAAAAGTTTCATTGAATTTGGCCCGGAAGTTTCAGAGAATTTTTTAAAACAAAACAGTGAGTCGGCCATTTTGTTGTTGTTTTTGTTGATCAATCTCAATAACATTTTTGTATTTTTGTTGAGGGTCATGCAATGAAGCTTCCTGTAAAGTTCCAGTGAATTTAGCCTGGTAGTTTTAGAGAAAATGTTTTTAAAGCAAAACAGAGGGTTGGCCAGATTATGTTGTTGTTGATCAATCGCAATCCCTTGTTGTACTTTTGTAGAAGGTTGCCCAAGGAAGCTTCCAATAAAGTTTCATTGAATTTGGACTGGTTGTTTAGAGGAGATATTTTTCTAAAGAGAAACAGGAAGTTGGCCATTTTGTTGTTGTTGTTGTTGATCAATTTTGACCCCTCGTTTGTTTTTGTAGTGGGTCACCCAAGGAAACTTCCTGTAAAGTTTCATTGAATTTGGAGTGGTAGTTTTAAAGGAGATGTTATTTCAAAGCAAATCAGGAATTCAGCCAATTTGTTATTGATGCTGTTGTTGTTGTTGATCAATCATGACCCCTTGTATTTTTGTAGAGGGTCACCCAAGGAAGCTTCCTGTAAAATTTCATTGAATTTGGACTTGTAGTTTCAAAGGAGATGTTTTTAAAAAAAAACACAACAGTAAGTCGGCCATTTTGTTGTTGTTGTTTTTGTTGATCAATCGTGACCCCTTGTTGAATTTTTATAGAGGTTCACCCAAGGGAGCTTCCTGTAAATTTAATTAAATTTTGACTGGCAGTTTTAGAGGAGATGTTTTTGAAAGCATAACAGGAAGTTGGCAATTTTGTTGATGTTGTTGATTTTGTTGATCAACCGTTACCCCTTGTTGTATTTGTGCAGAGGGTCACCCAAGGAAGCTTCCCGTAAAGATTCATTGAATTTGGAGTGGTAGTTTCAGTGGAGATATATTTTAAAGTAAAACTGGTCGTCAGCCATTGGGTTGTTGTTGCTGTTGTTGTTGATCAATCGTGACCCATTGTTTAATTGTTAGAGGGTCACCCAAGGAAGCTTCCTGTTTAGTATCATTGTATTCGGAGTGGTAGTTTCAGAGAAGATGTTGTTTTTTTTAAAGCAAAACAGGAAGTCAGCCGTTTTGCTGTTGTTGCTGTTGTTGTTGTTGTTGTTGATGATTAATCGTCAGCCAAGGAAACTTCGTGTAAAGTTTCATTGAATTTGGACTGGTAGTTTCAGAGAAGATGCTTTTTTTAAAGCAAAACAGGATGTAGGCCATTTTGTTGCTGTTGTGGTTGAATAATCGTGCCCCTTATTGTTTTTTTGTAGAGGGACACCCTAGGAAGCCTCCGGTGAAGTTTCATTGAAATTGGCCTGGTTGATTTATAGGAGTTTTTTAAGCAATTGTTGACGGACGAACGGACGGATTGACGGACGGAAGGACGACGGACAAAGACCGATCACAATAACTCACCTTGGGCACTTCGTGCTCTGGTGAGCTAAAAAGGGTTGAGTGATTTATGAATGCCCACAAAGTGATCGTTTAATTCTCATTTTGAACATGAATCGCACCAAGCCCTATTTCCAGCATTTTATCGAAAATATTTGTTTTAAATGACCCTTGCCCAATTCACAAATGGAAAGCATGATTTACAAATTAGTCCTTCCTTCTCTTACAGTTTCACAATTGTCCAACGACTATTATGACATATCAGATTAGAAACAAGATTGACACATGCTTCAACTTTCTTAAAGTACCGACTGAAAAATGTTCTTTAATAGTTTGCCAGGAGCGTCGTAACACTGACCTCACTCGAGTTTGTTCAATGCCGTTTTTTGCGAATGAATTTGGCAATAGTCATTTAAAAACAAAATAATGATATAGTTGCTCAGATATTCAGCTCTAAGACAAGAGTGTTTGACCCCACAAATAACGATAGAGCAAGAAAACAGGTGGCATTGTTAACATTTTATACAGCAGTTGTGGTTATATACTAAACGACGATTGGTCATACGTTTATAGAATATAAATATATACTTATATAGGAATAAAACTTGTTCTTGCCAAAAACAACAAGTGACCAGTGGCTCAAATCCAAAAAATCAAACTTTTCTTAAATGCATATTATTGTGTCCTAGTGCGAAAAATTTACATTGGGTGTTATCAGGCGGCTTTTACCGCAGGAAATAAAAAGTCCCACATAAAAAAGACAATAACATTTATTTACAATAAACACACACAAATCATGTCTCAATCATCAACCAATTTAAAAAAAAGGTTTCACTCAAAAAAGCAACAAAAAAATAATTCCAATCCATTTAAATTAAACCAAGTAAATGATAACAACAATGTCATAACTGCGTGATATCATCAGTCAGCGCCCGGGTGTGTACATTCGCAAGGGCAGTAATGTCAGGTGCGTCCAGGTTTCCTCGTTTTATGTTTGGGATGAAAAACGTCCTCGATTCTGTGAGTATTAAGATTGTTTTCGATATGTTTCGATGATATATTTTAGAAACTACCTTGTGCACCGAATGGAGAGCAATTTCTTGTTTACAATGACCCTTGTTTCAGATGAAAATCATACTACGTATTAAAATATCTTGTTAAAACAACGCACGTTCTTACTAGGCTTACATGATCACTCAATTCTCTTCATGCTTCAAAACTATTTTTTACACCGTTATCTTTCGTGCTTATTTCATTCAATACCTTGTTAAGGTCTATGACATATATTGTTATTGTTGTCCGAGTGCAGATTGCCAGTGTTGGAGATAAACTGGCAAATTTAAGAAAATGCTTACTGGTTCATTTTTATAAACCAGGTTCATCCCAAATCTGGTGAACATATGGTACAATAAAATATAAAATGATTTAAAGGCATCCATGGTGTCCATGTATGTGTACTAAAACACGTATGAGAAGGGTCATTTTGATAAGTTCTATAAAGAAATTACGATTGTGGACATAAATCAACATTGATATAAAGCAGTTGATATACAAATCATATATTCCTATTTCTTCCATAAATTAGCATCATCAAAAAGAGTGATGTGACATGATGATACTTCTGTTATTGGAGGTTTTCAGAATTATGCTTTAAAGAGAAGAATGATTGATTTTGTTTTCGTGTACATTTTAGTGTCAAATTGTCAAATTTCACTTCTTATTTCGTTTTCTTCAATCAACTCGCATTCAGAAGTTTATCTTTAACATTAACTTTACAAGAATTTACGATTAAACAAAACAAACATAATTTATCTTCATATATATAGTATGGTTTCAATATAATGTTTACAATGCTTTCGTTTTAACTCAACCTTTCACGAAAAACTAGGTTACAAAGAGAACGGGACATCTACGGGAGATAACACCGATAGTGATAATTTATAAGTCAGACATTGGTTAAAAACCACTATTGTTTTAACCATGTATTATCAGACGTACAATTAACTAAGAATTATATATTTCATTATCTGTCTTGGATGTTTTATCTTTTGAAACTTCTGTTTTGTGTATTATTACAATTCAACTTTGATTTTTTTTCCAAATCGAGGCTAATATTCGTCTCTTTACCCTGCAGGACAGCCAGGACGCGTACTAGTCCTTCACGTTCCTTATGGTAGCGGCTTTTCACATCGTTGATCTGCAAGTAATCAAACATTTCTATTGTCATTTCCAGCATCATTGTTGCTAACTATAAAGCTGCTAAAAGGAATGTATCAAATGGTTACGTCTTTGAAAGGCACATCTTATCTATGCATTTTACTATGGGTTTACTAGTTAAGATGGGTTATGGTTTAGTTACTTGGATGTGTCTTGGGACCATTGTTCCCTGCTCCTTTATATGTATATCCGTTATCATTCCTTTAATGTTCATTATTCTTTCATTCCATCTGAAACATCTATTTATTTCTGGTAAATTTTGTTTTTCAAGTAAATCTGTTCAATTGCTCTGCTTTCACTTTCATGTACTATAATAGGTACGCGAAGTAATATTATCCACTGGTGAAGGAGTTTTTCCGTACACGGCACATATCGGCAAAATACTTTGTTATGTAAAAAGTGTGCTTAACTCATTCACTAGTGGTCTGGGTACCGTCCTGTATCCTGAAAAACATAATCAAATCATTCTCGACATATTTTTAACTCTAAAATAATCAAAGTGCTGAAAGCATTGATGGACCATAGCTACATATAGGGAAAATTGATAGTAGTGTGATAAGCATTGAACAAAAATCACAAACATAAATGCCTTACACCACAAGAAAGCAATGTTTGATCATGAGAACTGTTAATCTCAGAAGCGCCGAAAATGCTTGCGATGTGCATGGCAAATTATAAAAGCCCCGGAAAAGGGGGCGAACCCTTTTATACATATTTTGAGTTTCTTTACGCCGTAAATACAGACTTATACCAGTCTGACGTCTGATTTCAAAATTAAGTGTAGTATATGTCCAATCAATGACCATTATGAATTATGCTTGTAATTGCTATTGGATAAGTTTTACAGAACTCAAAAGACATTCATATTAAAGTGTGCTGAATGCGGCAAATGATTTATTTATACTGTAGGTCAATTGTTTGTTGAATAAAAGGAGAAAACAATATGTTGAAACTTAAATACTCCAAAGGTTAACACTGACAATAAAGTATTACGAACTAAGTCATTGGTTGCGATGAATTAAGGATGTTTGTATGGATGTCATGGTTGCAAGGGACATTTGGAGTTGCTAAGGAAGTAAACTGTTGCTAAGAATGTCATTTGTAACTAAGGAAGTCATAGGTTGCTGGTTAAGCCATGATTGCTCAGGTAGTCATTGGTTGCATTGGATGGAATTTGCTGTTTGAGAAGTGAGCGGTTGCTTAAAAAATGTTGGTTGCTAAGGAATGTATTTGTTACTGAACAAGAAAGTGGTCGCTATGTAAGGCAATGGTTGCGTTGGAGGTAATTGGTTGCACAGAACTAAGTCATTAGTTGCAATCGATTAATGTAGTCGCTAAGAAACGAGTGCATGTTATGGAATTCATTGGTTACTTAGGCAGTCATTGATTGCTGAGGTCGTTGCACAATTTTAAAGTTGTTGCTAACGAAGTCATTGTTTTCTAAGTAAAATCAGTATACCTAGTAAGTTGATATGAACGTCATTAGTTGCTAAGTAATAAGTTTATATGGATTGAGGTAGTAACTACTTCAGGAGGTGACATATCAAATATCAGGGGTTTCGGGAGGGACGATTTTCATAGATTTTACTATCAATGTATAATATCATAGAAAAATATGGAACCTCAGGAGAGGGTCCAGTTTGAAACAAGTGACATTATTTGATCAATATTGACACAGGACCACTACATAAGGCTACATATCGAATATTAGGGTTTGATGCCCTGCGGTTTCAGCAAAGATTATACAGTATATGAAAACCTGACACAACTGCGACAGGGCCATTTTTGACAACAGGGGCCATACTTTAAATAATATTAATAGAGGACCACAACATGAGGCTGCATACAAAAAGCGAGTGACAGTGGTAAGTGAATAGTATGGGAAAAGTTTTTATCCGTCTTAATTTGTATGTACTGATAGATCAATATATACACAGGCTTAGCCATTTGTTTTCTGTAACCAAGCGAGCTCAGTACTTCTACAATTACGAAAGATCACATGAATCCCAACGTGTTATACCGAAAATAGACGTAAATACTCGATACAAGTTTCTTACTGTCCTCGCACTAAGAAATGAATGGCACCGTGACATTTGGAGGGCGCAGTATTTCTGAAACACAAAGGGGACATGGTCCAAAATATTTCAAATTACTTTCTCGAATCGGTAGTTCACACCTATTCATCAATTATTGTATCGAACTCGATCATCTTATAGTTTTCTGACCATTCGGCGGTAGCAGGCGGGAATCGGCTTGAGGTGATAATGAATCACATTTAGCGCTTGTTCAAGAATGGCATTAAGCACGCAGCGTATGTAATATTCATCGATGTCAGATAATAAGCGATTTATTTTGACGTAGTGATTTACATGAAAGAGAATGGTGTTAAGTGGTGCCAGATTTCAAAAACTTACAAGGAGAAGTATGAAAACGAAGTGCAGTGAAACACCACATCATTCTTTAATTAAATGATCGATAATGAGTCAATTTAGTTTATTTTCAGTGCATGTATACTGAACGATGCAACATGTTGGTAACGTGTAGCCGACATTGCAATCGTCACGATTGAATACCAATATTTCGCGAACGCTGCAATTTTCTAATAATTCTTAATCCAAAATATCGTTATAGTGGTACCGACAAAATGGGATAAATGGTGCATAAATGTATGCTAAAATGCATTTCTTTGAAAGACAGTTGACATTAAACTTCTCAATGAATTATAGTAAAAAGCACATTGATTGCTTGAAAACTACATCTTTCAATCAACAGTACTCCTAACGCGCACACTACAGCATCTTTCAGCGTACCATTCGCCGAATAAAAAAACTACATCATCTTTCAACGTACAGTATAAAAAAGGGAAATTCTACAGCATCATTCAACTTATAGTTCACCAAACGTATACACGCACGTCTTAATGTACAGTTGGCCAAAAGGGAAACTGCAGCACATTTCAATGTATAGTTCGCCAAACGGAAATACTACAGCATCTTTATACGTACAGTTCGCCAAACGGAAATATTACATCTTCTTACGTACTGTTGTCCAAACAGAATACTACAACATATTTCAACGTACAATGCGACTAATGGGAATACTGTAGCATCGATTAACGTATTATTTGCCAAATGGGAATATTAAAGCATCCAGCAATGTACATGGCGCCAAGTGAAAATACTGCAGCATCCGTCAACGTACAGTTCGCCAAGTGAAAATACTACAGCATCCTTCAATGAACAGTTGGCAAATTTAAATCTTTTATAATCATTCAACGAACTGTTCCCAAAATCTAAAAACTTAAGGCATTTCACAACGAACATTGCAACAAATGGTAATACTACAAAATTCTTCAACGTACGGTTCGCAAAACGGGCATACTACACCATCTTTCAACGATCTGTTCGCTTAATGGAAATATTACAGCATCTTTTAACATACAGATAGCCAAATTGAAATCATAAAGCTTCCTCGACCTACAGTTTGGCTAATGGTTAAACTACAGCATCCTTCAATGTACATTTCGCTAAATGGAAAAAACTACAGCAGCTATGAACGTACAGTTTTCCAAACGGAAATATCACAGCATCTATCAACGTAGAGTTCGCCAAACGGAAATACTATAGCATCTTCCAATGTACAGTTCGGCAAACTGAAATACTATAGCATCATTCAATGTACAGTTCGCCAAACTCAAATTCTATAGCATCTTTCAATGTACAGTTCGCCAAACTCAAATACTATAGCATGTTTCAATATACAGTTCGCCAAATATAAATAAAACAACATTTTTCAATGTACAGTTAGCTTTATGGAAATACTACAGCATCTATCAACGTACAGTTCTCTAAACGGAAATATTACAGCATTTTTCAACGTACCGTTCGCCAAATATTAATAGTACAATATCTTTCAATGTAGAGTTCGCCAAATGGAAATACTACAGCATCTATCAACGTACAGTTCTCCAAGCGGAAATATTACAGCATCCTTCAATGTACCGTTCGCCAAACAGAAATACTACAGCATATTTCAACGTTCGCCTAATGGAAATACTACAGCATCTTGTTTTACAGTTGGCCAAATGGTTATACTACAGCATCTTGTTTTACACTTTGTCAAATGGAAATACTACAGCATCCTTTAACGTACAGGTCGCATAATGGCCATACTTCAGCAGCACAACGTATAGTATAAAACACTCTTTGATTAAACAAAACATTACACTTTTTGTTTCGTTGGGCAAAACCTACGTTCTATTTATTTTCTAGTTTTAAGTTTGAATTTACAATAAACAAACTTCTAATGAATTGCATACACATGAAACACAAAGTCATTTCATAATACGATTGACAAATGCAGTATGCCTGTGATCAAATCGTGTGGAAAAGTTACATAAGCGCATCGTCTAGACTTCGATTACGGCCTACATGTGTGGTCCTTTTGGTTGCAGGAACCAATTACGGTTGAGCTTTTTCCGATGATAGGACTAACGCATTATCTGGTTCAAACGACAATGCTTTCCGGTTCATACACAGAACAAGGGACTAACGACCACCGGAAATGCGAGCTGACTAGGAAGAACGTTAGGTCATATTGTTAAGAAAGAGAAACGGGTTCGATTTACTGATTTTCTTTTGTAAAAGTAACATTTATCATTCCTGATTCCATTCATTACTACAGTCAACAATTCGAGTGAGACATTTCTGACCAAATGCAAAGCATACGTATAATATAAACTATCCTAGTGATTGTAAATCAAGTATACATATACGTTATACGTGCAAAGAACGTATCTTGTTTAGTAGCGTCAATATAAACTGTAATACTTTCTTTCTCTTGAATAATAAATACTTTATCGCCACCTCATGCCCTATGGTCACCGTAAATCTGATCTTTAGTGGCAGGAAGTGCATCTGGAATAGAGGCAAAGATTGTTTTCTCGCGTCCAATTCCAGCGTACGGGTTCATACGATACAATCAAAAACTGACATCAATGTTATCAACGTTGTGGTGACATCACAGTTCTTATACACGTTATATTGCAGCATGCCTTGATCATATTTAGTTACTGCAAATTTTTTGACACATGGGGACGAGGAATTGTAAAAACATTATTTATTTTAAAATTATAATACATTTGCACTGTTATTATTTAACTAACATTTACAATGGACATACTTCTTGCCTTTATGTTTTCATTTGGCATGTTTAGTTTTGGAAATTTTTAATGCTTGATAGTTAACACATTTCTGGACGATTCCAATACACTATTATGCTCATTTTCAACGGAATATGGTACCGGGATTGCCGATGATAAAATTGTAATTGCTGTGCAAAATGATTTCAATTATTCTTGATTTTTTCAGTTATTGTTTTCAGTTCATGCCTAAAGAAAAAATCTTCTCAGTCTCCGACTGTTGTGCTCTTTGGGGAATGGCGCATGCCTGACAACATACCTAGTAACAGTCACAGTTCAAATACCTGATGTTATATTTTGTAATCATTTGATATTGGTTAATGAGCAAAGATCAATTGTTCAATAGATTCCACAAAATGATAATTACAAACTATATTTTAAAGCCTGTTTATATATCTGAAATAATAAGTATAATTATTTGACAGGTATTTTCAAGATAGTGTTGTTGTTGTTTTAATTTGTATTGTCTCCCTTTACTTAGTTGCTTGTTCTGAAAAACTATCCACAACTGAATTTCAGTTATTTCCCTTGATGTTTTGCTCGTACATTAATGTTAACCCTCATAAGTATCACGGTGCATATCCATATCGGTACCCTCTGCAAAATCTACTGAAACGGTACCCTCTTTGCACATGCACCGGTAATTCTCTGCTGAAAACAAATCGGCGATGGACAACAAGCCAGTAAATGCTCATTCAACTGATGAAAGGATGTATGTCATGTGCAAAAGAAGTATACCACGGAACACTAGAATATTATAGCTATGTCTTTTTTAGTGAATGTGCCCATTTTTCAATTACTGCAACTCCACAATAAGCTACACAATATCGATATGTCTTGCCTCGCCCACCGCCTCTGCATGTTCTGCGGGCTTATATGAACCACTGGTTTGATTATGTACACCCCATACATACTTCATGTATTCATTTATATATCATATCCATACAAATGGAAATTAATAGTCTAAAATATGTGGTAAATTCATAAAAACACCCTACTTTCGGTTTTGCAGCGGCACGGGATACCTCTGGTATTGATTTTTTATATCACAGGTACCCTCTCATTTTTTAAAGCACGGGTACCCTCGTAGCACTGTAGGACCTTATTATTCCCAGATCATATTCTTCACAGGTCTGGGAAAAATATGATCCCATTCTTCATAGTTTTGAACTGTGACATATACGGTTGACCTAAATGGTGGTAAGCAAGAGAATCATATTTTTCACAGATTTTGTCGATGGCATAGCTGTTTGATAAATTTGACATTAAAAATAAAATAATAAAAAGAAACAAAATAATAATAATAATTAAAATAATAATAATAATAATAATAATAATAATAATAGCATGATAAAAGTAATAATAATAATAAGAAGAAGAAGAAGAAGAAGAAGAAGAAGAAGAAGAAGAAGAAGAAGAAGAGGAAGAAGAAGAAGAAGAAGAAGAAGAAGAAGAAGAAGAAGAACAACAACAACAAAACAACAACAACAACAACAACAACAACAACAACAACAACACATATTCTTACAACAACAATTACAACAACACCACCACCAATTCTTAAAACTAAAATTTTCTCTATATTTATCTTGGTCGGATTGTGTCCCATTGGTGGAATTGTTACACTATCGTAAATGCTCGACCATATCCAGTGTGTGTATACCACGTGATAAATTGCGTCATAAATGCTACGTCGGAAGGCAACACTTTGCTTCGACTGAAGACTTTAAACGAAGATAACTTTTCTATTTCTTCACCATTTTAAATAAAACATAGCGCAGTCTACGCCGCTTACAGAACCCGACCTTCGGTCGTTTACCGGTGTTTGATTGAGAGTTTAGTTTCTTAAAACACTTCGACCAACCTTTTTACAATACGGCCGTCTGACGGATCACTTTCAAAACATTATTTTGGAAACAGGTTTGTCGAAGTGTTGGATGAAACGAATCACCTTATCAAACTCCGGTAATAAAACGAAGGAGGGGCTCTTTAAGCGGCATAGACTGCCCTTTGTTTCATTTGAAATTGTGTATTAGAGAAAAGTTATCTTTGATTTAAAGCTTCATTTTAAGCAAAATGTTGCCTTCTGACATGACATAATTTTTATGACGTAACCTATCACGTGGTATACACACACTGATATCAGGACCAGAACTATCTTTAAACCTATATATAGGATCAAAATTAAAAAGTCAAACATTCTCCATTGTTTATCCTCAGATTTAATATTCAATGTTAAGTAAATAAAAGTCGACCTGAAATAGCATGTATATGAAATTCTAGAAAGAAAAACAATTATTACTTTACAAGATATGGGCGTAAAAACCCCTGTTGATTTTGATGCTAAAATTGATCCTTATTTGGATCCGATTATTTTTGTATTTGTATTTTTAATCCTCAATTTTATCTCTAAATAGGGTTGTTTCTTTTTAAATCTGCACCTTTTGCCATTTGTTTATACAGACCTACCATTTTCTCTTAGGGTGATACGATTAATTTTAGTTTAGTTTCATAAAGCAATGAAGATAAAATCAGGATCATTTGATCCTGATCCATATTTTTTTAGTGAACACGGGGCCTGGGTTAAACAACCGACCTTCGTAAGCTAGCTTTGTAGCTTACTTACATGAAAATATTCGCTAATATTAAATCTGAGGATAAACAATGAAAATGTTTGACTTTTAAATGTTGATCCTATCTATATATGTATATCGGCGCTCTCTGTCACATATTAAACGATCAACGCAAAAATACTATAACAAACATATTACTTATAACTCTATACAGTGCTACGAGGGTACCCGTGCTTTAAAAAAATGAGAAAGAGGGTACCTGTGATATAAAACATCAATAGCAAAGAGGTATCCCGTGTCGCTGCAAAACCGAAAATATGGTGTTTTTATGAATTTACCTTGTACGTGAAGTTAGCGGCCTAGCGGCGTGAAGTTAGCGGCCTAGCGGACAATATGACAATATGTCATTGTTTTAGAAGAAAATGCATGTATACATGGTTTGAAATAGGAAACCATTTTAGGCCGCTAGGCCGCCAGGCCGCTAACTTCACGCCGCTAGGCCGTTAGGCCGCTGAAGTGCTCGATCAACTTTTTTGACAAAAAAATAAAAAACGCTTTAGAGTGATAATTTGTGCATAAAACAGTAAATATATCATTGTTTTAGAAGATCAGGCATGTTTAATACTTTGAAATAGCTGACTGCTGAATCGACGCTTTTAAAAAAAAAATTGTTGATAATCGCTAATAGCTTCAAAGTGTTAATTTGTGCATACAAACAGTTAATATGTCATTATTTTAGAAGAAAATGCATGTATACATGCTTTGAAATAGGAAACCATTTTAGGCCGCTAGGCCGCCAGGCCGCTAACTTCACGCCGCTAGGCCGCTAGGCCGCTGAAGTGCTCGATCGACTTTTTTGAAAAAAATTAAAAACGCTTCAGAGTGATAATTTGTGTATAAAACAGTAAATATATCATTGTTTTAGAAGATCAGGCATGTTAAATGCTTTGAAATAGCTGACTGCTTAATCGACGCTTTTAAAAAAAATGTTGATAATCGCTAATAGCTTCAAAGTGTTAATTTGTGCATAAAAACAGTTAATATGTCATTGTTTTAGAAGAAAATGCATGTATACATGGTTTGAAATAGGAAACCATTTTAGGCCGCTAACTTCACGCCGCTAGGCCGCTAGGCCGCTAGGCCGCTGAAGTGCTCGATCAACTTTTTTGAAAAAAAAATAAAAAACGCTTAAGAGTGATAATTTGTGCATAAAACAGTAAATATATCATTGTTTTAGAAGAACAGGCATGTTTAATGCTTTGAATTAGCTGACTGCTTTATCGACGTTTTTGGAAAAAAAACTGTTGATAATCGCTTCAATGTGTTAATTTGTGCATAAAAACAGTTAAAATGTCATTGTTTTAGAAGAAAATGCATTTATACATGCTTTGAAATAGGATTCAATTTAGGCCGCTAGGCCGCTAGGCCGCTAACTTCACGCCGCTAGGCCGCTAGGCCGCTAGGCCGCGAACTTCACGCCGCTAGGCCGCTAACTTCACGCCGCTAGGCCGCTAACTTCACGTACATGAATTTACCACATATTTTAGACTATTAATTGCCGTTTGTATGAATATGATATATAAATGAATACATGTAATATGTAATGGGTGTACATAATCAAACCAGTGGTTCATTTAAGCCCGCAGAACATGCAGAGGCAGTGGGCGAGGCAAGACATATCGATATTGTGTAGCTTATTGTGGAGTTGCAGTAATTGAAAAATGGGCACATTACTAAAACAGACATTCTAGTGTTCCGCGGTATACTTCTATTGCACATGACATACCTCCTTTCATCAGTTGAATGAACATTTACTGGCTTGTTGTCCATCGCAGAATTGTTTTCAGCAGAGAATGACCGGTGCATTTGCAAAGAGGGTACCGTTTCAGTAGATTTCGCAAAGAGGGTACCGATATGGATATGCACCGTGATTATTATGACCGAAAACTTTATATTCACACTTTAACCTATTCAGCCGTATCTTTGATGTCCTGCATAAACGTGCGTCTTGTCTCAAATATGAAAATCAATGCGGTTGCTGAGGAAACATCTCTTTTATATATATCAGCGTATAGAAGAAAAAAACACAACACTATAGTATTGAACCAACATTTTACGTATTGTTTTGTGCAAGGAAAAAAGGCACTTGGTAGATAGTGTACATCAATGATAAGTGACGTTAAGATTGGCTTTGTTTTGGACTTGTGATGAAATCGCATTTAAAGAGATTTTGCTTATTCCGCCACAAGATACTTATGGTTATTGGAATCTTCCTGAAGAGAGCGCAAATGTACGAACACGAGTCAATCGAGATGTACGTGTAAATACATGTGAACATGTCGTTGAGAAAACCTGGGATAATGACATTACAAAACAGATATGCAGTTCAGTATTTAAAAAAAACCTCATGGCTGATGACATATACATTAAAACAATCAATTTGTTGTTATGCTTGTTCTTTTAAAAATTCGAACCTAAACAAAATTGTTCATTTAACTTAAACATATTGTCAGCAAAAAAGCTGTTTTCCGTTTAAACTTTTAATTATTTTCTATATACAACAAAGAAATTGTAAACACACCTTTTCAAGTCACCTACAAACAACAGGTTATGAACACAGGTTCAATCTGGTCACGAGCTTGGTGCAATATTTTCAAATCTCGGGGTTATTATGACACTGTAGCAGAGCGAAATATTATTGACACTTTGACCCTGAAAATATCTTTGTTTAGAGAATCGAGACTTCTTTTTCACTCTCGAATTATTAATAACATCGACGTCCCAATGGTGTAACAAAGTGTAACGCCCAACCCAAGGAAAGAAAGCTGATAGTTAGCCATTTTTGACATGTTACACGTCGCAATTGTGAACCTTCACCGAGTCACTGATGTTAGGTGAAACACTTGTTACGGCCCTACACGGAGTCACTGTAGTTACGTGTAACACTTGTTACGGCCCTACACCGAGTCACTGTTGTTAGGTGTAACACTTGTTACGGCCCTACACCGAGTCACTGTTGTTAGGTGTAACACTTGGTACGGCCCTACACCGAGTCACTGTTGTTAGGTGTAACACTTGATACAGCCCTACTCCGAGTCACTGCAGTTAGGTGTAAAACTTGTTTCGGCCCTACACCGAATCACTGTTGTTAAGTGTAACACTTGTTAAGAACCTACACCGAGTTACTGTTGTTAGGTATAAACATTTGTTACGGCCCTACACCGAGTCACTGTTGTTAGGTGTAACACTTGTTACGGCCCTACACCGAGTCACTGTTGTAAGGTGTAACACTTGTTACGACCATACACCGAGTTACTGTTGTTAAGTGTAACACTTTTTACGGCCCTATACCGAGTCTCTGTTGTTAGGTGTAACACTTGTTACGGCCCTACACCGAGTCACTGTTGTTAGGTGTACCACTTCTTAGAAAACTACACTGAGTCACTGCTGTTAGGTGTAACACTTGTTACGAACCGAGTCACTGTTGTAAGGTTTAACATTTGGTACGAGCCTACACCGAGTCACTGTTGTTAAGTGTAACGCTTGTTACGGCCCTACACCGAGTCACTGTTGTTAAGTGTAACGCTTGTTACGGCCCTTCACCGAGTCACTGTTATTAAATGTAACACTAGTTACGGCCCTACACCGAGTCCCAGTAGGGGTAACACTTGTTACGGCCCTATACCGAGTCACTGTTGTCAGAGGTAACACTTGTTACGGCCCTACACCGAGTCACTGTTGTTAAGTGTAACACTTGTTAAGAACCTACACCGAGTCACTGTTGTTAGGTGTAACACTTGGTACGGCCCTACACCGAGTCACTGTTGTTAGGTGTAACCCTTGTTACTGCCCTACACCGAGTCACTGTTGTTAAGTGTAACACTTGTAACGGCCTTACACCGAGTCACTGTTGTTAAGTGTAACACTTGTAACGGCCCTACAGCGAGTCACTGTTGTAAGGTGTAACACTTGTTACGGCCCTAAACCGAGTCACTGTTGTAAGGTGTAACACTTGTTACGACCCTACACCGAGGCACTGTTGTTAATTTTAACACTTGTTCCATCCCTACAACGATTCACTGTTGTTCTGTGTAACAGTTGTTACGTCCCTACACCGAGTCACTGTCGTCAGATGTAACACTTGTTAAGAACCTACACCGAGTCACTGTTGTTAAGTGTAACACTTTTTACGGCCCTACACCGAGTCACTGTTGTTAGGTGTAACACTTGTAACGGCCCTACACAGAGTCACTGTTGCAAGGTGTAACACTTGTTAAGACCCTACACCTAGTTACTGTTGTTAAGTGTAACATTTGTTCCGGCCCTACACCGATTCACTGTTGTTCTGTGTAACAGTTGTTACGTCCCTACACCGAATCACTGTCGATAGATGTAACACTTGTTAAGAACCTACACCGAGTCACTGTTGTTCTGTGTAACAGTTGTTACGGCCCTACACCGAGTCACTGTTGTTAAGTGTAACACCTGTTAAGAACCTACACCGAGTCACTGTTCTTAAGTGTAACACTTGTTACGGCCCTACACCGAGTCACTGTTGTAAGGTGTAGCACTTGTGACAGCCCTACACCGAGTCACTGTTGTTAGGTGTAACACTTGTTACGGCCCTACATCGAGTCACTGTTGTAAGGTGTAGCACTTGTGACGGCCCTACACCGAGTCACTGTTGTTAGGTGTAAGACTTGATACGGCCCTACACCGAGTCAATGTAGTTAGGTGTAACACTTGTGACGGCCCTACACCGAGTCAGTGTAGTTAGGTATTACACTAAACACTATTTGTGACGGCCCTACAACCCCTACACCGAGTCATTGTAGTTAGGTATTACACTAAACACTATTTGTGACGGCCCTACACCCGCCTACACCGAGTCACTGTAGTTAGGTATTACACTAAACACTATTTGTGACGGCCCTACACCCCCTACACCGAGTCACTGTAGTTAGGTATTACACTAAGCACTATTTGTGACGGCCCTACACCCCCTACACCGAGTCACTGTAGTTAGGTGTTACACTAAACACTATTTGTGACGGCCCTACACCCCCTACACCGAGTCACTGTAGTTAGGTATTACACTAAACACTATTTGTGACGGCCCTACAACCCCTACACCGAGTCACTGTAGTTAGGTATTACACTTAAAACTATTTGTTACGGCCCTACACCCCCTACACCGAGTCACTGTAGTTAGGTATTACACTAAACACTATTTGTGACGGCCCTACATCCCCTACACCGAGTCACTGTAGTTAGGTGTTACACAAAGCACTATTTGTGACGGCCCTACACCCCCTACACCGAGTCACTGCAGTTAGGTGTTACACTAAGCACTATTTGTGACGGCCCTACACACCCCATACACCGAGTCACTGTAGTTAGGTATTACACTAAACACTATTTGTGACGGCCCTAAACCCCCCTACACCGAGTCACTGTAGTTAGGTATTACACTAAGCACTATTTGTGACGGCCCTACACCCCCTACACCGAGTCACTGTAGTTAGGTATTACACTAAACACTATTTGTGACGGCCCTACACCCCTACACCGAGTCACTGTAGTTAGGTATTACACTAAACACTATTTGTGACGGCCCTTCACCCCCTACACCGAGTCATTGTAATGAGGTATTACACTTAACACTATTTGTTACGGCCCTACACCCCCTACACCGAGTCACTGTAGTTAGGTATTACACTAAACACTATTTGTTACGGCCCTACACCCCCTACACCGAGTCACTGTAGTTAGGTATTACACTAAACACTATTTGTTACGGCCCTACACCCCCCTACACCGAGTCACTGTAGTTAGGTATTACACTAAACACTATTTGTGACGGCCCTACATCCCCTACACCGAGTCACTGTAGTTAGGTATTACACAAAACACTATTTGTGACGGCCCTACAACCCCTACACCGAGTCATTGTAGTAAGGTATTACACTAAACATTATTTGTGACGGCTCTACATCCCCTACACCGAGTCACTGTAGTTAGTTGTTACACTAAGCACTATTTGTGACGGCCCTACACCCCCTACACCGAGTCACTGTAGTTAGGTGTTACACTAAGCACTATTTGTGACGGCCCTACACCCCCCTACACCGAGTCATTGTAGTTAGGTATTACACTAAACACTATTTGGGACGGCCCTACACCCCCTACATCGAGTCACTGTAGTTAGGTATTACACTAAACACTATTTGTGACGGCCCTACACCCCCTACACCGAGTCACTGTAGTTAGGTATTACACTTAAAACTATTTGTTATGGCCCTACACCCCCTACACCGAGTCACTGTAATTAGGTATTACACTAAACACTATTTGTGACGGCCCTACACCCCTACACCGAGTCACTGTAGTTAGGTATTACACTAAAGACTATTTGTGACGGCCCTACACCCCCTTCAACGAGTCATTGTAGTAAGGTATTACACCAAACACTATTTATGACGATCCTACACCCCCCTACACCGAGTCACTGTAGTTAGGTATTACACTAAACACTATTTGTGACGGCCCTACACCCCCCTACACCGAGTCACTGTAGTTAGGTATTACACTAAACACTATTTGTGACGGCCCTACACTCCACAACACCGAGTCACTGTAGTTAGGTATTACACTAAACACTATTTGTGACGGCCGTACACCCCCCTACACCGAGTCACTGTAGTTAGGTGTTACACTAAACACTATTTGTGACGGCCCTACACCCCCCTACACCGAGTCACTGTAGTTAGGTATTACACTAAACACTATTTGTGACGGCCCTACATCCCCCTACACCGATTCATTGTAGTTAGGTATTGAACTATACACTATTTGTGACGGCCCTACACCCCCTACACCGAGTCACTGTTGTTAGGTATTACACTAAGCACTATTTGGGACTTCCCTACACCACATACACCGAGTCACTGTAGTTAGGTATTGCACTAAACACTATTTGTGACGGCCCTACACCCCCCTATACCGAGTCACTTTAGTTAGGAATTACACTAAACACTATTTGTGACGGCCCTACACCCCCCTACACCGAGTCACTGTAGTTAGGTATTACACTAAACACTATTTGTGACGGCCCTACACCCCCTACACCAAGTCACTGTAGTTACGTATTACACTAAACACTATTTGTGACGGTCCTACACCCCCCTACACCGAGTCACTGTAGTTAGGTATTACACTAAACACTATTTGTGACGGCCCTACACCCCCCTACACCGAGTCATTGTAGTTAGGTATTACACTAAACACTATTTGTAACGGCCCTACACCCCCCTACACCGAGTCACTGTAGTTACGTATTACACCAATCACTATTTGTGACGGCCCTAAACCCCCTACACCGAGTCACTGTAGTTACGTATTACACTAAACACTATTTGTGACGGCCCTACACCCCCTACACCGAATCACTGTAGTTAGGTATTACACTAAGCACTATTTGTGACGGCCCTACACCCCCTACACCGAGTCACTGTAGTTAGGTATTACACTTAAAACTATTTGTTACGGCCCTACACCCCCTACACCGAATCACTGTAGTTAGGTATTACACTAAGCACTATTTGTGACGGCCCTACACCCCCTACACCGAGTCACTGTAGTTAGGTATTACACTTAAAACTATTTGTTACGGCCCTACACCCCCTACACCGAGTCACTGTAGTTAGGTATTACACTAAACACTATTTGTGACGGCCCTACACCCCTACACCGAATCACTGTAGTTAGGTATTACACTAAGCACTATTTGTGATGGCCCTACACCCCCTACACCGAGTCACTGTAGTTAGGTATTACACTTAAAACTATTTGTTACGGCCCTACATCCCCTACACCGAGTCACTGTAGTTAGGTATTACACTAAACACTATTTGTGATGGCCCTACACCCCCTACACCGAGTCACTGTAGTTAGGTATTACACTAAACACTATTTGTGACGGCCCTACATCCCCTACACCGAGTCACTGTAGTTAGGTGTTACACTAAGCACTATTTGTGACGGCCCTACACCCCCTACACCGAGTCACTGTAGTTAGGTGTTACACTAAGCACTATTTGTGACGGCCCTACAACCCCTACACCGAGTCATTGTAGTTAGGTATTACACTAAACACTATTTGTGACGGCCCTACACCCGCCTACACCGAGTCACTGTAGTTAGGTATTACACTAAACACTATTTGTGACGGCCCTACACCCCCTACACCGAGTCACTGTAGTTAGGTATTACACTAAGCACTATTTGTGACGGCCCTACACCCCCTACACCGAGTCACTGTAGTTAGGTGTTACACTAAACACTATTTGTGACGGCCCTACACCCCCTACACCGAGTCACTGTAGTTAGGTATTACACTAAACACTATTTGTGACGGCCCTACAACCCCTACACCGAGTCACTGTAGTTAGGTATTACACTTAAAACTATTTGTTACGGCCCTACACCCCCTACACCGAGTCACTGTAGTTAGGTATTACACTAAACACTATTTGTGACGGCCCTACATCCCCTACACCGAGTCACTGTAGTTAGGTGTTACACTAAGCACTATTTGTGACAGCCCTACACCCCCTACACCGAGTCACTGCAGTTAGGTGTTACACTAAGCACTATTTGTGACGGCCCTACACACCCCTACACCGAGTCATTGTAGTTAGTTATTACACTAAACACTATTTGTGACGGCCCTACACCCCATACACCGAGTCACTGTAGTTAGGTATTACACTAAACACTATTTGTGACGGCCCTACACCCCCTACACCGAGTCACTGTAGTTAGGTATTACACTAAACACTATTTGTTACGGCCCTACACCCCCCTACACCGAGTCACTGTAGTTAGGTATTACACTAAACACTATTTGTGACGGCCCTACACCCCCTTCAACGAGTCACTGTAGTAAGGTATTACACCAAACACTATTTATGACGGTCCTACACCCCCCTACACCGAGTCACTGTAGTTAGGTATTACACTAAACACTATTTGTGACGGTCCTACACTCCCCTACACCGAGTCACTGTAGTTAGGTATTACACTAAACACTATTTGTGACGGCCCTACACTCCCCTACACCGAGTCACTGTAGTTAGGTATTACACTAAACACTATTTGTGACGGCCCTACACCCCCTACACCGAGTCACTGTAGTTAGGTATTACACTAAACACTATTTGTGACGGCCCTTCACCCCCTACACCGAGTCACTGTAGTTAGGTATTACACTAAACACTATTTGTGACGGCCCTACACCCCCTTCACCGAGTCACTGTAGTTAGGTGTTACACTAAGCACTATTTGTGACGGCCCTACACCCCCTACACCGAGTCACTGTAGTTAGGTGTTACACTAAGCACTATTTGTGACGGCCCTACACCCCCTACACCGAGTCACTGTAGTTAGGTATTACACTAAACACTATTTGTGACGGCCCTACAACCCCTACACCGAGTCATTGTACTTAGGTATTACACTTAACACTATTTGGGACGGCCCTACACCCCCCTACACCGAGTCATTGTAGTTAGGTGTTACAATAAGCACTATTTGTGACGGCCCTACACCCCCTACACCGAGTCACTGTAGTTAGGTATTACACTAAACACTATTTGTGACGGCCCTACACCCCCTTCAACGAGTCACTGTAGTAAGGTTTTACACCAAACACTATTTATGACGATCCTACACCCCCCTACACCGAGTCACTGTAGTTAGGTGTTACACTTAACACTTTTTGGGACGGCCCTACACCCCCCTACACCGAGTCACATCAAGCAAGAATAGCTCCTAATTGAAGCATTATTGCACCAGTCTCGTGCGTGATCTCCACAGGTTTTTTTAAAACTATGTTATATAAATAATCATGTAAAATGATTGGTTTCATAGACCTTAAGAACTTTAGGATTTAAAATGCCAGAACACCAAGATCTGAAAGATACCAATAGCAAGTGAACGCAGTGTTGGACGAAGAACAATTGATGAATTTCTTAACGTCGGTCGTCGAGCGTTGTTTTCCGTTTTAATACCCATATCACATCCATGTTACATGCTCGATACGAGTAGGGTTTAAATTGATAATTTCAAAAAATCACGGAGTCTACCAAGTCATCGCTGATTCTTGCGAGCATCGGATTTAGTGAGGATGCAGAGGACTTGGGTCTTGAGCACCTACGGTAAAGCGCCTACGGGCATTACACGATGTCCGTGCGGAATTGAAACCAATAAATATTAACTTTTTATAAGTAGGTATATTCACTTCAGATGACTAGCTAAAAAATGAAATCAAGATCAGAGCGAACTAGTTTATTCTTGTCGTACTGACACTATACGGACACCGTACGCGCGCCGTACGAACACACTTGCATCGTCTTTTGTAGTGCCTTGTTTGTTTTGGGCTGATGGGATTTCATTGCAGTTCCATGGCACTACAACAAAATAAATACCTTTTTATATAAAAAGACAATGTAGTGTTTTTGCTTGCAATGCTAACCTTTAAACCAATTACCATATTCCAAATGATTAATTTTTCTTGCATAACGGACATGCGTTTCCAAATTTTAACCGGGCCTGGTAATTTCTGTCTTTCCCTAACACAATTGTTCATACTAACGTAAAAGAAAACCTTTAAACGGTGACGTGAATCGTGAACAATTTTATGTTCACTTCACAATATTGCGCGTCATGTCGTTGACGTCATAAATAACTTTGCAAGAGCAATTTCGTGGAATATCTAAAATCAACACTCACACCAACAAAATTGCAATGAATGCCAAATGAGCTAGCATTGTTGCTTCAGCTTGATTCATTCGTTTATAGGTGATGTTGGTATCCGGTCGTTGAGAACTTAATTTATCAGTTAATATGTTATTTTTTGTTTCATCCTTCATTGTTTTCAAGTTGATACGTGCTCTAATATGGCTTTTATTTTAATTTAGTAATTACTGATAAATGATGGGACAAGTGTGAGGTTATGGTCATGCTTACTAGTTAGGCCACAGTAGACTCGGGTTCTTGTGAACTCTTGACCGTTTCAAGGCGGCAATCATCTCATCATTTAGCCGTAAAGCAATGTTGATGATGGTGTGGTTTGTTTGTGGTATTGTATTTGTGTATGTGGTGTTAGTATGTTTGTGTCTCAAGTTCATTTTTGTTCGGCATGCAAGAAAACCTATAGCTCATATGCATGCTCTGCGGTTTAAATACCCGACCCTTGGGCATGCTGTGTGCCCTCTAGTCGGAGTTTTCATCCGCCCTTCAGACATGTGAAAAATACATATATTACCAAAAAGATCGGATTTAATTGACGTAGACGTAGACATAATTGAATGTGAGCGATATAGACAGCCATGGTAATGGAAGTCTACGATTCAGATGCTCCAGAGCCAGATACCATGAAGTTTTTTGCGTGGTCTTATTTGCCGGATAGGTAATCGGCAATTTGTAGGTGTTTGATAAATATTGACTTTTCCAAACAGGTGGCTTACTTAATTCAGCCCAAAGAAGTGACAGGATGTTTCAAGTATCTCAGTAAGACTTAACGTTTCTGTGATTTCGATATCAAATACAACTATTCATATAGTGAAGGAAAGTAGTAACCTTTTTGTCTATTTCTTTGGAGACTAACTTTAAAACCTTATCAAACAAGCTAACAAAACAATAAACTAAAACTAAAACGGAAATTGTCTGAATCCCCTGGGATGCCGAATACAATGTGAAAAAAATCATGAGAGCAGTCAGTAGAGTAAATGGAAACATTAACAGTTATCCCCTTAAGCATAAGGAAAATAATTGGTAGGAATATGCATCGGTGTTGATTGGCATAATTCTAAGAAATATTGTATCTTGATCTGATCATATCCAGTGATAGCCACGTTTCATGTATCTATTTGGGTCTTCATACCAGCTTTAATTTCACTTTTAATTGTATTCAGTAAATGTAAACAGCAACAAACTTTTAACATTTGCACTTTATTGTACGTTTTCCATTGATTCTGTAAAAGTTTGATCTATTTTTCTTCCATACCAGGCAAATACAAACATACATGAAGTCATTCATTAGTTTGAATTACCAATCTGAATCGGATGAGTATTAGACATACCTGAGCAACACCAATACTATTTCAGATATTATAATTATTAACAGAGGACAGTGGATTGTTATATCTTTCAAGTCATTAAATTATCATCTTTTAACTACGCAAATATAATTATTTTATTTTGATTCTATATCACTTGTTTCATAAACGTACATGTTTATGGATTAAGAAGAATTGAAGATGATGTTTTCAGTTCATTATCATAGTTCTTAAAATTTAATTTGAAATAATGAATCTTCGTTTAAACACTACATTACATATTGTTATCATTACAAAACAATTGTAGATGGAACTGATACATACTATGCGTATTATCATATATCAGTTTGTTTTGTTCTCAAACAACAGTGCATGTAGTTTATTCCTCGTTTGAACTGTTTTAAAAGAGATTCATCAATACGTAAACAAATTAAGGCTAAGTCGTCGTCTTCTACCGAAACAATACACCTATATGAAGAAACTTGAAAAGAAATACTATCAAAACAATTTTAATATTATACCAACGTCTATTAAGCGAGACAACCTTTCACCTTAAACTCTCAAGTTTACTTAAAACAAAAACAATGAAAGTACACAGCAAAACTATAAACACACACGAGCAGTACAGTAACCTTAAAATATCTTGTCAGCTTTGAAATGAGACCAAAGTTTATATCCTTACTATTTTATTGTTATTCAGCTTGCATTGTGTCAGTGTACAGCAGCCTTTTCCGTAAGATGTTTGTTTTAAGAGGACACGTTAGTTTAAAGTCTTGGTATTGGAGAAGTTATCAAATATTCCTGATGTTTGATATAGTTTGTGCTTAATTAATTCCTAATATGGACAATGATATAGTTTTATTGCTCTAAAATCAGTGATCCATATTCTTGAGTCCATGTGTTCGCGGTCATTATATCTATCTCTTTATTCAATGAGCCATGTCTTACAGGTACAGGCTTGCTAGGAGAAGACTTCCGACCACTACCGTCATTGACGCAACAACGCCATTACCACCATTACCTAAAATACATAATAGTTTTGCGTTTTTATAGATAGCAGGCGTCATCATACAACGCTGTTTAAAGGCACTTCTGATACTGGTTTAAACGAAAACATCAAGTGTATAATATATATTAATAAATATACCCGATTTGCTACATATTCATGTTTATTACGTGTATACTCTTCGTTTATGTGCTTCTATGTTTTCTGCTCTCCAGTTTCGCTCGTTCCCAATATGTTAGGGGAATAAGGTATCTATCCAAACAAATATATATCTAAAACCCAAGAATCTAGTCCTTGTCAATGATAACAGAGAAACGCACTTTTTATTTAAATCATATGGAATACAAGAAGATAAAATATACAATAATATGACAACCAGGATATACGTTGATCAACAACTTTAGGTAAACAAACGTTTTTGACAACGCTGCACCTGTCAACTATATACTCACAGAAAGCGATAACGCAATTGGCACTTGTTCCACTCGTTTTGACGGCATAACCGACCTTGCAACTACATTGGCCATTGTAGCACCCAGCGTTAGCGTCAAAAGCCACACAGAGACTGTCTGCTGAACATGCTTAAAAAAAGATTAAAACATGTTTGCGAATTTCAACCTTTCAAGTTTGATTGTTTTTCAATATTCATACCACTTTACTATCTAAATAGAGTGAATGTGTTTAACTTATTTTTTACCAGTCAATTCTAAGCTACTTACGTGGTTATTGAGAAAGAAAGTTAACGTTATTTACTCATACATGTGGCTAAGACCTGGCCATACTATGTCGATACAAAGCACTTGTTTAACATGTTTATTATTTTGTAATGATACATTTAACGACGCAACTTTGTTAATAGATATCAAATCATTAATTTGGTATTTCTTCGATTTTTGTAAATTGTATTTAGAACCAAAATATAATAATTTCGAAGTAGTGGCACTTTGTCATCTTCGTAATGTTCCTTTTCTTTTCCAAAGTAAAACTTTGTTTGCAGCTTTCTTACAAAAAGACTGTTTTCTTTCGACTAAATTTTGCTTAAAATCTTAATAATTAAGCACCTCTTTATTCTCTGTTCTGTAATTTCAAGTTCTGCGAACAAGCTTTTTAGTCTCAAGTAAAGCGTTATACAATAACTGTGTACAGATCCGATAGATTTCATATTATTTAGAATAACCTATCTTGTTCAAACATGGATGTACTTACTTTTACCGCCACATTCCGTAACAGACGCAGTATACTTCGCTCAGCAGGCACACACAGCCGGGGTTGCCGCTGTGTTACAAAAAGCGCTTAGGTTGTACTTACGTTTACCGCCACATTCCGTACCAGACGCAGTAAACGCCGCTCCGCAGGAACACACAGCCGGGGTTGCTCCTGTGTTACAATATGCGCTTAGGTTGTACTTACGTTTACCGCCACATGCCGTACCAGACGCAGTATACGCCGCTCTGCAGGCACACACTGTCGGGGTTGCCGCTGTGTTACAATATGCGCCTAGGTTGTACTTACGTTTACCGCCACACGCCGTACCAGACGCAGTATACGCCGCTCCGCAGGCACACACAGCCGGGGTTGCTCCTGTGTTACAATATGTGCCTAGGTTGTACTTACGTTTACCGCCACATTCCGTACCAGACGCAGTATACGCCGCTCTGCAGGACACACAGCCGGGGTTGCTGCTGTGTTACAATATGCGCTTAGGTTGTACTTACGTTTACCGCCACATGCTGTACCAGACGCAGTATACGCCGCTCTGCAGGCACACACAGCCGGGGTTGCCGCTGTGTTACAATATGCGCTTAGGTTGTACTTACGTTTACCGCCACATTCCGTACCAGACGCAGTATACGTCGCTCCGCAGGCACACAGCCGAGGTTGCCGCTGTGTAACAATATGCGCCTAGGTTGTACTTACGTTTACCGCCACATTCCGTACCAGACGCAGTATTCGCCGCTCTACAGGCACACACAGCCGGGGTTGCTGCTGTGTAACAATATGCGCCTAGGTTGTACTTACGTTTACCGCCACATTCCGTACCAGACGCAGTATAGGCCGCTCTGCAGGCACACACAGCCGGGGTTGCCGCTGTGTAACAATATGCGCCTAGGTTGTACTTACGTTTACCGCCACATTCCGTACCAGACGCAGTATACGCCGCTCCGCAGGCACACACAGCCGGGGTTGCTGCTGTGTTACAATATGCGCTTAGGTTGTACTTACGTTTACCGCCACATTCCGTACCAGACGCAGTATACGCCGCTTTACAGGCACACACAACCCGGGTTGCCGCTGTGTTACAATATGCGCCTAGGTTGTACTTACGTTTACCGCCACATTCCGTACCAGACGCAGTATACGCCGCTCTGCAGGCACACACAGCCGGGGTTGCCGCTGTGTAACAATATGCGCTTAGGTTGTACTTACGTTTACCGCCACATTCCGTACCAGACGCAGTATACGCCGCTCTGCAGGCACACATAGCCGGGTTGCCGCTGTGTTACAATATGCGCTTAGGTTGTACTTATGTTTACTGCCACATTCCGTACCAGACGCAGTATACGCCGCTCCGCAGGCACACACAGCCGGGGTTGCTCCTGTGTTACAATATGCGCCTAGGTTGTACTTACGTTTACCGCCACATGCCGTACCAGACGCAGTATACGCCGCTCTGCAGGCACACACAGCCGGGGTTGCCGCTGTGTAATAATATGCGCCTAGGTCGTACTTACGTTTACCGCCACATTCCGTACCAGACGCAGTATACGCCGCTCTGCAGGCACACACAGCCGGGGTTGCCGCTGTGTAACAATATGCGCTTAGGTTGTACTTACGTTTACAGCCACACACCGTACCAGACGCAGTATACGCTGCTCTGCATGCACACACAGCCGGGGTTGCCGCTGTGTTACAATATGTGCCTAGGTTGTACTTACGTTTACCGCCACATTCCGTACCAGACGCAGTATACGCCGCTCTGCAGGCACACACAGCCGGGGTTGCCGCTGTGTAACAATATGCGCTTAGGTTGTACTTACGTTTACCGCCACATTCCGTACCAGACGCAGTATAGGCCGCTCCGCAGGCACACACAGCCGGGGTTGCCGCTGTGTAACAATATGCGCTTAGGTTGTACTTACGTTTACCGCCACATTTCGTACCAGACGCAGTATACGCCGCTCTGCAGGCACACACAGCCGGGGTTGCCGCTGTGTTACAATATGCGCTTAGGTTGTACTTACGTTTACCGCCACATTTCGTACCAGACGCAGTATAGGCCGCTCCGCAGGCACACAGCCGGGGTTGCCGCTGTGTTAAAATATGCGCCTAGGTTGTACTTACATTTAACGCCACATTCCGTACCAGACGCAGTATACGCCGCTCTGCAGGCACACACAGCCGGGGTTGCCGCTGTGTAACAATATGCGCCTAGGTTGTAATTACGTTTACCGCCACATTCCGTACCAGACGCTGTATAGGCCGCTCCGCAGGCACACACAGCCGGGGTTGCTCCTGTGTTACAATATGCGCCTAGGCTGTACTTACGTTTACCGCCATATGCCGTACCAGACGCAGTATACGCCCCTCTGCAGGCACACACAGCCGGGGTTGCCGCTGTGTAACAATATGCGCTTAGGTTGTACTTACGTTTACCGCCACATTCCGTACCAGACGCAGTTTAGGCCGCTCCGCAGGCACACACAGCCGGGGTTGCCGCTGTGTTACAATATGCGCTTAGGTTGTACTTACGTTTACCGCCTCATTCCGTACCAGACGCAGTATACGCCGCTCTGCAGGCACACACAGCCGGGGTTGCCGCTGTGTAACAATATGCGCCTAGGTTGTACTTACGTTTACCGCCACACGCCGTACCAGACGCAGTATACGCCGCTCTGCAGGCACACACAGTCGGGGTTGCCGCTGTGTTACAATATGTGCCTAGGTTGTACTTACGTTTACCGCCACATTCCGTACAAGACGCAGTATACGCCGCTCTGCAGGCACACACAGCCGGGGTTGCCGCTGTGTTACAATATGCGCTTAGGTTGTACTTACGTTTACCGCCACATGCCGTACCAGACGCAGTATAGGCCGCTCCGCAGGCACACACAGCCGGGGTTGCTCCTGTGTTACAATATGCGCGAATGTTGTACTTAGCTTTACCGCCACATTCCGTACCAGACGCAGTATACGCCGCTCTGCAGGCACACACAGCCGGGGTTGCCGCTGTGTTACAATATGTGCCTAGGTTGTACTTACGTTTACCGCCACATTCCGTACCAGACGCAGTATACGCCGCTCTGCAGGCACACACAGCCGGGGTTGCCGCTGTGTTACAATATGCGCTTAGGTTGTACTTACGTTTACCGCCACATTCCGTACCAGACGCAGTATAGGCTGCTCCGCAGGCACACACAGCCGGGGTTGCCGCTGTGTTAAAATATGCGCCTAGGTTGTTCTTACATTTAACGCCACATTCCGTACCAGACGCAGTATACGCCGCTCTGCAGGCACACACAGCCGGGGTTGCCGCTGTGTAACAATATGCGCCTAGGTTGTAATTTCGTTTACCGCCACATTCCGTACCAGACGCTGTATAGGCCGCTCCGCAGGCACACACAGCCGGGGTTGCTCCTGTGTTACAATATGCGCTTAGGTTGTACTTACGTTTACCGCCACACGCCGTACCAGACGCAGTATATGCCGCTCTGCAGGCACACACAGCCGGGGTTGCCGCTGTATTACAATATGCGCCTAGGTTGTACTTACGTTTACCGCCACATTCCGTACCAGACGCAGTATACGCCGCTCCGCAGGCACACACAGCCGGGGTTGCCGCTGTGTTACAATATGCGCTTAGGTTGTACTTACGTTTACTGCCACATTCCGTACCAGACGCAGTATACGCCGCTCTGCAGGCACACACAGCCGGGGTTGCCGCTGTGTAACAATATGCGCCTAGGTTGTAATTACGTTTACCGCCACACGCCGTACCAGACGCAGTATACACCTCTCTGCAGGCACACACAGCCGGGGTTGCCGCTGTGTTACAATATGTGCCTAGGTTGTACTTACGTTTACCGCCACATTCCGTACCAGACGCAGTATACGCCGCTCCGCAGGCACACACAGCCGGGGTTGCCGCTGTGTAACAATATGCGCCTAGGTTGTAATTTCGTTTACCGCCACATTCCGTACCAGACGCTGTATAGGCCGCTCCGCAGGCACACACAGCCGGGGTTGCTCCTGTGTTACAATATGCGCTTAGGTTGTACTTACGTTTACCGCCACACGCCGTACCAGACGCAGTATACGCCGCTCTGCAGGCACACACAGCCGGGGTTGCCGCTGTATTACAATATGCGCCTAGGTTGTACTTACGTTTACCGCCACATTCCGTACCAGACGCAGTATACGCCGCTCCGCAGGCACACACAGCCGGGGTTGCCGCTGTGTTACAATATGCGCCTAGGTTGTACTTACGTTTACTGCCACATTCCGTACCAGACGCAGTATACGCCGCTCTGCAGGCACACACAGCCGGAGTTGCCGCTGTGTAACAATATGCGCCTAGGTTGTAATTACGTTTACCGCCACACGCCGTACCAGACGCAGTATACACCTCTCTGCAGGCACACACAGCCGGGGTTGCCGCTGTGTTACAATATGTGCCTAGGTTGTACTTACGTTTACCGCCACATTCCGTACCAGACGCAGTATACGCCGCTCCGCAGGCACACACAGCCGGGGTTGCCGCTGTGTAACAATATGCGCCTAGGTTGTACTTACGTTTACCGCCAAATTCCGTACCAGACGCAGTATACGCCGCTCTGCAGGCACACACAGCCGGGGTTGCCGCTGTGTAACAATATGCGCTTAGGTTGTACTTACGTTTACCGCCACATGCCGTACCAGACGCAGTATACGCCGCTCCGCAGGCACACACAGCCGGGGTTGCTCCTGTGTTACAATATGCGCCTATGTTGTACTTTCGTTTACCGCCAAATGCCGTACCAGACGCAGTATACGCCGCTCCGCATGCACACACAGCCGGGGTTGCCGCTGTGTTACAATATGTGCCTAGGTTGTACTTACGTTTACCGCCACATGCCGTACCAGACGCAGTATACGCCGTTCCGCAGTCACACACAGCCGGGGTTGCTGCTGTGTTACAATATGTGCCTAGGTTGTACTTACGTTTACCGCCACGTGCCGTACCAGACGCAGTATAGGCCGCTCCGCAGGCACACACAGCCGGGGTTGCCGCTGTGTTACAATATGCGCTTAGGTTGTACTTACGTTTACCGCCACATTCCGTACCAGATGCAGTATACGCCGCTCCGCAGGCACACAGCCGGGGTTGCCGCTGTGTAACAATATGCGCTTAGGTTGTACTTACGTTTACCGCCACACACCGTACCAGACGCAGTATAGGCCGCTCCGCAGGCACACACAGCCGGGGTTGCCGCTGTGTTACAATATGCGCTTAGGTTGTACTTACGTTTACCGCCACACGCCGTACCAGACGCAGTATACGCCGCTCCACAGGCACACACAGCCGGGGTTGCCGCTGTGTTACAATATGCGCCTAGGTCGTACTTACGTTTACCGCCACATTCCGTACCAGACGCAGTATACGCCGTTCCGCAGGCACACACAGCCGGGTTGCTGCTGTGTTACAATATGCGCCTAGGTTGTACTTACGTTTACCGCCACATTCCGTACCAGACGCAGTATACGCCGCTCTGCAGGCACACACAGCCGGGGTTGCCGCTGTGTTACAATATGTGCCTAGGTTGTACCAACATTCGCTACCGCCAGCTGTGCACGGTCCTCCCACTCCTGATCAACTGAACACTACTGTTAATATAAACTTATTCATGTTTATAACGCGGCAAATACTATTCCTTAATTTAAGTATGTTGCAGTTGTAATCTTTCAAACAATATACAGTTAAATGTGATGTATTTGTAAATGTAAGTTAAAATAAATGAAATTCCTATAAAAAGGATGGAGCATCTGAAAATAATTTTCTGGCCAATACTTATGTGAAAACTACAGAAACAAGGTCAGAAGCAAACAGTTTAAACATAAACCCGGTTTAATGGCACTAGGTAAACGCCAAAGACATAGAACAACAAAACAAAAAATCACAAACAAGAAACATGGTGTCATATCATTTCATTCACGAATTTTTTTTTTTAATTTTAATGTCAATGGATATTAGAATTTCATACATAGGAAATTGATCTTAACAAACGTAGCAGAAATGCTATAGTTAATGCAAACATTTATCAATATCTACACTATATATCTATTATGTATATATTATATAGCTATATCTATTAAGGAAAGACAGAATTTGTTAAAATATGTGTTTGTCGAAAGGTCGACCGGTTTTTGGAATATGACGCAGTTTTTATAGGGTAGAAACTGAAGCGCGAATGTAAATATTGTAGTAAATTATATGCTTTCCAGTGGTTTATAGAGATTTAACCGTGAAATAAAATGATATTTCACTGTTTTAAACATTGAAATTACATTAGGATATTTTTCATTGTTTTGATATATTAGCCCGATCTAATTTCAAATCAAACGTCAGCATGCATAGATCTTGACACATATTCAACTTCGTCATTTCCGAAGTTACTTTACGTTCGTATACAAATTGACGCGCTTTTCGGATAAACTGTCATTTAATATCCTTTCTTTGCATATAAAAAGGGAAAAACTGTTTTTTTCCGTGTAAGATCGTAATATATTTCACTGCGTGAGTAAAAACTCGCTTATTACTTACTCACTACTTATCTACTTTTGGTGTTCACAAAAGAAACAAAAGTTTAGTTTCACGATTCAATATTCTACTTTGAATTTGAACATTGTTTGAAATTTATAGTGAGGTAATTAAAAAACTCAGCACTTACTCTACGAAAAGGTTATGTATAACGAGCAGTAATTGGTCAGTTTTAAGTAAAATTCTGTTTAGAAAAAAGAAATTGAAAATCATATTCTTGACAACTTAATCATGCAAGGAAACATTTCATATTGAAACTGTCCGAAAACCAGTCTTCTCAGACGAGTATTTAAGTTAATTAAAAGAAAGGAAACCCAGTGAAATGCTTTAAAGCGGAACAAAAATGCAGTAATGGTTTTGTTTGCTATTTGATTAATCAGCAAGGAAAGTTGCTATGGTCAAGTAAAATATAATGTTTTTTCGGTAAAGAAATGAACTTTCATTTTATCGAAAGTGTTTCTCAAAATGTTTGTTGAAACTATATAGACATTACGACATTTGTAAACTTAACATTATGCGATATCTTATAAACAATTATAAGACAGGCTTTGTATATCTTTTGCACACCGCTTTTGAATCTATACATTGTATTACTAATATATGCGCTTTTAAATGTAATATGTAATATCATAATAAAAGAATTGGTTTCAGTCTGGTTTCAGCAATACACTTTTGATACTATGGATAATGATGGTACCTAGGAGGAATGCATCAGAAAGTGTGTTCTGGCTGTAACCAGTTTTACATTCACATGCAGTACCACCGGTGTTTGCCGTCCAAAGCCCATCACAAAGGCATTTAGTACCGCTGGCGCCGTCATCAATACATGCGGACCATTGCTGTGCAAACGTCTGCTGCCGTGCACGTCATATTGTATACAAATGAAACACACGGGGAAGTTAAATCTAAATCAGCAATCGTGAACGTATATCATTTCTGATATTCATCAGCTTTCCATGGCCATGCGATATGGTCAATCGAACACGCCATGCTTTTGTGTCTCATGCAGTCAATGTTGACCATGCGATCCAGTTATTTATAGGTAAAATAACACTTCGTTTACTATATAAACTTAAAGTGATTTCTATGTCAAATGGTGAATTCATACACAAAACGGTCCGCCAAAATAAAGTTTAATGCTCTGTATCCCTTGAAACAGAGGTGTTAGAAAATTTTGTAGATTTGCTTTGATGAAATAGCCGCCGCATTAATATTTATTCGCATTGGCGCAAATAGGATAACAGTTTGGAACGAAATGCCTTCAAGAGACTTTGAGGTCAATTAGCTCAATTTCATTCCAATTATGTAAAACATGTGCATAAATGTTCCAGTTTTCAAATAAATCAAACTTTCCCGCGCTTCCTCCTAATTTTAACCGAGGAGTAAAGAAGCATTCTTTAAACGCTTATGAAAGTGAAATTATACTTTTACAAACCCGACTGATGGGCGACACTATATTGCACTAATCATCATATTTATTGGTGTGTTCGAATACTCTCATTTCTTTGAAATCCAAAAATAAAAAACGAGCTTTTTTAACATTTATAAACATAAACTAAATACGACAAATAACTTGAAACGATTGTATGAGTACTGAAGTTAACGACGACAGAATTTCACCAATAACAAATAATCTGGAAACAATTAAATATAAATTATTATTTATTGCCAAACGTGCACGATAAATATTGCCAAGTACATCTATAAATAATATTGCAAAAATTGATATCTTTAATTACTGTTTGCACCTTGACAGTAGACACTAAACAGGAGAAGACAAATCTTCGTGAGCATACCAATGTTAGCCGCCTGGAACAAATGGATTATTTATGTTTTCATTAGTTTTCTGTAAATGAAGAAAGTATCAGTGCTGCGTAATTTTAAGTATTGTCGTATTTGCTATAAATTTATGTCACATCAAGTTTATGTTTCTTTGGTTGGATAAATCGCAACTATTTCTTTCAATTGTTTTAATAAAAGCTAGCGCTCATATTTTTCAACAAATATTTACAAAACAAATCAGTCCAACAATACTATCCACGGTGGAGAACCCATGTGACTTATTTGGTAAAGTGCACGGCAACAAATGTCAAATAGTCTGGTTTCAGGTAATGTTTTTAAAGATAACTTTCTTAATATTTGGAGATTTTTTTTGTGAAATAAAGACCATAAACCCCGCATTTAAGAGCTCTATCCACGGTAATAAAGAACTTTTTCTAATATCCTAAAGTTTTCCTGAAAGTCTTGACCAAATGATTTCTCAGAGTTAAAATCTAAGGCAAAGTACACGGCTTTGACAAATCTATCGGTTTACTTCATGTAAGCCGTTAATAATTCATGCAAAAATCTTATTTTAAGCAAAGTTATTTCAAAGGTAAAAATGAACTAAAACCAAATTGATAAAGTACACGGACATTTTAGGATGATAAAGTACACGGTCGTTTATAACCTTCAGTGCATATACTCATTATTTCACTGACTGGTGCTAAAACGAGTTATTATTGTTCAATCATTTGATTTAAATAAACTTAAATCAGTCTGTTGTTTTTGTTGAATGAGAATACTTCTTTTTAACTAACCTAGGTCGCTCAAGGTTTCACAGTCCGTTCGCCTGTAAAGCGCCTTGATTCGCCCGAACCCAGCGTCTATTATGCACCTGGCATGACCTGCTACCTGCATCAAATAGCGTATCTCCTCGTTAAGGCCGATTATGGTCCTCCAGCAGAAGTACGCTAGCAGGTAGCGGTTTTTGTTTTGTCCTGAAAATTATTAAGTTTTAGAAATAACAAATTATACTCTTAACTAAAATATGTTCATATATGTAGTTCGCACAATTAGTGCAACTAATAGGCATTACTCGACATTTTTGCATCTTTATCGTTGACTGACGCCTGAATCACATAACGACATCTGAATGCATCTTCGATCTGTATAAATTTAAAGCTGCACTGCACAAGTTATATAAGACTGCTGACAAAAAAATAGACCGCAGATTTTAATATTTAAGTTCAAAAATTGATATTTTATACAATTATGCAATTTTCTTAACCCGTTAGTAATGGTTTAAGCCATATAACATTAATTTTCGAACGGAAATATGAAAATCTGAGATCTTATTTATTGTCAGCAATCTTTTATCATTGGTTTGCAGGTATTTACAAAAACAAAAAAATATTATAGTTGTACTATTGGCATATCTGTGAGAGTGCAGCTTTAATTACCGCCACAATTGTCTGCATGAAGAGGAGTCACTCTCTTCCCGTGCCCAAACTCTGTCAGAGCGTAATCCACGAGCGAAATTACAGCATCTGGCCCGTGAATGCCACCTACATCCTGCATCATAGTCTCGGCTTCGTCGATTAGAAAATTATACTGAATCGGAAGGGCGTCGTCCCGAAACCCGAATAAATGAACTTTTCTGAAAATAGATGTATTTAACATATTGTTAAATAGTCAGAATCTGTTTCGGAAATCAACTATTAAGAGATACGATATTGTCACATAAAAACGGGTGAAAACACTTATTTAGGCGCAAAGGTCCGAGTCCTTAAAAAATAATGCTCCTAAACGAAAATATTTGACTTATTACCTGGGAGTGACAAAGTACATAGGTCCCATCTGGCGACTGTGGTGTGGCAGGCACAAGTTCTGAGCAAAGTCGAACGTGTAATGTGCATGCTGAAAGTCAGTTGAGCATGGCTCGACTGGCTCTGTAGGGCGACCCGTGCCTCTCAATTCGTCCATAGCAGCAGTAACGCAGTCTTTGTACACCTAATTTGAATACAAAGACATGTACATATAATTTTATCAAAGTATGAAATATTAAGCTCATTCAATACAAATGTTAAACAAATATAGTTTAATTTCAGCGACTGTTTTCATTGAAATTGCATCGTACATTAGTTTAAACATATTTATTTTACAACGATTGTGAAACAAGTTATTACAACATTATATACTCTCGTTGGTCCGATTTCACGCAAGAGTGTGGTCTTGTGTTGTGGGGGAAACCGGACAACCCACTTCTCCGGCTTGATGACCACGAACCAAACTCACATGCGCCCGAGCCGGGAATCGAACTCCGGTCGCCTAGGTGAGAAGCGAGTGCGCTAACCACTGCGCTAACTGGACAACCCGAAGAAGAACACTAGGAGGGCAAACATAAGTGTATTTACGAGCGTTTCGTAGAATAGCGAAGTAAAAATTGTCTAATGCGGTACTGGTTTATATTGATTGGTTTATGCACGAGATTTTCGTGCAGCATTATATTGGATAATTTGGTCATTCTACCTGACGATTGCATACCGTTCATATCAAATTTTGTACATGTTCATTTTGCCGGCATGGATTCGGATAACGTGCTTTTATCGAACATTGAAAAACTTACTGACAATAAATTATCTTCATTTGAGCAACGTTTAAATTCAACGCAAATGGATTTGAGTTCGCAAATTCAGAATACTGTCAGCGAACAATAATTATGTATTCAAGAGGAAAGGCAATGAAGCACAGTTCAAGGCCAACGCGCACGTGCTCGACAAGCTGCAGGAAGCGGGCTTCAGTCTACAGGACGTTACCGCAGCTCAACCGGATGACGCTGTTGCGAAGGCACAGGGAAAAATTGTGGAAGGTATAGACTTGTTTAAACATAGACAAAAGTTGATAAAGTTAGCAGACAGTTCTGAGCACGGTTGGAAGGTTGTACAAGAGTACGAGGCGCATCCTCTCGTCGAAGATTCTGACGATGAGAAGAAGATATACAAAGCTCAGCTGAAGGCCGACCGGAAGTTCAAAGATGAGCGTCGCGCGAAGTCTAGGCGGTTCGCGCCGTATACAGTTTCTTCTATTGCGTCATCAGCGTATTCAGTCCCGTTCCCGACCAGGCGCCCAGGCTCTTGTTTCCAGTGCGGCAAACCCGGCCATTGGCGATGCGACCACGTGGCGGACCGTCCCGGGGTGGCGCAGGCAGCGGTAGCGGATAACAACAAACAGATAAGTAGCCATTCGCTATGCTCTCTAAACGCTGTAGGCGATGTCGATAGATCAAATAACAGTTTTGGTAGTTCGAATTTGAGTAAAGGAGACGACAAGGAAATTGTACAAGTAAGTGCTGAAAGCCCAGTTTGTAGGTTAAAATCGTGTTATTCACAATGGGTTGAAGCTGAGGCAACTTCTCACATTTAAGACGTCGTCAAAAATGGTTATAAGATACCTTTTAAGGAAATGCCAGAAACAGTAGTACTAAATAATAATAGATCCGCACGTGATAACGTGCCTTTTGTAAATGAGGAGATAGGTAAGCTTTTAGCTAAACAGTGCATTAGTGAGGTGACTGACGTCCCGCACGTGGTGAACCCGCTGACGGTAGCGTTTGGCAGAACTGGTAAGGCACGTCTTGTATTGGACTGCAGACATATCAATAAGCATTTATACAAATTCAAATTTTGTTTTGAAAACCAAGAAATTGCAAAGACAATGTTTCGAAAGGGAGATATTATATTTTTACGTTTGATTTAAAATCAGCATACCATCATATTCAAATTTTTGAGGACCACAAAACGTTTTTGGGGTTTTCATGGTACTTCAACGGAATAGTCCGTTACTTTGTTTACAATGTTTTAGCTTTTGGGCTTAGCACTGCAGGTTATATATTTTCGAAATGTCTGAGGGCAGTTGTATGCAAATGGAGAGCCGCAGGCTACAGAGTAATCATGTTCCTAGACGATGGGCTCGGAGGGGATCAAGACTACATCAGGTCCCTTAGTGAGTTTGTAACAGATTGTGAGCACAGATTGTTGGTCAGATATTGTCGATGAAAAGCGCTGTTGGCTCGGCGGTTAGGCTGCGGACAAGGTCCTTGTATGACTGTATATTGTCTAGAGCGAGCTGGTATGCCCCTGTCATAGTGACGAGTAAAGCTCTAGATGAGCTTGTATTCTGGAAGGAATATTTGAGAACCGAAAATTGCTCTAGTTTAGCAGTAGCAAATGTAGCTGACTGTGTTCAGGTATACTGTGATGCTAGCTCTACCGGTTACGGTGGTTAACTTGAGGGTTGTGATGATAGTACGGTAATGGGTTCGTGGTCAGTAGAGGAAGCTCTTTTGAGCTCTACATGGCGTGAGCTCGAGGCAATTCACCGAGTGGTACGTAGTGAATCCACTTTGCTGGAAGGCAACACTGTAATGGTAAACACAGACAATAAAAATGTTGTTCAGATCATTTCTAACAGTAGTAAGAATCCTTACTTGCAAGAAGTTGCTTTGTCACTAAATGATTTTTGTTTAGAAAATGATATCAATAGTATGTCCATGTGGATACCACGTTCTGATAATGTTTAGGCAGACGAATTGAGCAGAAATGGCGATTGCGACGATTGGTCAGTTTGTGATTTGATTTTCAGGTCATTGGACGCTTCCTGGGGTCCACACACATGCGATAGGTTCGCTACAGATTATAACGCAAAGTGCCCATGTTTTAATTCCAGGTATTGGTGTCCAGGTACGTCCGGTGTTGATGCGTTTGTACAGGATTGGTCCATTGGAAATAGCTGGCTTGTTCTGCCACCCGCATTGATATGTCGAAACAACCACACGGAGGCGTTCTAACACATGACCATCGAAACAACCACACGGAGGCGCTCCGAAACATGACCGTCGAAACAACCACACGGAAGCGCTCTAACACATAACCTTCGAAACCCTCACACGGCGGCGCTCTAACACATGACCGTCGAAACAACCACACGGAGGCGCTCATACACAAGACCTTCGAAACAAAAACAAAGAGGCGCTCTTACACAGGACGTCGAAACACTCACACGGAGGCGCTCTTACACATGACCGTCGAAACAACCACACGGAGGCGATATTACACATAACCGTCGAAACAACCACACGGAGGCGCTCTTACAAATGACGGTCGAAACAACCACATGGAGGCGCTCTTACACATTACCGTCGAAACAAACACACGGATGCGCTCTTACACATGACCGTCGAAACAACCACACGGCTGGGCTCTTACACAGGACCGTTGAAACACTCAAACGGAGGCGCTCTTACACATGACCATCGAAACAACCACACGGAGGCGCTCTTACACATGGCCGAAGAAACAACCACATGCAGGCGCTATTACACATCACCGTCGAAACAACCACACGGATGCGTTCTTACTCATGACCATCGAAAAAACTACACGGAGGCGCTCTAACAAATGACCATCGAAACAACCACACGGAGGCACTCTGAAACATGACCGTCGAAACAACCACACGGAAGCGCTCTAGCACATGACCGTCGAAACAACCACACGGCGGCGCTCTACCACATGACCGTCGAAACCCTCACACGGCGGCGCTCTAACACATGACCGTCGAAACAACCTCACGGAGGCTTTCTAACACATGACCGTCGAAACACTCACACGGCGGCGCTCAGACATAGGACTGTCGTAACACTCACACGGCGGCGCTCTAACACATGACTGTCGAAAAACCCACAAGGACGCGCTCTTACACATGAGCGTCGAAACAACCACACGGAGGCGATATTACACATGACCGTCGAAACAACCACACGGAGGCGATATTACACATGACTGTCGAAACAACCACACGGAGGCGCTCTTACACATGACCGTCGAAACAACCACACGGAGGCGCTCTTACACATGAACGTCGAAACAACCACACGGCTGCGCTCTTACACATGACCTTCGAAACAACCACACCGAGGCGCTCTTACACAGGACCGTTGAAACACTCAAACGGAGGCGCTCTTACACATGACCGTCGAAACAACCACATCAAGGCGCTCTTACACATGACCGACGAAACAACCACACGCAGGGGCGATTACATATCAACGTCGAAACAACCACACGGAGGCGCTCTTACTGATGACCGTCGAAACAACCACACGGAGGCGCTCTAACACATGACCATCGAAACAACCACCCGGAGGCGCTCTAGCACATGACCGTCGAAACAACCACACGGCGGCGCTCTAACACATGACCGTCGAAACCCTCACAGGGCGGCGCTCTAACACATTACCGTCGAAACACTCACGCGGCGGCGCTCTAACACATGACCGTCGAAACAACCTCACGGAGGCGATCTAACACATGACCGTCGAAACACTATCACGGCGGCGCTCTAACATATGACACTCGAAACACTTACACGGAGGCGCTCTTTCATAGGACCCTGGTAACATTCACACGGCGGCGCTCTAACACATGACCGTCGAAACAACCTCACGGAGGCGCTCTTACACAGGACCGTCGTAACAACCACACGCAGGCGCTCTTACACATGACCGTCGATACAAGCACACGGAGGCGCCCTTACACAGGACCGTCGAATCACTCACACGGCGGCGCTCTAACACATGACCGTAGAAACAACCACACGGGGGTACTCTAACACATGACCGTCGAAACACTCACACGGCGGCGCTCTAACACATGACCGTCGAGACACTAAAACGGCGGCGCTCTAACACATGACCTTCGAAACCAAAACAAAGATGTGCTCTTACACAGGACGTCGAAACACTCACACGGAGGCGCTCTTACACATGACCGTCGAAACAACAACACGGCGGCGCTCTAACGCATGACTGTCGAAACAACCACAAGAAGGCGCTCTTACACACGACCGTCGAAACACTCACACGGCAGCGCTCTAACACATGACCGTCGAAACAACCACACGGCGGCGATCTAACGCATGACCGTCGAAACAACCACACGGAGGCGCTCTTACACAGGTCCGTCGAAACAACCACACGGAGGCGCTCTAACACATAACTGTCGAAACAACCACACGGGGGCGATATTACACATGATCGTCGAAACAACCACACGGAGGCGATATTACACCTGACCGTCGAAACAACCACACGGAGGCGCTCTTACAAATGACCGTCGAAACAACCACACGGAGGCGCTCTTACACATGACCGTCGAAACAACCACATAGAGGTGATCTAACGCATGACCGTCGAAGCAACCACACGGAGGCGATATTACACAGGTCCGTCGAAACACTCACACGGGGGCGCTCTAACACCTGACTGTCGAAACAACCACACGGGGGCGATATTACAAATGATCGTCGAAACAACCACACTTAAACGATATTACACCTGACCGTCGAAACAACCACACGGAGGCGCTCTGAAACAGGACCGTCGAAACAACCACACGGAGGCGATATTACACATGACCGTCAAAACAACCACAGGGCTGCGCTCTTACACAGGACCGACGAAACAACCACACGCAGGGGCTATTACATATCAACGTCGAAACAACCACACGGAGGCGCTCTTACATATGACCTTCGAAACAACCACACGGAGGCGCTCTTACACATGACCGACGAAACAACCACACGCAGGCGCTATTACACATCACCGTCGAGACAACCACACGCAGGGGCTATTACATATCAACGTCGAAACAACCACACGGAGGCGCTCTTACAAATGACCGTCGAAACAACCACACGGAGGCGCTCTTACACATGACCGTCGAAACAACCACACGGAGGCGCTCTTACTCATGACCATCGAAACAACCAAACGGAGGCGCTCTGAAACATGACTGTCGAAACAACCACACGGAAGCGCTCTAGCACATGACCGTCGAGACAACCACACGAAGGCGCTTTAACACATGACCGTCGAAACAACCACACGGCGGCGCTTTTACACAAGACCTTCGAAACAAGAACAAAGTGGCGCTCTTACACACGACCGTCGAAACACTCACACGGCGGTGCTCTATCACATGACCGTCATAACACTCACACGGAGGCGAACTTTCACATGACCTTCGAAACAACCACACGGAAGCGATCTTACACATGACCGTAGAAACAACCACACGGAGGCGCTCTCACACCTTACCGTCGAAACAACCACACGGATGCGCTCTTATTCATGACCGTCGAAACAACCACTTGGAGGCGCTCTAACACATGACCGTCGAAACAACCACACGGAGGCGCTCTGAAACATGACCGTCGTAACAACCACACGGCTGCGCTCTAGCACATGACCGTCGAAACAACCACACGACGGCGCGCTTACACATAACCGTTTTAACACTCAAATGGAGGCGCTCTTACACATGACCGTCGAAACACTCACACGGAGGCGCTCTAACACATGGCCGTCGAAACAACCACAAGGAGGCGCTCTTACACATGGCCGTCGAAACAACCACAAGGAGGCGCTCTAACACATGACCGTCGAAACAACCACGTAGAGGCGCTCTTACACATGACCGTCGAAACAACCAAACGGAGGCGCTCTAACACATGGGCGTCGAAACAACCACACGGATGCGCTCTTATTTATGACCGTCGAAACAACCACACGGCGGCGATCTAACACATGACCATCGAAACAACCACACGGAAGCGCACTTACTCATGACCGTCGAAACAACACAACGGAGGCGTTCTAACACATGACCATCGAAACAACCACACGGAGGCGCTCTGAAACATGACCGTCGAAACAACCACACGGAAGCGCTCTAACACATAACCTTCGAAACCCTCACATGGCGGCGCTCTAACACATGTCCGTCGAAACAACCTCACGGAGGCGCTCTAAGACATGACCGTCGAAACGAAACACTCAAACGGAGGCGCTCTAACACATGGCACTCGATACACTCGCACGGAGGCGCTCTTACTTAGGACCGTCGTAACACTCACACGGCGGCGCTCTAACACATGACCGTCGAAACAACCACACGGCGGCGCTTTAACAGATGACCGTCGAAACAACGACACGGAGGCGCTCTTACACACGACCGTCGTAACACTCACACGGCGGCGCTCTTACACATGACCGTCGTAACACTCACACGGCGGCGCTCTAACACATGAGCGTCGAAACAACCACACGAAGGCGCTCTTACACAGGACCGTCGAAACAATCACACGGAGGCGCTCTAACACATGACCGTCGAAACAACCACACGGCTGCGCTCTTACACATGAACGTCGAAACAACCACACGGAGGCGCTCTAACACATGACCGTCGAAACAAACACACGGAGGCGCTCTTACACAGGACCGTCGAAAAAACCTCACGGAGGCGCTCTTACACAGGACCGTCAAAACAACCACACGGAGGCACTCTTACACATGACCGTCGAAACAACCACACGGAGGCGCTCTTACACAAGACGTCGAAACAACCACACGGCTGCGCTCTTACACAGGACCGTCGGAACAATTGCACGGAGGCGCTCTTACACATGACCGTCGAAACAACCTCACGGAGGCGCTCTTACACAAGACGTCGAAACAACCACACGCCTGCGCTCTTACACAGGACCGTCGGAACAACCACACGGGGGTACTCTTACACATGACCGTCGAAACAAACACACGGAGGCGCTCTTACACATGACCGTCGAAACAACCTCACGGAGACGCTCTTACACAGGACCGTCAAAACAACCACACGGAGGCGCTTTTACACATGACCGTCGAAACACTCACACGGAGGCGCTCTTACACATGACCGTCGAAACAACCAAACGGAGGCGCTCTTACACATGACTGCCAAAACAACCACACGGAGGCGCTATTAAACATGACCGTCAAAACAACCACACGGAGGCGCTCTTACTCATGACCGTCGAAACAACCACACGGAGGCGCTCTTACACAGGACCGTCAAAGCAACCACACGGAGGCGCTCTTACACATGACTGCCGAAACAACCACACGGAGGCGCTATTAGACATGACCATCGAAACAACCACACGGAGGCGCTCTTACTCATGACCGTCGAAACAACCTCACGGAGGCGCTCTTACACAGGACCGTCAAAACAACCACACGGCGGCGCTCTTACACATAACCGTTTTAACACTCAAATGGAGGCGCTCTTACACATGACTGTCGAAACAACCACACGGAGGCGCTCTTACACAGGACCGTCAAAACAACCACACGGCGGCGCTCTTACACAGGACCGTCAAAACAACCACAGGGCGGCGCTCTTACACAGGACCGTCGAAACAACCACACGGAGGCGCTCTTACACATGACTGTCGAAACAACCTCACGGAGGCGCTCTTACACAGGACCGTCAAAACAACCACACGGCGGCGCTCTTACAAAGGACCGTCAAAACAAACACATGGAGGCGCTCTTACACTTGACCGTCGAAACAACCTCACGGAGGCGCTTTTACACAAGACTTCGAAACAACCTCACGGAGGCGCTCTTACACATGACCGTCGAAACAACCTCACGGAGGCGCTCTTACACTAGACGTCGAAACAACCACACGGCTGCGCTCTTACACAGGACCGTCGGAACAACCACACGGGGGTACTCTAACACATGACCGTCGAAACAAACACACGGAGGCGCTCTTACACATGACCGTCGAAACAACCACACGGGGGTACTCTAACACATGACCGTCGAAACAACCACACGGCTGCGCTCTTACACATGACCGTCGAAACAACCACACGGGGGTACTCTAACACATGACCGTCGAAACAAACACACGGAGGCGCTCTTACACATGACCGTCGAATCAAACACACGGAGGCGCTCTTACACATGACCGTCGAAACAACCACACGGAGGCGCTATTAAACATGACCGTCAAAACAACCACACGGAGGCGCTCTTACTCATGACCGTCGAAACAACCACACGGAGGCGCTCTTACACAGGACCGTCAAAGCAACCACACGGAGGCGCTCTTACACATGACTGCCGAAACAACCACACGGAGGCGCTATTAGACATGACCATCGAAACAACCACACGGAGGCGCTCTTACTCATGACCGTCGAAACAACCTCACGGAGGCGCTCTTACACAGGACCGTCAAAACAACCACACGGCGGCGCTCTTACACATAACCGTTTTAACACTCAAATGGAGGCGCTCTTACACATGACCGTCGAAACAACCACACGGAGGCGCTCTTACACAGGACCGTCAAAACAACCACACGGCGGCGCTCTTACACAGGACCGTCAAAACAACCACAGGGCGGCGCTCTTACACAGGACCGTCGAAACAACCACACGGAGGCGCTCTTACACATGACTGTCGAAACAACCTCACGGAGGCGCCCTTACACAGGACCGTCAAAACAACCTCACGGAGGCGCTCTTACACAGGACCGTCAAAACAACCACACGGCGGCGTTCTTACACAGGACCGTCGAAACAAACACATGGAGGCGCTCTTACACTTGACCGTCGAAACAACTTCACGGAGGCGCTCTTACACAAGACTTCGAAACAACCTCCCGGAGGCGCTCTTACACATGACCGTCGAAACAACCTCACGGAGGCGCTCTTACACTAGACGTCGAAACAACCACACGGCTGCGCTCTTACACAGGACCGTCGGAACAACCACACGGGGGTACTCTAACACATGACCGTCGAAACAAACACACGGAGGCGCTCTTACACATGACCGTCGAAACAACCACACGGGGGTACTCTAACACATGACCGTCGAAACAACCACACGGCTGCGCTCTTACACATGACCGTCGAAACAACCACACGGGGGTACTCTAACACATGACCGTCGAAACAAACACACGGAGGCGCTCTTACACATGACCGTCGAATCAAACACACGGAGGCGCTCTTACACATGACCGTCGAAACAACCACACGGAGGCGCACTTACTCATGACCGTCGAAACAACCACACGGAGGCGCTCTAACACATGACCATCGAAACAACCACACGGAGGCGCTCTGAAACATGACCGTCGAAACAACCACACGGAAGCGCTCTAACACATAACCTTCGAAACCCTCACACGGCGGCGCTCTAACACATGTCCGTCGAAACAACCTCACGGAGGCGCTCTAAGACATGACCGTCGAAACACTCAAACGGAGGCGCTCTAACACATGACACTCGAAACACTCGCACGGAGGCGCTCTTACTTAGGACCGTCGTAACACTCACACGTCGGCGCTCTAACACATGACCGTCGAAACAACCACACGGCGGCGCTTTAACAGATGACCGTTTAAACAACGACACGGAGGCGCTCTTACACACGACCGTCGTAACACTCACACGGCGGCGCTCTACCACATGACCGTCTTAACACTCACACGGCGGCGCTCTAACACATGAGCGTCGAAACAACCACACGAAGGTGCTCTTACACAGGACCGTCGAAACAATCACACGGCGGCGCTCTTACACAGGACCGTCGAAACAATCACACGGCGGCGCTCTAACACATGACCGTCGAAACAACCACACGGCTGCGCTCTTACAAATGAACGTCGAAACAACCACACGGAGGCGCTCTAACACATGACCGTCGAAACAAACACACGGAGGCGCTCTTACACAGGACCGTCGAAACAACCTCACGGAGGCGCTCTTACACAGGACCGTCAAAACAACCACACGGATGCACTCTTACACATGACCGTCGAAACACTCACACGGAGGCGCTCTTACACTAGACGTCGAAACAACCACACGGCTGCGCTCTTACACAGGACCGTCGGAACAACCACACGGAGGCGCTCTTACACATGACCGTCGAAACAACCTCACGGAGGCGCTCTTACACAAGACGTCGAAACAACCACACGCCTGCGCTCTTACACAGGACCGTCGGAACAACCGCACGGGGGTACTCTAACACATGACCGTCGAAACAAACACACGGAGGCGCTTTTACACATGACCGTCGAAACAACCTAACGGAGGCGCTCTTACACAGGACCGTCAAAACAACCACACGGAGGCGCTCTTACACAAGACGTCGAAACAACCATACGGAGGCGCTCTTACACAGGACCGTCGGAACAACCACACGGGGGTTCTCTAACACATGACCGTCGGAACACTCACACTGGGGTGATCTAACACAGGACCGTCGAAACACTAGCACGGCTGCGCTCTAACACATGTCCATCGAAACACTCACACGGCGGGGCTCTAACTAATTTATTTAGTCGGGCGGCTTTAAAGACAGGACCGTGGAAACAACGGCACGTCAGCGTTCTAACTAATTTGATTAATCGGGACATCTTCACGGCGGCGTTCTTACCAATCTAAGTAACCAACAGATATTACACTCTTATAAACAAATAAGATCATTTTAGTAAGCAATCAAGTACAAAATAATAACTTTTTTTCACAAGCATTAAAAATGTTATGTGGTAGAGCGTTTGATTCCGATGCGGAAGGTCGCGGGATCAAACCCCTGCCGAAATATGTTCAAATATGGTACCAGTCGCTGCCTTGCCTAGCGCTCGGCATTGAAAGGGTACCACTGATAAAATAGTACACTAAGTACTGGATAAACCCACGAAAGTTGTATCCCGTGTATCGGCTTTACACCGAGTGAGTTAAAGAACGCAAATGTCTTTTCGCAACGAACTAGAGTATCACACCAGGATCTCTTGCATCTCCTTCGATTCATTCAAGTCTTTGAACATATGGATTTGACTGGAAAATTTAGTCATTCTATTTCATGTCACTTATGGCATTTAAACAAACTTTAAGTCCAGAAGGCGCCACGGGGGGTTCAAGCCAGTATGCAAAAAAAAGGCGCGGGCAGACCTTTATTAACTCAAATGAACATACAGACAAACATAAAAATCAAATGCCTAAAATCATAAAACTCCGCCGAGAGAAAAGAAGTAAAAGGAAAGAAAAGAAAGAAGAAAAAAAGAGCAAACGAACAAATATTGTTTAACCATTATGAATTATCATCTATGATTTGTCATCAGAACTATGTTCATAATTATTGAAGCTGTCGGGTACAGGAAAAAGAAGCGGACGTTGCCAGCCTAACACACATAGGTGTTGGTGATGTCATTCCAAGAGTTCGTTCAGCTAGAGAAGCCAACTGAAGACGAACAACTAAAACATTAGTAAGTACAAATAAATGCATAATTGAGAACCAGAATATGTTTGGAAAATAAGTCCTATACTACTTCAAGAATTAAGGCACTAAATTAACTTCGTAAGATTTTACCGCTAATTTTTACTTTCAACTCGCAGATATTTGGCTTCTTATGCTCATCTTAGCTCAATATGATCAATACTTTTATGAATGGTTTCTTGAATGGACTAATTGCTTAAAGGTTAAATAGCGAGCACGAAGATGAACTTGAATTTTGAGCAAATATGCATTGAGGTAAACTAAACGCTTTGCACTCCGGATTAATGTGATTCTATATTGGACCTAATTTAACTTCGAACTCTTTACATCGGTTACACGACCTTGTTATTTATTAAGCTCACATATGTTTGTGACATATTTGTGAAGTTATTTACGTAGATGGCTCAACCGAAAGGTCCATCCATCATGCTGTGGCAACCATAAGCGGCAGTTTTCTATGTCCCTTCAGGATCTATACAAAAGAGACAAATTACATGTGAGAGGTTTTGAGTTTATTCTCTATAAAACTCATTACATATACAGTATATAGCACAGTTTGTTCATTACGTTTAGAAACAATGCAGTTACAATATATCTATTATTTATATGTATGAATTACGTAGTAAAACTATGTAGAAAGTATGGTATATAGATGGATAGATAAAAATAGCAGGTCCTATGTCACATCCATATATGAGCCTCAATTTGAGTTCATGCCGTTCTTATTTATACTTTTTATATTATTAAAAACCACCAACCAATTTTCTTTTGCTGATAAGAGTATCACTTTTGAGTTTTTGGTTACATATAATAATAGGTGATAATAAGTTTTTTGCAGAATGATTACTGGCACCAAGTTAAGGAATAGATACACCTATCAGGAACTCAGTGGTGTGATCTAGAAGTTTGAACAAAAAGAGACTGACAGGTCATTAGGAAAGTGAAAGAAATCCTACTTCAAACTTCAAACAACATTTTAACCATGACACTTAAATGTACGGACCTAGAATTGTGAAACGACAACTTAGTATTCCAGACTTGCATTTGATTGGTTAAAAATTGCATGCTGGATTGAGCCGTTTTTTGTTGTTTTTTTCATTGAGCAATTAACTTCTTGCTGCTTGTTAATATATGTATTTATAGGCTGAAGGTTATTTTAAATATATATAAGTGTTTTAATAATCTCAGTAGTATTAAGATATTAAAAGTGTAGTGAAGAGTGTTCATATTGAAATGTTAATATCAACTATGGCCATTGTAGATTATTTGAACATTCTTCAACTTATGATAAAATGTTAACATTTTGTCGACAACTATGCCAGAAGATTATAGAGTTTCGGAAGCCAAATTTAAAATAAAAGTATTGTGAACGCATGGATTGTAACCAGAGTGTGTAAATTGGCACCGTGCTGTAATTTATACGGATGGTCTCATAAGTAACTCATACCATTAAAACTGGTCACAGGACTTAACAATATTTTATCTAGAAACACCTGTATTGTGATGCTTTACTTAATCGTAAAGTGAGATACTGTTAAAACAATTCGCATTGTCTGTGTAATGAGCAATGTTTAAAATTTATTTCTAAATCGCCAATCGCTTCATCGACAATTGTATATTAATTATTATGTAATTAGACGGGAGTGTTTCAAAATAATGGATGTATTTGTTCCACTTATGATAAATTAATGCAGTTCCTTCAGATGAGACATGTGATAGACAAAATGACTGTATTTTATCAAAATATCCGAAATGCATAATTTCCGAAAGCTGAGCAAATTTTGAACAGCGTTGACATTCTGACATTTATTCAAGTCAGATGAAATATTTTCTCGCTCTTGAAGTGTATTCCTCAAATTGGAAATCAAAATTTAAATAAGAGGAAATGAACTACAATATAGCTATATATGTTTAAGATAAGGTGACTGAAAATATTTAACTATGCAAGCTTGTTTACCAGAAACACATTTTAGACCAAAAACCAGAGCTTAATGGAAAAGAAGAAATATGTGAGGCAGAACTAAGCTTAAATGATCTAAATTGAAAAACAATATGTATACCCAATTATTCAAACTTGCATTGTACCCAAATTAAGAGCATTTCAGTAAAAAAATAATAATAGAATACTGCCTGATAAAAGTAAACTTTATCGATACAATATAAGTTATTTGTAATTTTTGCTCAATGTATATCGAATCGAACAAACATATGTTTTGGGAATGCCATACCACTCAAATATTATGGAACAAAAACACGCTTTCTTACAAGCATATTTGAGGTTGATATATCGACAATAAATTATAGCGATTGTCATATGGTGTAACTTTTATATTTAATAAAAGTGTTTCAAATATATTTTATCGTATTTTGTTAAAATACTCATGTTCTCAATTATTACTCCGCCCCGTTAATTATCAGGTTTGGTAACTTGTACAAATAGCGTAGTGTAGTTTGTTAGATATCGAGTAATAGTGTCTGTCAACCTGAAACTAATACGTCAGTGTTACATATTATCCAATCAACTGATATCTACTTTCTCTTTTAAGTCAACAAATTACCTCGCACTACGCAATTTTTATAGTGTGCTTTCAATTCCATTTATGCAGATACTTGTTTGAATTACTGCAGGTAATTCATTAAACCCCGTTTTTAAAATCGGTTCCCTTCGTATGGATCAATTGTGTTATATGTGTTTGTATGTCGTGAGATATTTACATTGTTTCAATGTAATGTCTTATGATCGTGTTATTGTGTACCTTACCTGAAATTGTGTGCAAGTATTTGTACATGTTCCATGTATATACTTTAGTATATATGCATTGTTTTAGATGATATAGATGACATAGATGATAAAGATACTTTCTATATAATAAACGATTGGTACGAATCTACGAGTTTATCTGTTCCCGAATCTAACGCCAATTTGGAGGTCAGAAGTAGCTCGGCAACAATAAGGTTACGATTCTGTGACACACTCTCCTGCCTAGTTGGAATTCGTCCCCAAATTAACAGAATTGAGAACAAGGTAAACATGATCTCGACGAAACCACGGGTGGGATATTACGTATATATACAGTCACGGTCCCTCGTTGGGCGCCAAATGTCACAGGGTGAGTAAAGTGTGCAGCCAGACCGGGGCTCGAACCCGGGACCCTTCACTATCAGGACGAGTGCTCTACCGACTGAGCTACCGGACCGCTGACACACCTTCTAAACACCTGATTTCGTAACGATACCGTGACATACTCCCCTGCCAAGTTGGAATTCGTCCCCGAATTAACGGGATTGAGAACAAGTTAAACATGATCTCGACGAAACCACGGGTAGGATATTGATTATATGTACAGTCACGGTCCCTCGTTGGGCGCCAAATGTCATAGGGTGAGAAAATTGTGCAGCCAGACAGGGGCTCGAACCCGGGACCCCTCGCTATTAGACAATGTCACTTTTTGTAAATTTAAATCATTAAACGGGAATTATCAATATGCAGTTAAATTTGTTATACTTCATGCAAAATACTTTATCTTCAAATCTTCAAATAAAGAAAGTACGTCTATCTTTGAGGTTTTTGATTAATATTTTTTTTTAAACAGAAAGATAATAGCTATGACTAAAAATAAATTGCATACGTTTCATGATACTTTAGAATGGTCCTAGCACTTAACAAGCTTAATTCTTGATTACCGCAAATGTTGCTTTTTTCTTCTTTTTTAAAATAATTTACAACAATGCAAGTTTACACCAATTCAAGAATGTAAATTTCATCAACATTGCTTTCTTCTACCTAACATTTCTTACTGTCTTAACTAACACGCCAAAACGGAAAAAACTCAAATATTATTTCATGATTCAATTTGGTTAACGACTTTTGTATACTTTATGAATATATTTGTGATGTACATGTACATTTGAGAAAATAAATAAAAAAAGAAAAACAAACAGCTTGAACAAATGTTTTGCTTTTCATTGGGTCTGTCGGAAACCGAAACCATGGCTTCATTATGTTTTACTTCTGTTTTCTAAATGAAGCATCGAGCTACCTTCAGACAGCTAGTAAGAAAAGAACATGTCATTGTATTAAACTGCGAATTTTCTTTCATGAAGCCTGTCAGTTAAAATAAATATATATCATCCTCCAAGCAGTCACAGAAAAAGTTGGTTGGCCAACGTCCTCGCTGCCACGTAGTACATTGTCTCAGCATCGGGCTGCCTCAATCTGGTCTGAAAAATGAGCCATGTTGTATATATGTTATAACATTACTTGTCTTTACAAATAATGTTATTTCTAGTGATGAGAAAAAAGAGTGTTTACATCGTCATAATAAAGGACGTTTCGTCAGTTTTAAATGGCGTAAATTACCAAACGTTTTTATATTTAAATTCAACTTGTTAAATACAACTTTATTCCTAATGGCATTTTATTTAGTTTCTTTATTACAGCAAATTAAGTTTTAACAGATCCTTTTTGTGAATTGTGAGCAACGCCAACGATGTGTTCTCCGCTTTTAATTAACTAGAGTATATACTTCTATAGTTATGTAACTTCTTCAGTATGTAGCATACACCGTACCTTGAACATAATCATAAATTCAAAATAATGAACTGTTGTTTTATCTTTGACGCTTAGATTGGATTTCCATTAAAACGAATCTATTTGATACGATTTATGAGTCTTTGAAAAAAAAAATTCAGTGATTTTCCCTGGTGATTTGCCGGGCGTAGTAAAAGCTGCAATGTATTGTAGATGCTTGCCATGAAATTATACATTGGAACATAGAGTTGCAGACATACACCATTTAATTTACCATAATTGAATAGAAACTTCTTGATTTTCTGAAAAGTATTTATAACCAATGCACGATTTGGCAATGTACTGGGATATCTATGTGTTCAAGGCTTTAGGTTCATATCAGATAGACCACGTACGATTGAATAAACCGTTGTGTCGTTGGGCACGTGTAACCACTCATATGGTCTAACGTTATCAGTTTACAACAGGGTCAAGCAAAAAGTCGCTTTCAACTACATGTCATTACTACTTCGTCTTCACCATCTCAATACCGGAAATTATTCAATTAATGCACTTTAAGAATTTACGATTGCGACCATAAATCAACATTGATATTAAAAAGTTGATATACAAATGATATATTCATTTTTCTTCCATAAATTAGCCATCATCAAGAAAAGTGATGTGGCATGATGAAATTTCTGTTATTTGAGGTTTTCAGAATTATGCTTTAAGGGGAAGAATGATTGATTTTGTTTTCGTGTACATTTTAGTGCCAAAGTGTTAAACTGCACTTCTTATTTCGTTTCCTTCAATCAAATCGCATTAAGAAGTGTATTTATTACATAACCTGTACAAAAAAACACGATTAAACAATAAAAATTGATTTACCCACCCATAAATAATAGTTTCCCTAATATCTAATGTTTACAATGCTTTGGTTTTAACTCGACCTTTCCCGAAAAACTAGGTTACTAAAAGAACGGAACATCTACGGGAGATAACACCGATAGTGATAATTAATGCGTAAGACATAGGTTAAAAACCACTATTACTTTTAACTATGTATAATTATCATACGTACAATTGACTAAGTAGTATATATTGCATTATTTGTCGTGGTTTGTTATCCATTTAAACTTTTGTTTTGTTATTTACTACAATTCAATTTTGAGGACGATATTTCTTAAAATAGAGGCTTATGTCCATCTCGTTACCCTGCAGGATAGTCAGGACGCGCCCTAGCCATTCACGTTATAAATGGTAGCTGCTCTTCCAATTGTTTATCTAAAATTATACACACATTTATATCGTCATGTTTAGCATCATTGTTGCTAACTATAAAGCTGCTGAATGAAATGCATCAAATGGAAAAATGTTTCAAAGACACATCAAATCTATGCATTTTTACTTAGTTAAGATGGTTTAGGGTTTAATTCCTTGAATGAGCCTCAGGATCATTGTGCCTGGCTCCTTGTTATGTGCATTTGTGTTTGTTTTGTGTTATGTGATTAGTGTGTAAATCCTCTCTTTAATGTCCATCATTTTCTCATTTCATCCACAACTTTTATTACTTCCTGGTCATTCTAGTTATTCCTGTAAACCTATTCACTCGTATCTTCTCTGCTTTCACGTTTGTTCACTATAGTAAGTACGCGTAGTGATATATTTAACTCGTGAAGGAAATCTTCCCGTACACGGCGCACTTGGACGAAAGCCTTTGTTGAGTAAACATTATGGTTTGTTCACTCTTAAATCATTGACTATTCGCACTGGGTATCGCCTGGCTTTCTAAAAAGAGGACCGAATCGTTCGCGACATCAGGTAAAAGTTTTATTTTTGCACATATAAAATACTATGAAATAATCAAGGCACTGATATTCTAGGGCTTTCTATAGGGGAACCTTGACAACGGTTTTTAAAGCATTGAAAATAAATCATAAACGCCTTACACCACAAGAGAGCACTGTTGAATGGGTTAGTTTGAACAGAAGAACCGTAAATGACAGAAGCACCAACATTGCATGCGAGGTATATGGTGCATGGAAAATGGCAAACGCCTCGTAAAGGGTGGGGTACCCTCTTAATAGATCTTTTGAATTTCTGAACTCCGGTATTACAGACTATTTTTTATATAACTACACTGACTGATATCCAAAGTAAATGTAGTATATGACCAAACAATGAGCATGAAAATTTATGTATGTTATTACTAGTGCATTAGTTTTACAGATCTCATCACATATTCATATATCAACGCAATGAGAGTGCTTAATGCGGCAATGCCTTGATTATTCTGACAGTCGATGGTTTATTGAATTAAATGAAAAAGATATTTTGTTGAAATAAAATCCTCGAAAGGTTAACATTGACAATGAGGTGTGTCTACTAAGTTATCGGTGATATAAATGAAGGGAGTTAATAAGGAATTTATGGTTGCAAAGTTAGTGTTTGGTTGCTAAGGAAGTTAAGGGTTACGAAGGAAGTGATTTGCCATTATGAATAAATGTAAATGATAAAATTGTCATTGGTAACTAAGGAAGTCATAGTTTGCTATGGATGTAAGTTGCTGCTAGGGAAGTTAGTGGTTACTTGGGTAGTCAGTGGTTGCTTAGGAAGTAATGGTTTTCTAAGAAGTTAATGATCGCTAAGTAAGTCAATTGTTGCCATGGGGGACATTGACTGCTAAGAAATAAGTTATTGATTGTTATGGAGTTCAGGAGTCGGTGGGACAGTGAGTGGTTGCTAAGAAAGTCATTATTTGCTAAAGAAGTAATACATGACGAAGTTAGTCAATGAGTGCGAAATTGGTTATTTCATACTAAGAGGCGAATAGGTACTAAGGAAGGCATTGCTTGCGAAGTAGGTCATTGGTATCAGAGCATGAACATGTTTGCGGAGGTAGTCATTGATTGCTTAAGAGGTTGTTTGTTGCCTAGTGAGTTAGCAGTTGATAAAGAAGTAATTGGTTGTTCAGGAAGTCATTGGTGGCTAAAGGGGATTGCTGGTAGCTAGAGAATAAAGTTGTTGCTTGTTGCTAAAAATCATTGGTTGCTAAGAAAAACATAAGATGTAATTTACTGGTTGATAATAAAGTCATTATTTGCTAAAGAGGTGTCTGGTTTCGAAGAAAGTCATAAGTGGCAATGAATGTAGGTAGTTAAAAACTAATACAGAAAGCGACACACCAAATCTCAAAGATCCGGGGCCGGGCGGTTTCTGAGAAAATTTTCTATACTCAATTGTTATATGAGAGGGTTATACTTTGAACAATCTGGGTAAAGGACCATTACATCAGGCTGCATACAAAATAAGAGCAGCTGTGGAAAGGAAATAGTTTGGAAAAGGTAAAAAAATATTACAGTTAAAGAATGATCAAACAATTTTGATTGACTTTTGAATTATTGATGAATTCCATTTAGTTTGCACATGTATTACTCAACTGTTGTTTCATATCCAATAAATGATAACACTCACACATAATGGTCATGAATTTAATTTTCTGTCCGACTTAAACATATACAGGATCTAAGACACAAAATTATTTGAATACTCTTTCGATTTTATACTGTTCTATAAAAGACAGACAACTTTGCCCTTTTTAAACATATTGTTTGGTTGGAAACGTTTACAGCTGTTCTAGTTTTGGTATCTTATTTTGACATCATTTATATTTGGTTTATGACCAAAGAAAAGTGTGCACTAGATCCCATAAAATGATATATATACTTTCACAGCCTTTTTACAAATCCTAAGTTATGATTATGAATTATTGGAACATTAGTTTCAATACAATGTACATTTTTAAAGTTTGTATAGTCTCCCTTTACTTAGTTGCTTAGTCTGACTTACTATCCACGGCTGAAATTCAGTTATTTCCCTTGACGTATAATTGTAGATTTATGTTTACCCTCATTTGAATTATGATCGAAACATATTTATATTCACACTTAAACCATTTAGCCGCGTCTTTTATGTTTTAGCATTAACATTCGTCATATCTCATATATGTAATTCAGTGCGGTGTATAAGGAGATATCTCTTTCGTTAATATCAGCGTATAGAAGAAAAAATCAACAACATTGCAACAACATTCCCCGTCTTGTTCTGTGTGAGAAAAAAGTCACTTGGAAGATAGTGTTCATCAATGATAAGTAATGTTAACATTAGCTTTGTTTTGGGCTTGAGATGAACTCGCCTTTTTCAGAGATTTTGCTTATTGAATTGTTACAGAAATGTGAATCGACAACAGTATAGACGTTTATACTTAAATGTTTCTATTTAATGTTAGATAGCTCAAGAAAATTTGCGAATGGTTTGTAAATGCCAATTGACTATATAACGATGTGACGCCACAAGTCAAACACTACTATGTTTGACACATAGGTAGCACGGTCGTTATTGCAAAAGCAGATAATTGCAAAACACTATTACAGTACAAATAAACGTTCTCGTGAAGGTCGTTTCGGAAATATCTTTTTCTATATGTACACGTGGGCTGAGCGATTATTCATAACAGAGCCTTTTTTGCGATTGTGTTGATGACATTATCATTTAACTAGCACGAGCCTCTTTTACCTGTTTTTTATTGAGCCTTTAGTGCTAAATCAACTGAAGGTACGCTTTGTAATGCACCAGTCAATTGTCACAAAGGCCCGGGAAATAGCGGGAACTTTGACTTGTGGTCCAACCAATCACAGGCAAAATCCCCGCCCTGCGGAGACAAACTGCTTGTAACTGCCGGGACATCCTAGGTGAGGTCCATTTCCCGCTATTTTCGGCGCGAATCCCCCTCCCCGCCGCTTTCACTCGGCACAGCGGGGCCACCTGGAAGGTAAACACACGGCCCATTTCCCCCGCTATCTCCGATATAACCCCGAACCTGGAGGGGGGACGTGGTTACAATTGACGACTGGTGCATAACATAAGAATGCAGAGTAAGATCAACACGTTGAGGACGGAAGACATATAGTGAGAGTGGAATATTTGTAAGACGATAGTTAAGATAAGTGTTGACGAGCAAAATCGACATTTTCAAATTATATAGTAAAGTCATATCGGTACTTACTCAGCATCACATTCTCTGCTTGCTTTCGTTTTAGTCCGTTGATATAAACAGTAGTACAAAATGTCATGTAGCAATATGATGTTTGAATGAGATCTGTTTAAACTTACATTACCATCATGACTGCTACCGCCACGTCAACCATTATTATATTTTAACGATTTTTTACAGAACGAAGCAACCATTTTATGATACTCAACATACGTTATATTTTTGTTTAACCGTCAACTTTGGCGTTAACGTTATTATCTTCATTATGAATATGATATCTATCATCCAGTCCATCCGCCTCTTACTCAATAACATAACATTATTTCGTTGGCGAATCCAAGATTTAGGTCTAGAGAGAGCTAAGAAAAGTATGCCTTAATTTAGTCTTCAATGTTTTTCCTACGGCCCTGAATCTGCTGGTGACCTCTTACTGCTTGACCTAGATTTAAATCATATGCAAAAGTGTTGGTTATTTGAGAATTGTTTGATCGAATCGTCCTGGTAAGTGCACAAATATGTGAGAACGTGTCGACCAACATGTACGTTTAAATGCTTATGTGACCTTTTATAACAATTAAGTATTTAAAATGATTACATGTTACACAATGTTTAATATTCATGTTTATACTTTTGCTAGTACTTTTGCAGAAGCGAATCCGTACTGGAATGTTCACATCATTAATCAATGTTGCCATTGTTACTGTTATAGCAAAGTTGCCGTTTTACCTTTAAAGTTGCTTTATTCCTTTCAGACTCAGTTAGCCAATCAAATTAAATTTATTTTAAATAATACGTTTAAAGGATCCTTCCCAGTGTGTATAGATATGTGTTTTCTCAAACTTTCAGTGAGCAAAGATGAAGTGTTTGTCTTTGCTAGTATCTATATGCTTAATGTTTAAACCTAGTCATCATTACAGGTTTTCTCAGACACTTGCTCATGTATGTTGAGCGGTCTACCATGATGAACATTTTAATGTTAATGTAAACTTTATATGAACGTGTATGGCTGCAACTGTGTGATAGTAAACAGATGCACCCAGCCCATTATTTTTTTCCCGATCGTTCATATTCATATTCTGAAGTGTGAGACAAGACTCAAAACTACCAATCTTAGTTGTATTGTTCTTCCTGTAGTTTATCGATTCAATGTCACTTACAAATACCATGGTTATGTACACAGGGCATGAACAATTATGTTACTAGTATATAAATGATAGTGTTGTTTTATTGCTTTCTGAGGCTAAATTAAGACCTCATCTGACATGACTTCGTTCATAATTATATTCTGAAGTGTGTGAGATCCAAAACTACCAATCTTAGTTGTATTGTGATTGTCTTTCATGTAGCTTAACGATTGAATGTCACTAACAAATACCATGGTTCTCTACACAGAGTGTGTACAATTATGTTATAAATTATGTTATATAAACGATAACGTAAAATGTTTGCTTTTCTGAGTCTAGAGTTAGACTTCAGACCTTCCTTAAAATTGACAAGACAACATCTATAAAATTCCAGCAAAAAATGAGCAAGGACAAGTGAACGAAGTTTTAGACGAATAAGAACACCTTTACATCAGTTATATAGAAGCTTCTAGTCCTAAGTCGTCTCTAGTTCGCTTACCGCTTAACTGTTTCAAGTGTTGTCTGCATTTAGTCTTTGACTATTTGAATGTTTATGTATACGATTGTCTGTTTTGGGTGATTTATAGTTCATAGATAAGTTTGTCAAGTTCAGTTTGTTTCCGGTAATGCATACATGTTCAAATTTGTTCTTATGTTGATACAAATTGATAACAACGGAATTCTAAAGTTTCGCTGGGCGTTACACCAGTGTTTGTTCTGTGAGTTCCTTGTTGATTGTCTTTATATGATTGCTCGATGATTTTTTAGGCTGATGGGTTTGTCATTGCAGTTATCAATGCCTGTTTTACAATTAATTTAGTGTGTCTGCGTTCATTGATGTCTTTCTAACCAATTATTATAAATCAATTTAATACGATGATTAATTTCTAACCAATACTTTTAATCGACGAAGGCGTAACAGAAGTCAATCTTAGCGGTATAGTCATTCATGGTGCGATCTTAGTTGCAGGAAGGTAATCTTGAAAATAGTTTTTGCTTGAACCTTTTTATGATAAATATTGACATATAGTATGTGGTTTACTTTACTCAAACGAAAGAATTGACAATTATTAATTTTCATAGTAAGATTTAACGTATTTTGTTTCCGTCATCTTAAGTTACAAATATTTGTTTATTGTATGAATGTATGACTATAATCCATTTCTTTCGAGACTAGCTTAAAAGCCTTCTAATACGGACCAATAGCAATTAAAGGAAAACAAAAACAACTTGTCTCAATCCCTATGCATGGATGCCGAATGAAATAAGAATAAAGACAGGAGCGCGGTCACTAGAGCTTATGGAAACAAAAACATTTATCTGCATCACCATTGATGGAATTACCTGGTCGGCATATGCATCGGTGTTAACTGGCATAAAACAGCCTGATCAGATGCAATGATTGCCACATTGTTTGTATCAATTCGGGTCATCATAGTAACTTTAACTCGTTCTTGATTTTGTTCAAGGAATGGTAACTGCGACAAACTTTCAAATTTGTCGTCTTTTGAACTAGTTCAACTCTTTAACAAGCATACTTGCATGCGGTAATTCATAAGTTTGAATTACCAATCTCAATCAGCTGATTATAATAAAATAATGATAAACAATAAAACAGTATTTTCAGAGATTTAATCATGCAGAATGTGTTACAGTAGACTGTTCTAATTGTCAATTCATTTCATTATAGAGTTATAAGTTTATATAAGTCCTTAAATTTCTACGTTTTAGCTTGGCTCTATATTAACTGTAAAATAAACGTACGTTAGATTACATATATATCCAACGTGAATTTCAGACGGTGTGCAGATTTGAAGCACATGATAATAAAATATTAAATGTTCATAATAGATACAGATTTAAAACAAAATTCGCTTCAGCACTACAGCACTATTGTTATCATTACAGAAACGTACATAAAAACTGATACAAATATTACAGACCAGCTTTCAGTTTTGTTTTGTTCTCTAACAATAGTGTACGTAGTTATGCCAAGTTGAAACTGCTTTAAAAGAATAACATGAATGTGTAAACAGGCCCAGGCTTAATCAGTCGTCTTCAACCTAAAGAAAGCTGATACACCTACATTAAAAACTTGAACAACAAAATGCTATTGCAATATTTTAAAAGTAATATCAACGTCTATCAAGGGAGATAACTGTTCAGCCGAACTCATGTTTACTTAATACACAATAATTATAGTACACAGCATCTATACACATACAAAACAAGAGCAATTTAAAAACCTCAATAGATTTGTAAGCTTTGAATCGAGACCGAGTTAAAAATGTATCAGTATTGTATTGTACCTAATTCGCAAAGCTTTTACTGAACTTGCAGTTCACGGTTGTATTTCATGGTTTTCTTAAGCAAAATAATCAACTTTTCACATTTGAACCGAATTTTTGGTATTCAATGAAAACTTCCGTGTCAAAGTTTTGATATTGGAACATATAAAGGTAAAATAATCATGTACTACTGATCGATGTACACACGAATTCAGAATAATATGTTTGTTAAATTAATACACAATCTGAAGAAAATGAGATTTCTGTTTTGCCCGGTAATCCGTTATCCGTATTCGTGAGTCCAAGTGTCCGGTATTGGCGTGCTTTACATGTGTAGAACTGTAAGAATGAGACTTCCTACCAGAACCGCCATCGATGCAACTACACCCTTCGCGTCACTACCTAAAAGACATCAAATTAGGACAGGTTATATGCTTTTATAGACGGGCAGGCGTCTGTCAAAACCTCTGTTGAACCGTAAATGCCCAACCATACCAATACAGTCAAGGTACTATGATATATCATAGAATAGTATTAGTTGCAATGAAGTGTTCATGCATGTATATTTTCCATTAATAAATACAAACAATCAATCTAACTTGAAGCGCGCCCTTAGTCAGGTCATGCGTATAACACTTAACAAATGTTACTGAATTCGATCTGTTCGGTTGATACGTCCATCCAACTGGAATGTATTTTCAAATTGCGACCAGAACAATGTCTGCGGCTAATGTTTAAAATTTGGTTCCCCGCTTGTTTTTTGCGCTTCGACATAGCAGGGATTCAAAACAAACAGTTTTGCTAAAATGAGCCATCAATGAACGCTGAGTGGTATGTGTTTATATTAAAATAAGTTGGTAAAGTCATATAAAATGGTTAAAACATGATTTTTTACTTACTTCCAACTAATTCGCATAAGCCAGTGGTGCCGCCAGGGTTGACAGAATAACCGACTTTACAGGCACAATTACCGTTGAGACAGTACGAGTTGGTATCAAGAGCCGTGCATACTGAGTCGAGCGTACATGCTGCAAAACAAACATATACTGTTTTCTCTGATTGTATACAAGCAAGGAAACATAAATGTAAATGATAAAGCTTGTGAAGTGATACGTTGTTCATGCAATTAGTATTTTTATATCATTAGCTTACTAATAAAATAATGTTTTATAACAATATAAATCAATATTTACTAGCTATAGACATTTGTTTATATTTATGAAAAATTTTCGACGGGTAAAAATTGATAAAACAAACTTTGACTTACTCGCGACGGTACAAGTTGTGGTGCCTGTGTAGAGTTTGCTACACGCGCAGACAGGGGAAGTTGCTCCGGTGTTACAATACCCCCCAGCAAGTGTCCAACATTCGTTTCCCGACGCCGTGCATGCTGCGCCAACCTCTACAGCAATGTATTATTATTCATATGTAAAATGTACTACTTTGAAATGCAATACTTAAAATATATCTTGATTGATAAAATACTTTCGAATAGATGTGTATGTATAATTATCCACTATAATCAGTTACAATAAATAAAGAAATTAAAGAGACGAAAGATTGTACTTCATGATAAAATATATCATAACAACTATTTTATGTAATATTTATGTTAATAAATGTCCATTACGTGCGAGGCAAGAGAAGTCTCCAGCCGTTCCTGTGGCATAGTTTGCCCCGCAAGCGCACTTTAAAGTAGTACATGCAGTCACGCCGCCAATACTGGAGCAGTCAGCATCAGCAGCGCATACATCGTCGAATGCTGTAAAGAAAGATATTGTTTAATAGTGCATGGTACGGTTGGACAACCTTATGATTCTGCTTCTTTGGCATCTATTTATATGTGTTTTTTATTATTTGAAAGTTTTTAATACATCAATCTACTGAAACTATGTGAAATATTATTCATCCTGTTGCAGCCATAAATATGTATTGGGAAATGTGTTCTGTAACAAATTTATCAAAGAGTTTGCGAAACACTTCTTGAACGGGTACGTGTACGCGGGGAGTTTTGTGCTCAACATAATCAAGGTGTGGGTACGTGTACGGTAGCTCAAGGAAGGTTTTTAATGCGAAAATAAGCATGCATTCAAAGCAAACAAGTACAAGTTTAAAGATAATTGTTTAGACCCAACTGCAACATTTACATGTGCGTGACACAAACTTTCTATTTCTATTTTTCCAGAAAACTTTTAATATAGAAGTCGTGGGAATGAAGTGTTTAACTTTAATTTACATTTTATTTTAATGAAAATATGATGTTAAAGTCTATAAACATATATTAAAATAGTGTGAAGCAGAAACATAAAACATACAATATGTTCAATACTTCGCATTTTACTTCACGCCTCCGCGTCATTGTGAAAAAGCGCATTGCGACTACGCGTATTTGCTAAAAACATCGATATTTATAAATGAAATATCCTATAGGAGTTTCCAGTGTCTTGAATAACTCACATCGTGTACAGTTGTACTTTGTGGAATACATATGTTCCTGTCAACAAACTTTAAGAATAGCTCTAGCAATTTTGTATGTGTCTTGTATCTTACACATGCTGGCAGCGATTACTCGGGTACCAATAAATTGTGTACTGGCAAGATTTATATTTTCACAGTGGTTTGGGAATATGTGAGCGATTTAGGGCCATAAGGGACTCCCTCATGTTTTTGGGTTCATTTTGTTTTCACGGTAGTGCATCTGAAACAGTAATATTTAATAGTTTTACTCTTTGATACCGAAATTGCAGAAAAAATGCAATTACAGCCTTAGAAACTATTGTTTAAGCGGCAAGCTAACCAAAGCCAGTACTTTACAGTCAAGACAAAAGCAGACAACAAAACCGCCGACCACACGGTCTCTTACATAAACTGAGGGATAATTAAACCTTAATATATGCCTTTTGTTGAAAAACATACTAACGTTATTCAAAATCGTCTTCAAGGACAATAATTAAGCATATGTCAACATCTGTTAAAGGTTTCCGCCGTCACCGTTATAGTTTTTAACAATTCTAATGTATTGCCTCACTTTATTTCGACATAAAATGTGCATTTTACAACACATGAGCGAGTCCCTTTATTGGTACCCTTGTGGTAAAAAATGGTAAAATAAGATTTTTGTATACCCTTACACATATTTAATTTCTAAAATGCATCCCCATAAACAAAACATATTATTGGATTTACAAATTACCCGTAACAATACTATGGTGATAATTAAAGAAGTCCAACTTCAACACAAATTATTTATTTATGAAACAGCGTTTTGGCCATTCGGCCTTCATCAGGTTGTATGAATACTGTAATGTCAAAAGTGATTCATCTACGGTTAGCATGTGGATAGTGTCGCTGCCTGGTTGTTATAAAAGGCACACTTTTTATTTCCAAGAGCTTCCATATATAAGCTTTTGTACAATCATGGAGATCAATATGCATTTCATTTGTGAGCCAGCAATTACAAGAATGTATACTTATAAGAATAAATTGGCCCCTTGTTTACAACCTATATACACAGAGTTTTAACAATTTAGACATTACTTAATTCTTGTTTGTGTCATGGTTAATAACGTACTACATGATGTTGTGTGTACAGTTACCGAGAGTGACATATAACTGATGCACTTATTGTTCTTACCGATAATCCAAAATAATGTCTGTAACCTTGAAATTTGGTTACACATTATTAATAAGTTTAATATGACCAATATTCAATATCTTCTTCTTTTTCTGTAACATATTCACCTGGATATCAGTTGGCTGTACAACTTTTTAAAATATTTACCTGTTAGTTAAATGTTTCGCCCAAATCCCTTATCTTATGCCTGATATATTTGGAGTGTATATGTCTAGATGTCGTCGCGTATCATTGCATGTTATTTAATAACATTCTGATCGATGCGGAAATATATTTAGACTTCTAAACAACGGGTACATTCAAGTCAATAAGTCCTGTTTGAATAGTTGGCACGAGTTGTTAACGCGTTTATTCGCGTCTACCTGTGTAGACTGTGCAACACATATTGTTAGTAAATACAACGATTGCAATATTAACATGATTTTTTTGAAAATGAAACTCTTGAAACAAAACCTCAAAATGTCTTCCCTTTATTTTACTTTTTTTTATAATCTGTTTTGTTTCAACTACACTTGTAAAATGAATGAATACTAAAATAGCATTACCTTTGCTACATCCGCCACTGTAATCTAACGTATACCCTGTATCACATTCACAAACAGCAGGTGTGGCACTATTACAGACACTGTTAGCATTTGTTGCTGTACAGTCCGTGTCACCGGTACAAGCAATGCCAAGGGCAACTGTAATGAAAAACACACTTGAGATAGAGATGTTTGCAATTCTGATACTATTAGATATCAACTGTCAGAGTGTATGATGTTAACTCTAATTATAACTGAACTAAGATGTTAAAATGTAACTTTTTTAGAAAGTGGATCTAGATTTCAATATCGATTTACCTGCTTCTACACGGTTACATGTAAGCTGGACAGCAACGGCAACAATCAATGTTAAATGCAGGCGATCCTGAAATACATAATGCAAAACAAAACATGATTCCATATACATATATATTACCATAAACTGTAACGATTATTGTTGCTGGTGTAGTTTATTTGGCAACATTGGTACGCATACTACAATGTAAATATAATCGGTATTCAATCAAAACTCATTTTATTCATGCATTTTATTTTTTATCAATAAAAATCATACAAAATAGACACTGTGTAACAGTTGTTAGAGCAATAGAGTTTTAAAATTCAAAACAAAACGTAATAAAGATATATGATCCCATATAGATACATTTATGTAAGACAGTTTGAAATATATCTTTTTCCGTGAATGGATAGATGGAATTAGAAATGACTTTTTGACGTCACTGCTATACTTAAGTGGCATATAAACACAGCAATAAACACAAATATAGCTGTATATAGCCCAAAGGTGGTACTTATTAAGTAAGTTCTTTTCCATGTTTATATTCATTTTAACAAACTTAAATATCCGTCAGTCTGTCTATTTGAAATTTAATTCTTTTTTTTAATTCCACACAATAAATTGTTGAAAAACGTTATTAAAATATGTTTTTCTAACACACTATATCGTTTTGGTAAAAAAGGAAAATGCACACTTTACATTTTTTTTTCATTTATGATGCTCTTAACTGACGGTGCATTATTAACAAATCACTATTGGATACAATTTGTATTTAGGCATATAAAGATGTCACACTAATGTGCAATATCTATACGATGCTTAAAATGTTCAGCCTCGCAGATCAAAGAAATGTATCTATAACTGTGACAACTTATAAAGAGACAACTATCAAGTATTAGTTCAGTTTATACTAATATACTTTATCTATATTTTGAAAAATACTGGAAGCTGTGATACCTCACTGTTTAGTCTTCCATAACATGGTTTTAGAAGTGATACAATAAGTTCTGCGTATCTAAACATATCGAGATTACATTGCTTATATAATTTCTGTTGTTATAAACAAAATGTAATAATAAGTTTGAACGTTTTTCTTAATCACAGGTGCCTGATATTGTTTTAAATTATTATTTATTTTTTTAAACTTATAAACTGTTATATGCTTAATAAGTTTACAATACGGTTTTGAAAGCATCAGAATGTATGACAATCAAAACAATTGTACCTTAAACAAACTCTTGCCTTATTTCAATATTAAGATTTACAAATATTAAAAACCGGTCTTGCCAGGGAGCAATAAGTTGAAATAAATATCTACAGATAAGAGATCATCTTTATAAATTCAAAACTGTCGCAGAAATATGCTGACGAATAAGCATGAAACACTTTCCTTTAAACTTAAAATGAAATTTCATTTTATCGAAATAATTACATTGATTTATGTTGAGACTTTGACACTGTACGTCATAGGCGAACGTAACATTATAGCATATGCCTATCAAGGACTAGCTATTGATTATCTGATTATTTGAAAACCTATGTATTATATGGCGTGTATTCCTGTACAACGATGCAATGTAGTTGATGGTTTATTGTGAAAAACTAAAACTAAGAGAGCGATATGCTATTTTTGACTTTAAATAATACCATATGTAAACATTTTTTTATATATATATTTGTTCTATCTTAGAAAATATGTAAAGAAAATAAGATAAAAATATGTACATGCAATATTGCATATGGATGACAATATTATGCTGTTTACAGTAAATGATTCGTTGTGAAAAACAAACAGCTTACACATTTAAATGGTTCTTCATTTTAAAATCGTTTTTAAAGCAATAGATCATAAAGAAAATATAACGTACATTTATCTACCATTTTTCTGATCATATAATGATCTGAAAAAAATACTTTTAACAAACAAAAATAAAATGTTTCTATTTTAAAATCCGATTTTAGAATGAAATAAAATATCCTTACCATTTTGCTATTTTGTTTTTCGTTCAACGGTCCGTTTGAAACGTATAGCCTCCTAATGAATCGACGACTAAAGAACACGAAGCCTCGTCTTTTATATCAGGTTGGTAACACGCACTCTTTCCAAAAACACCTTGGTTCGTAGTTGCTATCACTTATCATTGAAAAGAAACGACACCACGTGATCTATTTGTCGAATTTTTATTGGTCGCTTGAACAGCGTTTATTTGTATTTTTGTTTATAGTTACGTGAGCTGGTATGAAACATTACAAATGTACCCTTATATATAGGCTCAATCTTGAAAAATGGTTTTTCGAAAATAAGATTGATCTTGTTTTGCAAAATACTGTTTCGACTTGTCAGCCAGTAACAAAAATGTTAATATCTCTCTGGATATTGAAAGGAAGCAGTAATTTAAAACGTCTTACATGATAGATAGAAAATAAAATAAGGTTAAAACTCATTAATTTTCGAATATGATGCATATGTATCGCGCTTTATCTCCGACTATATCACAGGTAATAGTCATTTTGACCCATTTTGATTTACACCAGAACGTAAAATAAGCAACTGCTCAAAATCCATTTCTCTATACGAAAGATATGACATATGAATTTTTAAATAAGACATTATTACTAGATATTGTCATGGTAGTATTGAAATACAGATACTGTTAAATATTATTAAATATAAAAGAAAAACACTAATAAATCTTGTTTGATATTAGGGATATCTCGAAGTACTTTGGAGTATAATAAAACAATTTGTTTTTATAATGTTTGAATATATCGTAGAGTCTATGTGCAAAAATTGGTTGGTAAATTTTGGAACGAATTTTACTTATCCTTAGAGACAAAGACTAAAGGGTAAACTGCGTGAGCATATATTGCACAGATAAATGGTTCACACATATGTGGAATATAAGATCCCATCCTTCACATTTTCAACTGACAGTGTGACATATGGTTGTTCACAAAGGAGTTTAACAAGAAATATACTGGCCGTGCACTTTAATGTTGATAAATATGTAAGGCATCTGATGTCAGATTTCAGATGTAAAATTTAGTTGCACAAATATCACCTGTAGTTTTTGTCAGTTAGGCCTGCTAGTTGTTTGAAAAATTATTTGTGCTTAACGGAATATATAGTCATGTAAGACATCGTGGTGAAGGATTTTGCCTAGCTTCATACATGCATTGCAACACCACATAAAGCTCGCGCCACTTAGCGTTTCTATGGGGCATTTACAAGTACAACTACTTCCACCACATCACCATCATTATAATCATCATCATTATCGTTTATGCTATGGCACGTACGAACAAGTCGTTTCATGCTAGAGTCATGTGGATGATTTCGGGAAGAAAGTGCGATCAACTCACTGTATGGGAAATGTAGAACATCCTTTTGATAGAGTGACAAATTGGTTCATGGTAAAATTTGATAAGTTCTACTAATACTATAGAAAGCAGGCTACGGACCTTGTCAAGCAAAGATAAATACCTTCCCATCTTTTCTTTCATTTAACGTTTTCTAATGTCGAAACCGTCGGAGTGGATAACCAAGACGGACTGAGGATTGCTGTTAGTGCGACCCAACTTCCATTTATCGCATCCTCCCGTATTAACTCACTTGATTTTGCATTTAGGGATATAAAAGCTTTTTGATTTCTAGCGTGGCAAAACGTTGACGTTATGATTGAAGAGCCCACAATCCACACGTATCTAACACCTAAATGGGAAAGACATATTGGAATCAATTTTGGCAATGCATTATTCTCATGGCTGGTGACTATCACATGTTAACGCGTTACAGAAGGTTTATCTATCTTTCCATTTTCTTAATGCCTATGCCCCGTTGGCTTGCCACCACAACTTACATGGCTCTATGTGAAATACTATACAAAAGAAACTTATAAAAGTTTCAGATAATATGAAAGCAAACAGCGGTATGAGGGAAATAAGTAAATCGTAGGTACTGCGTATTCAAATGAAACAGTTTACTTTTGAAAACCATTAAGCTTTTTTGTATGGCCAAACGTGCCAGATAGGGAAGCAGCCTACCAGAACGGCGGTTATTACCGGTTACAGGCTATCACACGTCATAAGTTGCAATTACTTCATTTATGACCGCTTGTTTTGTAACAGTGTTTTCATTCCTCCGGAATTAAACCAACATAAAAACGAAGCTGAAGGTAGCGGATAACAACTGACATTCATAATGATTGGTGGTAACAGAAGGAAATATACCAATAAGCTTTTCTAGCAAGTTCATCGTTATAAGTAGCCTTGTTCTAGAAGGCGATTTGGGTTTTTTTGGGTATCATTTAGCATACGATTAACTATGTAATTTTTGTGACACCTGGATGACCGGCCGCACATTCGTTTATTAGTACTAATTGTATTGCATTTCTAAAGAAAGATATGACAAAAAACGACTATATGATCAACATCCGCAGGCATGTATCCGGGAATTGATACATACATCGAAAATCCCGAAACCTATAAGCCCAACAATATAGGACTCTAGTGTGTAACAGATAATGACGACGATATTAGTCTCCTGCTTTTATTTCTTAGGTCAGCGACAGAAAACCTAGCCGTTTGTACTAGCCCGTTGAAGCTCTGCCACTGTTTGCGTGAAATGGAATCAGCAATTTCATTTGCATGTGTATCAGTTTCCAATGCCTTAAAGAAAACATTAAACTGCATGCATTTCAAAACCAATTTTCTTACTAGCTTTATGGCCGACTTTGCTGTTTACTTGCCTCAAGGGGTCAAGGATTTCAGAAAAAGGGTAGGATTTCAGAGAAAACACACCCGTGAAAAGGGCTAACTATTGCGGGGTTTATGGTCTCTATATGACGACAATTCTCCTAGAATTGAGAGAATTGCCGGTGCTCCCGACGGCTGAGCCACGTGGCTGGCAGCTTGAGCGTTCATTGTGTTCGTCTGGGTGTACGTGGACAGTATCCCTGTTACCGGCCTGGCCGTCTCGAACCAAACGCGCTTGGCCCTCCGCCGCACCTCATGGATGATGTCGCGAAGATCCGTCAATGACATGTCGATAATCGAAAAGAAAATATTTAACGAGAACACGAAAGCATTATTAACCATTAGCTAGCACTTTTATTTTTACAACAGCCTATTTGCTTGCAGTTTTATATTTGGTAGTTACTTTAAAACTGGCCCACTAAACTACTTTGCATAGCTGTTATACTACTCCAACTCACATATTAAATTGAAGGTCCTCTGAGCGGAAAGGCGTATGTTGAAGTCAAGAATTGTAGCATAAAAGCGAATGACAAGATGCGTTCTCTCAGCTCAGTTTATTATGCGGTAGCTATCATTACCTTTCTGTTCTAGATATTTAGGACTACAATAACCAAACAATGTATAGTTATAGTATAAAACGGGTAACATGTGCAGCTAGACAAATATCGGATGATTGGACATATGAAAACAAATAATAATTTTATGTGAAGCCGATAAATATTACACGTATACTCACACATCATATATAAACTTAAATATGATGAAGCAAAACAATTAATATCAAATAGCTGTAAAATTCTTTGTTAAATGACAGAGAAATTAATTCCAAAACATCTAACACACCTTGTATCGACGATGACCTGACTTTGAATCCACAAAGGATCAGTATTTGTAAAGCGAGACTTTAATTGATCAATAAAATTTGAGGTGAGCAATAAACAACTCATGCAAGTTGACCCTATGTCGACCTTCGGTTAGTAATAACTAACATTCCACTTGTTAATAAACTTGGTTAATCGACATGAGTAACAGGAAGTACTTGCAAGAATAAAAGTAGTATTAAAATTAGCCTTCTGACTTCTGGTATGTTCATCGTTGCCAATATTTATTGCTTTATCTGATATTGAAGACCTACTTAGTTGCTCGCCACTGATGGTTCTTGGTTAATACTGGTGGTTTTGCATATACCAGAAACTAGGAACAGACGTTCGAGCTCGATTCTTTTAAAGTGCTTCAAACTTAGCACTGGCCAATAGTCGACAAAGCCGTTTTTTCGTTTTGAGGTACTTCACTTTCCTTGAACTTATGTTGCCTTTAATAAAGAAATTGCATTCGGAGGTATGGATATACTATTAATTCATTACTATTTTCGGTACTTTCCGAAACTGATCCAAAACAAGTAATAAGGTTCTTGATCTGCCCGACAATATTATAATGCTTAATGGTCTATGTATATGTCTGCTAAATTACAAATAACTTTATTTATGACGAAAAGAGTGTGAAAGCAATGCCGCCTTATTAAGTTTAACACCAACGAACTAATAGCTTACAAACCATCACTTATAAATCTTTTAAACAGACTTTTTCAAACAAAGCTAAATTTATAGTCAAGTCAAGTATGTGCGTAGTTATACACTGTTTCAATAAGTGTACCATCAGTTATTCATCAGTTGAAGCCGCTAGTGTACTCTTCCAAGTACTGTTGTAATATTTGCGACATTATGTTCGTTAAAAGTGCCAGAGGCTAACAGCTCGTTGTTAAGCGCATGACAATGCATCCAAACACCAAGGAGGTCACTGAAACGAAAACGCATCTGTTTGGTATTTATTTAGAAAGCAATCTGTATAAGTTTTAAATATCGCCCTCCTGAAATAAAAATACTTTTTGATAATCAAGTTTAAAATATTCAGTTTTAAAAGCGTAATAGAAATTAAACAATACAAAACATCATGGAATATTTTGTCGTGTTCCTCGTTAAAAACACATTTACATATTGCCGTCATTTGACAATGAGACCCGAGTTTCTATATCATTACAGATATTTCACTTCTAAATTTGATTAATCGCTTTTGCTGGAGTTTGTCAATTGGAAATTATGGAAATCATTACCTTCGGTTATAAATGATTAAATCAACAAACAAACTTTATCCCTATTAATTTCGTTATACATAACACTGCAATTCCATCTCGATCACAATTACAAATGAATTCAAATCATACGAATGTAATGAGGACATGACAAGCACTTGGTAAGCGCGTGGTGCAATCGTCCTGGTCGCAGTAAGAACGTATAGAGAACTCATTGGACTTGGTGCGTTAGTTAGTTTAAACATATTTATTTTACAACGATTGTGAAACAAGTTATTACAACATTATATTAATCACTCTCGTTGGCACGATTTAACGCGAGAGTGTGGTCTTGTGTTGTGGGGGAAACCGGAGAACCCGGAGGAAACCCACTTGTCCGGCTTGGTGACCACAAACCAAACTCACATGCGCCCAGGCCGGGAATCGAACCCGGGTCGCCTAGGTGAGAAGCGAGTGCGCTAACCACTGCGCTAACCGGACAACTTGGTGCGTTCGTATTAAGAACGCATTGAACGTGGTGCGTCGGTGAAGATGCGCACAGTTCAAACGTACTTGGAACGTTTGAGACGCAGTGAATGCCGGCATGGACGCAGTTAGGACGAGTTAGGAACTTGAGTAAAGCATTTTTGAAGAATTTGACCGCGTCCTCTCTGCGTTTTGTCGAAATTACAAGGACGTAGTTCGGTCTTCGTTGTTTTCGTCTATTGTGATGGGGGTATTATATTTTGCTTTATTTTACTCTTTTTTTTTGGGGGGGGGACTAGAACCACGCAGTACAAAGCATTATTAAAGTGAGTAGCCCGTATAAAGAAAGTACATTATCAGATCGTAGAGCGTCAACAAAAATGTACAAAACTTAGTGAGTGAATTGTACCAATAACAGTCCGCAAAAATGCAGAGGCAAATATATATGACGGTGTCGCCCCTCTTTTGGTACGTGATATTAAGGGGCGTATATAGCAGCATTCAATATGCAAAGGGGATCGGTACACAGTACGCGAACAACAAACACTTAAGTTTTCAGTACGATTATCCAAATTCTAAGCCGTATTCAGTATGCTTACCCTAAACTTAGGCAGTGTTTAGAAGGTTGACACCCTTATATAGTATTTGACTTGCTCTACACGCACACATCTAGATGATAAAAACGATAAAGAAAATACTGTGCACTATATTTTTATGATGAACAATACAAACAAAACATAAATGTTACTTCCGTTTCTGATTTTCCACTCAAAGTATTAATTTCTTGGACTTTTATTGAGAGGGAATTTTTGATGTACATAGGTTCTCAAAATATTTCAAATTGAACATGCGTTAAGCGGAAAGGTATTGTCACATCGGTAGGGATAAGTATCGCCAAGTATCGCCAAGTTACTAGAATAAAATGCAGAATAAGCATTATATCAAATTAAAGCTAATTTTATTCACAAAAAAACATCATGAATATCGACAATACATTTTGCATAAAAATTATATTAAACTAACCAAATTACGCACTCCTGAAACTAACGTCCCTTGGGGCATGTTTCGGTTACGTTGGCATTACTATTACTGGTAGTGAACCTAACAACTAAAGCAAAACATAAACGTTTTATTATGTCAAATGTTTGGGTGCCAACTAAAACAGCAGGACAATCTGTACAGGTAGCTATGTTTTGCACATGTGACTCTACCCAGTTGCTATACGTTTTTCATTTGGCTGGTCAGCGCTTGACTGATTGCAACCCAACACATCTTAAACTATTTGGTACACTGTATTTTGGCCTTTGATTATGTGTTCACCATTTAGTTGCGATGAACTTGACTTCCATATCTTCATGCCGTAGTCCCAATACTAGTATTTGGAATAAGGTGAACTGACCCAATATATAGTGTTTACGTATATAACTATTACACGTGTTTATTTATAATTAGAATTAGGCCTATGCCCCAATTATATTATTGGGTCGGACCCAGGTGTTATTGTGTGTTTATGAAGTTTATATATTAAGTTATTAACATCAAATCACTCGCTGGCATCGCAAACAGAATACCATGCAGCAGCACTTTTGACAGGTTTTAAAGCTCTACGTGTTCTCCTTCTGTGTGGTACCAATAGTTGTGTTTGACACGGAGTCCCAATATGACGGCAGTTTTAAGTATATATATATATATATATATATGAGTGATCGTAAGAATTAATGAATTAATAAAAAGTAGCATTAAACCTTTAAATAGCGATCTCATTGTGCTGCTGTGCTTGTTGAAGAAGATGTTTATCTTGTCCGTAAGCCGAAAATCATATGCGCACTAAATAAAACATTCTGCATCTTATGTGTGGAAAGTTTTGTTTTATTGCTTATAGAATTTGTAATTAATGCAATGTTTCCTTAAAAGATCATACAAAATGTGCGAATTGATGCACAATACAGACTAAAAAACCCAATACAAGTCAGCAGTTTCATTAGAAAATGATATTTTCTCAAAGCCGCACCAGAAACGATTGACAAACAACATGTAAGAAATTCATTTAGAGATGAAACAAACAGTTTCAATGAGCTTATATGACCAAACTTACTCACATTATGCTTCAGTTTGGATACAATTTTCCATTATATGATCTTGAAGTACTAACAAATTACCGTATGTTGGCATGTTTGCATACACCAAGTACAGCTTAGCGAGTCGGGCAGCTTGGCGGGCTAGCTGGTTGGCTGGTTCTTTATTATTTTTCCTCCCGGGCATTTTTAAAATAACAAGAAAGGGAAAAAAAGCACAACACCTACCTTAACATACAATCATTGTTGCATTTATAGCCTATTCAACAGACTTGATTAACACATCTCTGGCATACAAGTTTAAATTGATGGGTTCAACATCTAAGCATTTCGACGCGACCAAAAGTGGCTCAAAAACAGGTGCGATTAAGCTAAAACTTAAACCCCGTATCGCAACCTGTGAACATGTTGCCTATGGCCCATGGTGCTATCAAGAAACCTTGAATTGACAACCCCATACCTCATTGGACTGTGCGTGAGAGTACCTAACTATATGCCGCGGCGATTTGCCTCTTGGCATTTGGCCGTACTTTTTCATTGAGCAAATTTATGTTGTTGATATTTTAAAAATCCTTCCATTTATACTTTGGAATTAAAAGTGAGGCTTTTTTATTAGGTTAAAGCCTTTGGAACAACTTCCAAACATTAATTTGAAAACGAAAGTTATTGTTTTTTTTAAATTGTCAGAAATTTATAAGAACAATTATATATATATTTTTTATTATGTAATATTATATTTTCAAATTTTATACTCAAACACCAATATTCTATGGTTAGGCACTGTCAACTTGGCAAATTTCAACCAGATATCTGTGTCAATTAAGAATTTATAACAATTTAAAGTAGGCCACCCCTCTCAAAGCTTCTTCCATATATCAGACACTGTTTTATATAGACACTGACCTGGATTTTCACTTGAAAACAGTCCTAATTGAAAAGCATGTAACTGGCTGCTGTAGAACAATCCAAGACACAAAATTTAATCACAAGAAAGCATAGGGTTGACCTATGCGGTGTCTCACAAAATTGAGTAGTAATACGTGACCCTGAGGTCAAGACGGAATAAGGCTACAAACAACCAATTGACAATTAATTATGTGGATTAATTATCCACAAGCAGGGTCCAATGTATCTACATGACTTAGTGGTAATAAAAGAAAATTCCTTTAACTTTAGATATAAGATTATGGCTGCTATCCCAACTGTAAGAACTACAACATATGGGTGCAATTCTTTCCGCCTGGTGCCCCTAAACTCTGGAACTCCCTTCCACAACATTTCAGGGAAGAAACTAATTTTAATCATTTCAAGAGTTTAGTCCGGGCATGGAGCGGAGATAACTGCAAATGCTCATTTTGCATATAAGAATGCTGTCATATAACATGCTGTAAAACGTCTTAATCAAAGATATGTTGGATGGGACCTCGCGAGCTTAGACTGCCTAGGCAGCTGGTCTCTTTCAATGTGTCTTTGATTTAAATCATTTTAATTAATTGTGACTTCTTCTGTTTTATTTCCCATGCTAAATACATTGTCGTATTACCTTGTGATTCGTATTTTCGATTAACTTATGCTATAAATTATGCTAATCTACCTACATTCTATATATAGTCTAATGTCTTTTAACTGCCAAATTTGTTTATGTGATTTTACTATAAGAATTATTTTTTTTTTTTCAAGTGTACATACTGAATATTATTATTTGCATGAACTCATGTGTGTGATATATTAGTTATATAAAATATGCTAGTTTATAATGTCGGTCAAAAGCTATTCATAGCTTATGTTAAACTGTTGATGATAGTACCCGACAATAAATAAATATTGACTTGACTTGACTTGACACAGTTCCACAGACATTTTTTTCAATTTTCACACTGAAAACTATCATATTTTGCAAAACAGTGTCAAATTATGTTGATCTCTATGCAAAAAGACTACCTGTTTATTCTCTTTCATTCAACTTTAATATAATATTCATACTTGAACACAAGTACTCTTTTTCTGTTTCTACATCCGGGTCTTGGTCAATTGGGGGCAGATAACTCTGGTCTTGAGCCGTATATAGAGGATAATTGTTGAATATCGGTGTAAGGCTGAGGATAATCATTGAATGTGTATGCACAATTGAAACATTAGGCTACTCATGAGTTGTTACGCTTAGTTTTATTTAAGGATTGATCGCTTTTTGCTTGCGTTTATGCTGTATGAACTCAGTAGGGCACGCGAGCTTAAAGCTAGTTTGCTCGCTTGAAGAACTGCGTTAATATAGCATAAATGCAAGAATAATTGCGATCAATACTTATATTTAAATTTTAAATAATTATTTATTTCGATTTTGAAATAGCAGTATCTTCACAATTCAGTATTTGTTCTTAAAGAAATGTAACAGATAACATACGTTGGTATAAACTAATAGCTGATATTTGTAACCTCCTACATCATTGGTTAAATCATGTCACGCTTATCCAATCGGATAATGATGTATTAACAGGCGAATGTAAATATCAAAGAGCAAGTAACATATTGGCATTTGTTTATGTTAAGAAGCTTCTCTAATTTTATTTCAGGGAAAAATTGACAATGTCCAGTTTATTTTCAAACTTATTGCCGCCAGTTAAACATAACATGGCAATACCTGCATTGCTGAACATCAGTCAACAGTTGTAATGTCAAACACCAGGTGGTATGGATGCGTTCTGAAATACAGTAAAATTTGTAAATTATGTAACTTCCTTCATAAAGATTTAATTAATTTCATGACAATACAATGAAATTATGTTTAACACTAACAATATAAACTATTTCTTGTCTTGTAAAATCAAGTTTCAGAACTAAGACATTTTAGCCGGTTATGCTTAAGTTTTTTCGAGAAACTGTGGCTTTATCGCACGCAGATTTGAGTAAATGGCAGAGGGTCTTTATATTTAACGACACAAACAACCCCATCCCCACTCCCTTCCTGCAATTGCCAAAGTGAACTTTTTTAAGAAAAAATGCAAAGGATACATCTGATTACATAATTTGAATAACATTTACATTCTTTCAGTCGGCAATGGTGTGTGAGTCATCTCATTTAGCCTTGTTTACTTAATTAACAAGCAGGAATTTTGACACAATGGCTATTTTTAACAAATTTGACCATGAGATTAAGTCTGAGCAAGCCAGTACAGTTTGACTTACCATTTATGGAAAAAGTCGCTAAACGGCGATTTAAGTTGAAAAATAGAGTTGCACCTAATTATTAAGGGTTCAGGTCTAAGAAAAGGCATGCCGGTCTAAATATAGAGGTGACCTTCATTTATGATATAGAGGTGCAGTTGTATTTATGAAAGAGGAGCACCTCCATTTTAAAGTTTTAAAGAAAGGTGCAACTCTATGTTTAGGACAGCACGTATGCATATATAGAGGTGCACATCTTAATACGATACAGGTGCACCTGTAAATTAAGCCGATTTTAGTAGCATTCTCTCACCAAGCCATGCTGTTTCATGGAAAGGGTACAGTCCTTGTGGCCATCCCATCCATGGTTTTAGTCGCAACTCTTACTCAGCCATGGCGGTGTTTTGCGGGATCGCCTCTCTCACACCCTGGACAGACTATTGAGTTACAATATTTCACACAATCTGTTCAACACAGAAACACCATCGGCTTGCAACTGCCCATTCATCTTTCAATCACAATCTCGCACTCCACTATGGTTTTGCTTGGCAGGAGGAGACAACCCTCCCGCACCCTCCCGCCCAACCTTTGAGTTACTCTTTGTTACACTGACATTGTGTTGCTTGGCACGAAAACCCTGCCACACCATTCCCAGCAGTATTTTTTTTTTAATCTCTCAGCCCGGCTGTTTGTTGACAGATGTTGACACCTTTTTGTCAGTCGTTATAATCAGAATATCTGAAATTGCAATGATATTGGTCCGCACCAACTCTATCACTTTTTTTCAGTCACAATTTCTCACTCAGCCATAGTGTTGCATGGCAAGATGGAATTCCCTTCCAATCCATCTTCTTTGTACAATCCCTCACACTAGCTCCCTGTCAACATATTCAGCCACAATCTCTCATCCGCCATAGTGTTGCTTGGCACGAGGGGTCACCCTTCCCGCACTTTATAATTACAATCTTTCACATAATCTGTGGATCAAAGCAAAACCATTCATTTTTATAGTATCAATCACTCACAAAGCCATGGTGTCGGACCGCAACTGTCCATTTATCTTTTCAGTCATAATCTCGCACTTTGCCACGGTTTCGCTTGGCAAGAGGGGATACCCCTCCCGCATCCTCCCCGTCCAACTTCTTAATTTAATAACAATCTGTCACACAAAGAGTTCACCTGCCACACAATATTCCTGCATATCTTTTTAGTTTCAGTTTCTCAATCAGCCGTGTTGATGATTGAAAGGTGCCCCCATCCTTTGATCTAAGTCATAATCTCATGGTTGTGGCTCACATACACCCCATCGATCTTTTCACTGACACTATCTCACCCAGACATAGCGATTTCTGAACTGGTCAATTGCATATCGTAAGTTTATGAAATTAATATTTTCATTACTGATAGTGTTTTTACAAAATAATCATACCTGTCGCAAGCTCTACCATGCGTACCGGTGTTGTCCATGGTCGTAATTAAATCGGTTATCAAACAGGGATAAATTCTTGGCAATTTCTATCCGATCACCAATTGTCAAACATTTAAATAGTATTGTAAAATCCATAATGACAACTACTGGATAGTGGCCTTCGTTTAGAATGGTAAACAATGCGTTTGAATATCTTTAATGAAAAAGTGAATACACAATATATATATCCGACAACCTAAAGAAATATTATTTATTTGTCTTTGTTTGTTTACCAAAAGTATTCACAGTAATCGTTTATAAGCATACTTTGAATAATTTCATAATTACTGGGGCGTTATTTCGCATCTCATAGTTTTAGTTTTCATACTCACGGAAACGGCCGATTTTGCGATGACGAAAACAACCGAACGCAGTGTCGTCACGCTCTGGTGAAATTTTGGTGTCCGGCATTCACGCGCTCATTATGGTTTATGAACATAAAAATACTGGTTCCATCACCTTAACGTCTTTTTTCAGGCTCATAGTGGTTGCACTTTTGAAAGTGGTGTTTTGTGTATACGCGCATACATGTAGCTGTAATAGGGCTCTGCCGAGCTTCCCTCGGTTTAGAGCCCGTTTTAAAGGTATATTCCTTCCTATTTTGTTTCATCGGTTTTGCGTAAATATACATATGTTATCATTGTAACATCAGTATTTTTGACACAATAACATAGCTTTACTAGAATTTGAGGGTTTTTTAGGATATTGCTGACGGCACATCGCGTTTGTACTTATTTTTACTTTAAATGTAGTGCATGATCCTTTTTTGGAAAGTCTGATTGCTTTTTTAAGAAATCGTTTATAATGAAATTGAGTTTTTTTTCAATTTTTTACTACCTGTCATTTTGTTTCTGATTGTGTTACAGACTTTACAGATGACTTCTTACTTGCTGCATCTGTATCAATCTTCTACTCGGTATCAGTCGTCTTACCTGAAGTGACGGGATCGCTCAGCTTGGCTGAAGCAAAGGGCTGCATTTGCGCTTATCACACTCAGTCTCGACACCAACCTGAAGTTGTCACCCTCCGTTATCTTTCCTTGACATTGAGGTGTAGTTTGTTTTTCTGATTGCTTGTATATCATAGAACAAATATCAAACCAGAAAACACAAATATGCGACTTCACTGGATTTCAACACACGAACATTTCTACAGAGGATAAATTTAAGGCATCACTTATCAACTAGGTGTCCACAAAGTTGGAAGCTTGGCAACCTGACAGCGTTAAATAAGCAGACTTAAAGACGAGCAACATGAAGTTAGCAGCCTGAGAGCCGGGCAACGGGAAGGTAGCAGGCTGAAATCCAAACTCTACAGCAAAGCCTGTATCAGTCCTTGTTAACAAAAATGTTTCCCTCTCAAATCTCAACAAGCGGAACAACCTTAAATTAAGTAATGGTCGGTTGTCAGTAGTAAACTGGTTGATATGTATCCATATTTGAAGTTGAAAACATTTTCAACAATCGTTCTGTAATAAATGAAAGTAATGCGGGTTATGACTTTTATCTTGTATAATATACAAACGGGCTTAACTCATACAATAATTGAGTCAATGTCTTGTGCATTGACAATTGGTCCAGTACAATATACATACATATAAATAAATTCGACAAATGAGAATCAGTTTCCTATAAAAAGACAAATCGCATATAAAAAGTCTGACTTAATGAAGTTTTTGCTAAAGACCGGCAATCCAGCAAACCTAGTTCGATTCCCGGCTTTTCAAAGCAATGTATATGTATATAAATATCTATACATTGCGCGTGCGAAATTGGATGTGTAATGATACAATGCATATGGATGTATAACTAATATAGAAATATAATAGTAATATGAATAATGTTTTCATTATTTCATTCATTAGGTGATTTTTTTCTTTCCTTTAATCAAATGCATTTTTTTAAATGTTGATAAAACTTTCATAACAGAACTATAAGTGTATTGACGTTTTTATTCATTTATTAAAATTATAATTTGTTTTTATTATATTCAACATTTATTGTTTAAAATGCAACAATTTCGTATTAAAGTGACAGCATGTAATCACTGATCGTTATGTGAAGACCCGTGATCACTTACAGTGTACCCAGGTTTTACGTTTCACAAACTAACAATACCTACCCAATGTATTCAATACATAATAAAGAAAGATTACTCACTCCTCCGCCCATTTCATTTATGTGTGAATGGAATATGGTAATTCGTATATATATTGTTGTAAATTAAGATTATATTTTTGATTGATATGATTTTGGTATCAAGTATCTTCTTTCTAAGTCTGTATCATGTTACTACATTTCCTGTTTCTTACATGGTTTGAACCTGTCGGTAAGTCACGGCGGTCCTATGATAAAATGTACTTCATAAGTAAAATCGTACATGATATGAGATCAGTCCGAACACTCTCGGGACAAGTCGTGATTGTGGCTACTCGAATCTTCTCGTATATAAGTTGGCCTTGGTATCAGTTCCACAACACGTCATGAAACTAACACAGCGATCATATCATATCACAGGGCGAAGAGTTCGATTTTGGAACAAAGGCATTGTCACGACTTATTGTATGTCTCGAGACGTCACACAACCGACCTGCAACTAGATAGTCTTTATTGCCAAACATAGGTCAGGGCTACATGGACGTAGTTAATACATGTGGCATCATCGTGTTTATGGGTCTATGGAGGAGGTCGGTGGCTTCTTTAAAATTATCAAAGAAGAAAATCCTTTTACATTTAATTGGTTAAAATACAGTGGTTTTGAAAACATGGTACATTAACTACACACACAACTTAACTGAATAATATCAAAATTATTCTTTAAGGAACTTGATACTGATTTGTGTTCCATTTTTTTGTAATTTCAATTCATTTTTTTTCCTAACTCTCTTCGACGATCAATTGTTGAAATCTTTTTTATTATGAACGCCAGTAAAGGGAAATAACAACTAACAAATGGATCTCACACCAAATGACAAGGCTTCGAGATTTGAGAACCTAACTAAAAACATGATACCGGCTCTATAAGAATAACGCCTTTTAAAGGATTGCAAACATAATAACCAAGCAAAGTATTTATAAAAGAATGATTTATGAAATGCCAAAGTAAGGTAACAGCAACTTCAATGGAAATGTCAGCCAGGCAATGGATGTTGATACTGTTGAAATAGCAAGAATTCGATCTTCTACCGCAACGTCTCATAATATTGTTTTTTAAACAAGAATGGATTGAGTTACTTTGGAGGGCATAATAGTCATGGTTTTAAATTCACTGTTTTTTCTACACCTAAAATGGGGCCGAAATTTGGCTCCATTCACAATTCAGAAAGAAAATGTTTTGCACCTAGTTACTGAGTGAGGATTAAAAGTGGATTATTCCCTCGTGACAATATCTCGTGAAATTAAATGTTCTGTGCTCACTCGGTGAAGTATATTGCGATCTAACGCTTTCTGAAACAATTATCTTCAATATAATATAGATACATGAACGTGCATAAGCAATGTTTTAAACAAAATCGGTATAAAGCTAAGAACGGAATAGTTGTACAGTTTAAGATAAAACTGCCATGAAAGTTGTTTTTTAAATTCTCTCTTGTGGCAATGTTGATAACCTAACTGGAACTATGCGAACATACTTTGGGGGGTGAATTATGCAACACTATGAATAATTCGAACAGGCGGTTCCAGAGGCGAAGTCGTTAATAGCAATTGTTGACAACACAACTCTTAGGTTTTGCACTTTGTATAAATTTCACAACGACGAAAAATAATTTTATATATCGCTAGATTCTCACGTTTTATACCGGTTCTCAGAGATCTTATTACGTAAAGGTGCGTCCGTTTCCATGTCTTAGTTCAACCCAGACCCTTGACGTCATTGTTGCCGAAGATACTCCGCTTAACTCTGAATTGACTACTGCGTGGGGTAAGCTTTGGGACCATCAAGTGAACCACTAGCATTCAAGGGCCCGTATTGTTATTCACCACTTACACTTACACTCCAATACTATTTTCTGAAGGGACTCGCAAGTGACCACTTGAGTAGGGTAAGCTGAATAGCCCCCAAGTAATATATCTGTATTCAAGTGCAAATAATCTCAGGCATCACTCACACTCAAATACGAGTCAATCAAGGGACTTTCCCGCAAGTAATTTGTGAGCATTCAAATGCCCGTACTTTTATTCACTGCTTGCACTTACATTCAAATAGTATTCACTCAAGGGACTCTCTAATGACCAACTAGGGGTTGGTGAAAGTCATACAATTGATATATCCGTATTTGAAGGCTCTTTTTCTTAAACCCCACTGACATCCCAATACCGATCACTCAATGGACTCTCATCGCATCACTAAAGGGAGGTTAGCTGAGTAACCTGATTATTGCCGACAAACTCCGATAGAGTCATGAATATACTATATTTTGTTACATGACTATCGTTTTATATCGATGCCTCAGAAGTGCAGCTTTAGCAATCGAGAAGTCCCGTGATTGAACCCTTTTGATGATCTTTACTTGAATAATTATTTCAAATATTGTTTGATATGCTTTCAATAGCTATATTATACATTGTTTTATTATATGTATACATGTATTTCAACTGTTTCACATGTTTTAAAATTGAATACTTCAATACCCAAGCGTATTTTTTATGTATCTATAAAGTCTTTCTCATCAACAAGGTATTGTCTCGGTAATTTCATTTGGCAAGTAATTACTACACATCGCATTATATGTGCTCTGCAAGTAGAGGTAAACGTGCGAGAAGTGTATCGTGTCACGTAACGCCAACGCTCTCTTGACTTTCGTGATAGTTCCTCCAGTAACCAACCAACAACTGTTCAAGTGTTCTAAGTCTTTATTGTTCAACGTTCTTTCTAATTATAATAATCAGTATATAATACAGCATGACATTTAAGGTAATCCCACATCCTAACTGCCGTCCATTAAGGACCCAAGGCCGCGTTGCTTGCCTTGCCTAAGCCAACTGTCCTTTTACATCCAAAATCATTTCTCTTATACTAATTTGTGGTCTGAATATGACAGCTTTACAACCCAAGGAATACACGTTTTTGTAATTAACATGACCATTTTGTACATTTGTACCAGGTCGGCTGTCAACCATTTTTATATTCAAATGTCAATCAAATATGCCCTACATTACTACACATACAGTATGTAGACACATATCAATTTAATTAAATCTTAATTATATCTTAAATATAACGTATTACGTCACATTCTATTCTGTTACGTGACAATCGCAACATCCGCAAATTCCTACCCAACGACGGGAAATGCCATTTTCCATTGATTGATAGGCTTGAACGTCCGATTTGGTCTGTGCTACGCCCCTGAACATTATCTTGGAAAAACAATAACAACTACAACAACAACAATAACAATTACAACAACGACTGCTAAAGCAGCATTACACCATTTTTTTTAAAAAATAAATAAATGACAGAACTTTAAAATAAGATATAAACTTTTGAAGTTCGTATAGTCTCCCTTTAGTTACTTGCTCCGTTCATATGGAATGTCCAAGCTGAAATTTAGTTATTTCCCTTGTCTCAGTGCTCGTAGAAATATAAAGACGTAAAGGTGTGCAAATTCAAGAAGATTATAAATAAAATATTAACACCATCACATGGGGTTTTCCTAATGTATTTGCCAACCGCTTTCACTTAATGATTTAGGTTAAATCGAACCGGTTGTGAAATAAAAGAGATAATCCTATGTTATGTCATTTATTTTTAGTTGTGCCTGAACAGAATAAAGTTAAGTGCTACACAAAAGACAGATCCGCTCGTTTAGATGCAGGCGAAAGGTGAAACGATCTGCAATTAAATCGAACTTGCCTATGCAATGTTTTCGGAAATAATGCCTTAAAAACGCTATTTGACCTGTGTGTGGTATAAGAGTGTACGTTAACACAATAATCAGAGCGGTTGTAAATACTTCAACATTTTTTAGATATTGAATGTGAACATTTCAACGCATCAACAGAATAATGGATTTAGAAGCACACCTATTAGTATTCATATCCGTAAAAATATATTTATCTTGCCTCGAAACAAAACGTCCATTTTTCAAAATGGGATGAGTTGACGAGAAATTACGACGTCAACGTCACAGCGACGATTTGATGTGGGCCGCATTTCATACAGTGCTTACAGTCAATGTTACATCATTTTGCTTTTCTTTTATATGACATTATAGTTTTAGAGGCATTGATTGTGATTTACCACTCAATATAATGATGTGTTTTAACTTGCAATGTCTGCATAATAGCTCTCTTAATGTTGTGTGTCAGGTATTGTCAGTTCGTTTTTGAAATGGCAGTGAATCAATCGTCAAACACAAAGTACAGTTTTCGATACATGGTATTACACTAATTGTTTTGAGTGAACCTCAATTCTAAAATGTGCATAATTTTGACATGATTCATTTTTGAAACGACAGAAATGAGGATGTTAGACCTATTGTGACTGAGATATGTATATGTGTTAACGTGGTGGATAATATATGTGTTGACAAACAAACCAGCACTGCCCATTTATATGTAAGTCAAGTCATATTGACACTTACTCAATATGGTCATCAATAACGTCATTGTGTTATGATCTTTGCATATAAAAATATGATGATGATCACTATAGTCCTGCTTATCCACCGCCTCCTCCTCCTCCTCCTCGTGTGTACACAATCAAATCAGTGGTTCATTTAAGCCCGCAGAACATGCAGAGGCGGTGGGCGAGGCAAGACATATCGATATTGTGTACCTTATTGTAGAGTTGCAGTAATTGGGCACATTACAAAAAAGACATAGCTATAGCATTCTAGTGTTCCCTGGTATACTTCTTTTGCACATGGCATACCTCCTTTCATCAGTAGAATGAACATTAACTTGATTGTTGTCCATCGCCGATTTGTTTTCAGCAAAGAATGACCGTCGCATGTGCAAAAAGGGTACCGTTTCAGTAGACTTCGCAAAGAGGGTACTGATATGAATACGCACCCTGATTATTCCAGTACAAGGTTATATCGCTCCAGGGGTCGTTTGAATACCACGACTGCAAATATGCAGTATACACATATATGGTCGCATGCCAGTTTAATATGGCCACATTGGGACCTAGATACCTTGTGCACAACTGACACATTTACCTTTAAGAGATTTTAGATGGATAGATGTTAACATATGAGCCTAGATCAACTGCCCAGATTCTCTACACCCAATGTTATTGCTGTAGGATACATAGCGAATAAAATTTGTAGTTTAAAACATTTGTACCTTTTTAAATTTTCATCATGTACGACGAGGCATCACGAAAATATATTTTCATAACAAACTCTTTTCTAAAATCGTCTATGAAAACAGTTTATAAACTTCATCTTGTGACTGACCAGCAAATCAGTATGATATGGAAGCCTATTTTGTAAGTACTGATGATATCAAGATGAATTGTCTCATTTTTAATGTCGCTTTGGCAAGATATGACACTACCTGTTGTCAAAATGTAGACAAATAATTTTAAGCGCGATATGCAGATATACATTTACCTTAAACTTAAATATTTGTGTTCAATCATTGTTACTTTGTCAACAAAATGAAGCCGTCATATCCATTTAACAAGACGATATAAATCTGACAAGTTGTCGCCAGTCGACATTAAACAAGTAGACTAGATTACATTACCACATTAAATGAATGTACGTCAAACGCTTTCATAGTATACAATAATAAGAAGGACATATTGTGTGCATTTCAGAACCTCGAAAAACCTAAAGACGAATAGTGAGTAGGCAAAAATAGTGTGGAAAGATAAAAAAACGCAGTTTAAAACAGTTTTATTTTTCTAAGTACACAAAAAACATCATATTTTTGTTCCAGTTTTCAATAGCTACAAGAATGCCTTTTGCAAGAGTAACTGTTACTGGTAATTCACTAGACCGCTTAACAGGCGATCGTCCTAACCTAGTTCACATGATTAAAGATCAATGCAATATAGACTTTAAAACATGTGTTGTCAGTTGACTCAATACTAACTTTCAAGTACAATGTATCAACAGTTATCATCAAAATCACCCATCACTTAAATTACTGGCACACGGCCTGTTCATATTCTACTGCCCAGTAAATTGACGTCATTTAATCAATCAATTACTGCTCATTTTATTAAGAAGATTAATCTTAAACTACTTTACGTGATTTTATCTTCATACTATTGTAACAGTTTACTTGAAGGTCAGTTGCTATTGGCGAAAAAAGGGAACAATAATATTTGCAAACGACGTCGTCTGCAAGTCGACATCGACATAACGGGCACTTAATATGACATTTTAGTTTACATTATGGATAGCTTAAAACACAAAAATAAGTGTATAAATTCTACTAAATAATATTTCTGTCAATATTATGTACCCGATGGTTATCAAAACTCGCTAACTTCATGTTTGCCAATAGATAGTTATCATTTTATCACAGCAATCTATATTTACAATTAAAGGTAACTACGACGCTAAGTGCTCATTTAGTTACGTTGTTTTGTAAGACCATAGGTTTAAGTCAGTAACACGTAAAATATTATTCTAACAGACAATGAATTTTAATACATTGCAACATGTCACGAATTGAAAAAATGAACATTTTTTTTTGTTAGGGGAAAAACATTGCATCGAAATAAAGCCGGTCTTCAAGTTGAAATAAGCACAAGCAATCAAAGTTTTACATAAATAACGTTTGAGTGTTAACAATTACATGCACATAGTATGTTTTCAAGAATTATTTTAGAGAAAAAAATCAACGAATATGATGGATTTTATAATAATTTGGAAAGGTATGTGTACATCGAAAACAAAATGTCTTTGTTAATTTGTTGCTTTGTTGTTGTTTTTCATTTTATAATATAAAGTTTATATTTTCACTGCAGCAATTATGTCCTTAAGATAATTAGTTTATCCGAAATACTCGTGGGGATGGTATTGCGGTAGCCTATATCCTGGTGCCGAGAAGGCAGAACGTAAGTACGAATGCGGAGATGTAAGCTCCCATTGTTGCACTACTTTGCACTGAAAATATAATCGAGAAAAATGTACTAAGTTATTCTAATTGCAACTTTTCTCTAATGAATTTCTTTCAAAGCTGCTTTTCCATTATTTCCTGAAAGCCGCACCATAAACATATTTAAGTATGTATCAACAATTTATCTCAATCGGCTTAATGCTAAATTTGTATCAGAATCTTATAATATTTTTCCTTTTTTAATATCATTGAATATGTTTTATCTAGACAATTACACAATAATGTCATTTATTCATCCCGGCCCGGACCTTTGTATTCTTGTAAGACTTACCTTCACACAAGCCAATTGCTGATGCTGTAGCCGCCGAACTACAAGCGCAAACGCTGCACTCGCATGCAGCGTTCGTAATACATTGCCCAGAGGTACATGCTGCTGCTGCTTCTGTAAAGCCAATGGTGAATCATCAGAACACCTATCTGTATTTATTTCATAGATGATTTATTCATTAAATATGGCCTTTTTTATTAATCTTTAAACAATTTGAAAACAGACCGATCCTATTATATACAACAAGTGTCCAGCGACAAAGGCCAATGTATTTGTGCTTGTACAGTAGCCTTCTTTCTAAAGTATAAAGGTATGAACAAAATATACATGTTCTCCTTAAAACAACGTAGACTATTCTTACTTTTTTTGCAGGTCGATGTTCCACCTATGTTACATACAAGATTAGAAGCAGCGTCACAGCCTCCATGATTTGCACAGGACTTGCTGATTTCTGCAACACACAATATCGTATTATATAATTGATCATCATGGCCTGTTATTAAGCAATCTGCTAGCTGTGAAGTTATAGAATTTAATGTTTTGGAGTACGTCACGAATACGTCGTGAATATGGTGTGTTTTTTCCTTCTTGATAAGCACCCTGTCGATCATAACAACACAGACAATACTTTGATTATACCAGAAATATTGATTTTATCAAAATAAACCTAAGCTACAATAAGTAATGTAATCGACTTATCCCTATTGGTTTTTGGATCGATTGCTTAAACCATGTACACATCTCGAAAGAACCTGTTACAGTTGATAAAAAAGGTAAAGCTGTTTTATCATTGCAATTTGATTTTTCGATAATGGACATATAGATACCATTAAGGTATTTAACCGAAAAATAATAAAGCTCTTTAACAGGTTCCATTAACGCATATTACTATTTTTATTGTAAGGAAAGGAATATAAATTTGATAACATTTCAAAAGGATATTTCTGACTTAATTATTATATCAAGAAAGTGTTTTAGTCGATGTTTTCAATATTCTTGCCCTATACATGAACTCATCTAACATGAAACCAAATAGCCAGGTCGCTAGGCATCCATCATTTTCATGTGTTTGTATCATATTTCGAATATGCTAATCTAAGAAGTTAAACATCACTATCGGTTTAGAGACTATTATTGGTATTTTGCAATGACATTCCAATCTAAGTATAAACATTATTTTGTAAGGAAGTTATTATTCCAGATTATTTTCAACAAAACTGGTCCTTCAAAATACCTCCTCCACAGACGAATGATGTTCCGTCTAGGGTAAAACCAGTCATGCATGAACAGGCGCTTGCGTCACACTCGCTGTTTGCTACACAGTTGGTTTGATCAGCAAAGCAGTCTGCCATCTCTGTAATAAACATATACACCTTGAATATGATTCAAATTTCAGATGTAGTTCAATATACATTAATATAAGGTTCGCATACCCATAAAATGTCAATATCTATAGGAACTGTTATTATAACAATAATGATGTATTTTCATTTCTCTGTAGAGAAGGAATCCAATTTTAGATTACGTCATGTTTTTAAGATTTAATTTTAATTTTTCGTGATCTTATGCATAATTGAATTTACGTGTGCTCGTTGAAAAGAAAAACAAATAAATGTGTTTTCATAAGCAAATCGTTCAAGATGAAGATCAGCTAATCATAAAGCCTTTATATGTAGACGAACAAAAGTATGATCGTTATAATGTATATTAAGGGAACAAAAACACAATACATCGATGTGAATGCAATGCTATTTAATGAAATATAATACATTTTACCTTTATTGAAAACAATCTTTTTATAATCAATTATTTGGAACAACCTGTGGTAATGTGGCATCTTTGTCATTTGTGCTGTTATCGACTTCAAAGCTTAAAGGCTTATAATATGTTTGCTTCTGTTATTCAGTAAAGCTGCTGATAATGGTGTAAAGTATTTTATGTATAATCAAATAAAACCAAATATGTGATGAAAAGGATAAGGGCATTCTAGGCAAAAGACTGGTTAAGTGGAGTAAGCGATACAATTGAAATAATAAGAATGACGTTTAGTCTGTCAAACATAATGCTGAACGTGTAAAAAAACATTCCAAGCATAACCTTAAGAAGAATAAAACAACATTTTCCCAAGTCTATTACGATTGTGATCGCAAATCTTGTGTTTCTCACGCAAACAGCGAATGCATTGTAGCAGTCTTACAGAGGATCTGTTCTTTTTGACCAGTTTCTACCAGTGACAGGTGATAGTTTCGTATTGATAAACAAACACAATGCAGGGCAGTAAGAAAGTACGATATACTTTTCCTGCAAACCGGGGTTGCCAGTGCTGTATCGCAGATCAAAGTTGTCAGTTGGTCACAGTCTGTCAGAGCTGCACATGTCGTACCAACGCCTTAAAAGAACATGTTAGACATGTAGGTAGAATTGAAATACTCGTGCTAAAATCTCATATTAAGAGGACAACAGTCTAAGCAAAGAAAGTTATAGCAAATTATAAATAATGTACCAAAAAAGTGAGCAAGGTTGCATATAAGCAGACGAAAGCTACTTTGCACTAATAACAGTGGCTACCCAGTTAATTTTAACGAAAAAATCTGTGAACTACAATATTTGTTACACATTCTCCTATAGCGATCGCTTAATAGCAAATGAAAACACTGCCAAACCAACAATGGCTAAATTGTCATGTTTGGCAATGTCTTCACTTTCATATATAATAATGGCTTCACTGTCAACTATAGCAATAGCTACACTGTCACCCATAGCAATGGCTACACTGTCAACTGGAGCAATGGCTACACTATCACCCATAGCAATGGTTACACTGTCACCTATATCAATGGCTACACTGTCAACTATAGCAATGGCTACACTGTCACCAATAGCAATGGCTACACTGTCACCTATAGCAATGGCTACACTGTCACCTATATCAATGGCTACCCTGTCACATATAGCAATGGCTACACTGTCACCTATAGCAATGGCTACACTGTCACCTATATCAATGGCTACCCTGTCACCCATAGCAATGGTTACACTTTCACCTATAGTAATGGCTACACTGTCACCTATAGCAATGGCTACACTGTCAACTATAGCAATGGTTACACTGTCACCTATAGCAATGGTTACACTGTCACCTATAGCAATGGCTACACTGTCACCTATAGCAATGGTTACACTGTCACCTATATCAATGGCTACACTGTCACCTATAGTAATGGTTACACTGTCACCTATAGCAATGGCTACACTGTCACCTATAGCAATGGCTACACTGTCACCTATAGCAATGGTTACACTGTCACCTATAGCAATGGCTACACTGTCACCCATAGCAATGGCTACACTGTCACCTATAGCAATGGCTACACTGTCACCTATATCAATGGTTACACTGTCACCTATAGCAATGGCTACACTGTCACCTATATCAATGGTTACACTGTCACCTATATCAATGGTTACACTGTCACCTATAGCAATGGCTACACTGTCACCTATAGCAATGGTTACACTGTCACCTATATCAATGGCTACACTGTCACCTATAGCAATGGCTACACTGTCACCTATAGCAATGGTTACACTGTCACCTATAGCAATGGCTACACTGTCACCTTTAGCAATGGCTACACTGTCACCTATAGCAATGGCTACACTGTCACATATATCAATGGCTACACTGTCACCAATAGTAATGGCTACACTGTCACATATAGCAATGGTTACACTGTCACCTATAGCAATGGCTACCCTGTCACCCATAGCAATGGTTACACTTTCACCTATAGTAATGGCTACACTGTCACCTATATCAATGGCTACACTGTCAACTATAGTAATGGTTACACTGTCACCTATAGTAATGGCTACACTGTCACCTATAGCAATGGCTACACTGTCACATATAGCAATGGCTACACTGTCACCTATAGCAATGGTTACACTGTCACCTATAGCAATGGTTACACTGTCACCCATAGCAATGGCTACACTGTCACCTATAGCAATGGCTACACTGTCACCAATAGCAATGGCTACACTGTCACCTATATCAATGGCTACACTGTCACCTATAGTAATGGCTACACTGTCACCTATAGCAATGGCTACACTGTCACCTATAGCAATGGCTACACTGTCACCTATATCAATGGCTACACTGTCACCTTTAGCAATGGCTACACTGTCACCTATAGCAATGGCTACACTGTCACCTATAGCAATGGCTACACTGTCACCTATATCAATGGCTACACTGTCACCTATAGCAATGGCTACACTGTCACCAATATCAATGGCTACACTGTCACCTATAGCAATAGCTACACTGTCACCAATAGCAATGGCTACACTGTCACCTATATCAATGGCTACACTGTCACCTATAGCAATGGCTACACTGTCACCAATATCAATGGCTACACTGTCACCTATAGCAATGGCTACACTGTCACCTATAGTAATGGCTACACTGTCACCTAAAGCAATGGCTACACTGTCACCCATAGCAATGGCTACACTGTCACCTATAGCAATGGCTACACTGTCACATATAGCAATGGCTACACTGTCACCTATAGCAATGGCTACACTGTCACCTATAGCAATGGCTACACTGTCACCCATAGCAATGGTTACACTTTCACCTATATCAATGGCTACACTGTCACCTATAGTAATGGCTACACTGTCAACTATAGTAATGGTTACACTTTCACCTATATCAATGGCTACACTGTCACCCATAGTAATGGCTACACTGTCACCTATAGTAATGGTTACACTGTCACATATAGCAATGGCTACACTGTCACATATAGCAATGGTTACACTGTCACCTATAGTAATGGCTACACTTTCACATATAGCAATGGCTACACTGTCACCCATAGCAATGGCTACACTGTCACCCATAGCAATGGCTACACTGTCACCTATAGCAATGGCTACACTGTCACATATAGCAATGGCTACACTGTCACCCATAGCAATGGCTACACTGTCACATATAGCAATGGCTACACTGTCACCTATAGCAATGGCTACACTGTCACCCATAGTAATGGCTACACTGTCACCTATAGTAATGGCTACACTGTCAACTATAGCAATGGTTACACTGTCAACTATAGTAATGGCTACACTGTCACCTATAGCAATGGCTACACTGTCAACAATAGCAATGGTTACACTGTCACATATAGTAATGGCTACACTGTCACATATAGTAATGGCTACACTGTCAACTATAGTAATGGCTACACTGTCAACAATAGCAATGGTTACACTGTCACATATAGTAATGGCTACACTGTCACATATAGTAATGGCTACACTGTCAACTATAGTAATGGCTACACTTTCACCTATATCAATGGTTACACTGTCAACAATAGCAATGGCTACACTGTCACCTATAGCAATGGCTACACTGTCACATATAGCAATGGCTACACTGTCACCCATAGCAATGGCTACACTGTCACCCATAGCAATGGCTACACTGTCACCCATAGTAATGGCTACACTGTCACCTATAGTAATGGCTACACTGTCAACTATAGCAATGGTTACACTGTCAACTATAGTAATGGCTACACTGTCACCTATAGCAATGGCTACACTGTCAACAATAGCAATGGTTACACTGTCACATATAGTAATGGCTACACTGTCACATATAGTAATGGCTACACTGTCAACTATAGTAATGGCTACACTGTCACATATAGCAATGGTTACACTGTCACCTATAGTAATGGCTACACTTTCACATATAGCAATGGCTACACTGTCACCTATAGTAATGGCTACACTGTCACCCATAGCAATGGCTACACTGTCACCTATAGCAATGGTTACACTGTCAACAATAGCAATGGCTACACTGTCACCTATAGTAATGGCTACACTGTCAACAATAGCAATGGTTACACTGTCACATATAGTAATGGCTACACTGTCACATATAGCAATGGCTACACTGTCACCCATAGCAATGGCTACACTGTCACCTATAGCAATGGTTACACTGTCAACAATAGCAATGGCTACACTGTCACCTATAGCAATGGCTACACTGTCACATATAGCAATGGCTACACTGTCACCCATAGCAATGGTTACACTGTCACCCATAGCAATGGCTACACTGTCACCCATAGTAATGGCTACACTGTCACCTATAGTAATGGCTACACTGTCAACTATAGCAATGGTTACACTGTCAACTATAGTAATGGCTACACTGTCACCTATAGCAATGGCTACACTGTCAACAATAGCAATGGTTACACTGTCACATATAGTAATGACTACACTGTCACATATAGTAATGGCTACACTGTCAACTATAGTAATGGCTACACTGTCACATATAGCAATGGTTACACTGTCACCTATAGTAATGGCTACACTTTCACATATAGCAATGGCTACACTGTCACCCATAGCAATGGCTACACTGTCACCTATAGCAATGGTTACACTGTCAACAATAGCAATGGCTACACTGTCACCTATAGCAATGGCTACACTGTCACATATAGCAATGGCTACACTGTCACCCATAGCAATGGTTACACTGTCACCCATAGCAATGGCTACACTGTCACCCATAGTAATGGCTACACTGTCACCTATAGTAATGGCTACACTGTCAACTATAGCAATGGTTACACTGTCAACTATAGTAATGGCTACACTGTCACCTATAGCAATGGCTACACTGTCAACAATAGCAATGGTTACACTGTCACATATAGTAATGGCTACACTGTCACATATAGTAATGGCTACACTGTCAACTATAGTAATGGCTACACTGTCAACAATAGCAATGGTTACACTGTCACATATAGTAATGGCTACACTGTCACATATAGTAATGGCTACACTGTCAACTATAGCAATGGCTACACTGTCAACAATAGCAATGGTTACACTGTCACATATAGTAATGGCTACACTGTCACATATAGTAATGGCTACACTGTCAACTATAGTAATGGCTACACTGTCACATATAGCAATGGTTACACTGTCACCCATAGCAATGGCTACACTGTCACCTATAGCAATGGTTACACTGTCAACTATAGCAATGGCTACACTGTCACCTATAGTAATGGTTACACTGTCAACAATAGCAATGGCTACACTGTCACCCATAGCAATGGCTACACTGTCACCTATAGTAATGGTTACACTGTCAACAATAGCAATGGCTACACTGTCACCTATATCAATGGCTACACTGTCACCTATAGCAATGACTACACTCTCACCTATAGCAATGGTTACACTGTCACCCATAGCAATGGCTACACTGTCACCTATAGTAATGGTTACACTGTCAACAATAGCAATGGCTACACTGTCACCTATATCAATGGCTACACTGTCACCTATATCAATGGCTACACTGTCACCTATAGCAATGGTTACACTGTCAACTATAGCAATGGCTACACTGTCACCTATAGTAATGGTTACACTGTCAACAATAGCAATGGCTACACTGTCACATATAGCAATGGCTACACTGTCACCTATAGCAATGGCTACACTGTCACCTATAGCAATGGCTACACTGTCACATATATCAATGGCTACACTGTCACCTATATCAATGGCTACACTGTCACCTTTAGCAATGGCTACACTGTCACCTATAGTAATGGCTACACTGTCACCTATAGCAATGGCTACACTGTCACCTAAAGCAATGGCTACACTGTCACCTATATCAATGGCTACACTGTCACCTATAGCAATGGTTACACTGTCACCTATAGCAATGGCTACACTGTCACCTATAGCAATGGCTACACTGTCACCTATAGCAATGGCTACACTGTCACCTATATCAATGGCTACACTGTCACCTATAGTAATGGCTACACTGTCACCTATAGCAATGGCTACACTGTCACCTATAGCAATGGCTACACTGTCACCTATAGCAATGGCTACACTGTCACCTATATCAATGGCTACACTGTCACCTATAGCAATGGCTACACTGTCAACAATAGCAATGGTTACACTGTCACCTATAGCAATGGCTACACTGTCACCTATAGCAATGGCTACACTGTCACCTATAGCAATGGCTACACTGTCACATATAGCAATGGCTACACTGTCACCTATAGCAATGGCTACACTGTCACCTATAGCAATGGCTACCCTGTCACCCATATCAATGGCTACACTGTCACCTATAGCAATGGCTACACTGTCACCTATAGCAATGGCTACACTGTCACCTATATCAATGGCTACACTGTCACCTATAGCAATGGCTACACTGTCAACAATAGCAATGGCTACACTGTCACCTATATCAATGGCTACACTGTCACATATAGCAATGGTTACACTGTCAACAATAGCAATGGCTACACTGTCACCTATAGCAATGGCTACACTGTCACCTATAGCAATGGCTACACTGTCACCTATAGCAATGGTTACACTGTCAACAATAGCAATGGCTACACTGTCACCTATAGCAATGGCTACACTGTCACCTATAGCAATGGTTACACTGTCAACAATAGCAATGGCTACACTGTCACCTATAGTAATGGCTACACTGTCACCTATAGCAATGGCTACACTGTCACCTATAGCAATGGTTACACTGTCACCTATAGTAATGGCTACACTGTCACCTATAGCAATGGCTACACTGTCACCTATAGCAATGGCTACACTGTCACCTATATCAATGGCTACACTGTCACCTTTAGCAATGGCTACACTGTCACCTATAGCAATGGCTACACTGTCACCTATAGCAATGGTTACACTGTCACCTATAGCAATGGTTACACTGTCACCTATAGCAATGGTTACACTGTCACCTATAGCAATGGTTACACTGTCAACAATAGCAATGGCTACACTGTCACCTATAGTAATGGCTACACTGTCACCTATAGCAATGGCTACACTGTCACCTATAGCAATGGTTACACTGTCACCTATAGCAATGGCTACACTGTCACATATAGCAATGGCTACACTTTCACCTATATCAATGGCTACACTGTCACCTATATCAATGGCTACACTGTCACCTATAGCAATGGCTACACTGTCACCTATAGCAATGGCTACACTGTCACCTATAGCAATGGCTACACTGTCACATATAGCAATGGTTACACTGTCAACTATAGCAATGGCTACACTGTCAACAATAGCAATGGCTACACTGTCACCTATAGTAATGGCTACACTGTCACCTATAGCAATGGCTACACTGTCACCTATAGCAATGGTTACACTGTCAACAATAGCAATGGCTACACTGTCACCTATAGCAATGGCTACACTGTCACCTATAGCAATGGCTACACTGTCACATATAGCAATGGCTACACTTTCACCTATATCAATGGCTACACTGTCACCTATATCAATGGCTACACTGTCACCTATAGTAATGGCTACACTGTCACATATAGCAATGGCTACACTGTCACCTATAGCAATGGCTACACTGTCACCTATAGCAATGGCTACACTGTCACATATAGCAATGGTTACACTGTCAACTATAGCAATGGCTACACTGTCACCTATATCAATGGCTACACTGTCACCTATAGCAATGGTTACACTGTCACCTATAGCAATGGCTACACTGTCACCTATAGCAATGGTTACACTGTCACCTATATCAATGGCTACACTGTCACATATAGCAATGGTTACACTGTCAACAATAGCAATGGCTACACTGTCACCTATAGTAATGGCTACACTGTCACCTATAGCAATGGCTACACTGTCACCTATAGCAATGGTTACACTGTCAACAATAGCAATGGCTACACTGTCACCTATAGCAATGGCTACACTGTCACCTATAGCAATGGCTACACTGTCACATATAGCAATGGCTACACTTTCACCTATATCAATGGCTACACTGTCACCTATATCAATGGCTACACTGTCACCTATAGTAATGGCTACACTGTCACATATAGCAATGGCTACACTGTCACCTATAGCAATGGCTACACTGTCACCTATAGCAATGGCTACACTGTCACATATAGCAATGGTTACACTGTCAACTATAGCAATGGCTACACTGTCACCTATATCAATGGCTACACTGTCACCTATAGCAATGGTTACACTGTCACCTATAGCAATGGCTACACTGTCACCTATAGCAATGGTTACACTGTCACCTATATCAATGGCTACACTGTCACCTATAGCAATGGTTACACTGTCACCTATATCAATGGCTACACTGTCACCTATAGCAATGGTTACACTGTCACCTATAGCAATGGCTACACTGTCACCTATAGCAATGGCTACACTGTCACCTATAGCAATGGCTACACTGTCACCTATAGTAATGGCTACACTGTCACCTATAGCAATGGCTACACTGTCACCTATAGCAATGGTTACACTGTCAACAATAGCAATGGTTACACTGTCAACAATAGCAATGGCTACACTGTCACCTATAGCAATGGTTACACTGTCAACAATAGCAATGGTTACACTGTCAACAATAGCAATGGTTACACTGTCACCTATAGCAATGGTTACACTATCACCTATAGCAATGGCTACACTTTCACCTATATCAATGGCTACACTGTCACCTATAGCAATGGCTACACTGTCACCTATAGCAATGGCTACACTGTCACCTATAGCAATGGCTACACTGTCACCCATAGCAATGGCTACACTGTCACCTATAGCAATGGCTACACTGTCACCTATAGCAATGGCTACACTGTCACCTATAGCAATGGCTACACTGTCACCCATAGCAATGGCTACACTGTCACCTATAGCAATGGCTACACTGTCACCCATAGCAATGGCTACACTTTCACCTATATCAATGGCTACACTGTCACCTATAGCAATGGCTACACTGTCACCTATAGCAATGGCTACACTGTCACCTAAAGCAATGGCTACACTGTCACCTATAGCAATGGCTACACTGTCACCTATAGTAATGGCTACACTGTCACCAATAGCAATGGCTACACTGTCACCTATAGTAATGGCTACACTTTCACCTATATCAATGGCTACACTGTCACCTATAGCAATGGCTACACTGTCACCTATAGCAATGGCTACACTGTCACCTATAGTAATGGCTACACTGTCACCAATAGCAATGGCTACACTGTCACCTATAGCAATGGCTACACTGTCACCTATATCAATGGCTACACTGTCACCAATAGCAATGGCTACACTGTCACCTATAGTAATGGCTACACTTTCACCTATATCAATGGCTACACTGTCACCTATAGCAATGGCTACACTGTCACCTATAGCAATGGCTACACTGTCACCTAAAGCAATGGCTACACTGTCACCTATAGCAATGGCTACACTGTCACCTATAGTAATGGCTACACTGTCACCTATATCAATGGCTACACTGTCACCTATAGCAATGGCTACACTGTCACCTATAGCAATGGCTACACTGTCACCTAAAGCAATGGCTACACTGTCACCTATAGCAATGGCTACACTGTCACCTATAGTAATGGCTACACTGTCACCTATAGCAATGGCTACACTGTCACCTATAGCAATGGTTACACTGTCAACAATAGCAATGGCTACACTGTCACCTATATCAATGGCTACACTGTCAACTATAGCAATGGTTACACTGTCACCCATAGCAATGGCTACACTGTCACCCATAGTAATGGCTACACTGTCACCTATAGTAATGGCTACACTGTCAACTATAGCAATGGTTACACTGTCAACTATAGTAATGGCTACACTGTCACCTATAGCAATGGCTACACTGTCACATATAGCAATGGCTACACTGTCACCCATAGCAATGGTTACACTGTCACCTATAGTAATGGCTACACTGTCAACTATAGCAATGGTTACACTGTCAACTATAGTAATGGCTACACTGTCACCTATAGCAATGGCTACACTGTCACATATAGCAATGGCTACACTGTCACCCATAGCAATGGTTACACTGTCACCTATAGTAATGGCTACACTGTCAACTATAGTAATGGCTACACTGTCACATATAGCAATGGCTACACTGTCACCCATAGCAATGGTTACACTGTCACCTATAGCAATGGCTACACTGTCACCTATAGCAATGGTTACACTGTCACATATAGCAATGGCTACACTTTCACCTATATCAATGGCTACACTGTCACCTATAGCAATGGTTACACTGTCACCTATAGCAATGGCTACACTTTCACCTATATCAATGGCTACACTTTCACCTATATCAATGGCTACACTGTCACCTATAGCAATGGCTACACTGTCACCTATAGCAATGGCTACACTGTCACCAATATCAATGGCTACACTGTCACCTATAGTAATGGTTACACTGTCACATATAGCAATGGCTACACTGTCACCTATATCAATGGCTACACTGTCACCTATATCAATGGCTACACTGTCACATATAGTAATGGTTACACTGTCACATATAGCAATGGCTACACTTTCACCTATATCAATGGCTACACTGTCACCTATATCAATGGCTACACTGTCACCTATATCAATGGCTACACTGTCACATATAGCAATGGTTACACTGTCACATATAGCAATGGCTACACTTTCACCTATAGCAATGGCTACACTTTCACCTATATCAATGGCTACACTGTCACATATAGTAATGGTTACACTGTCACATATAGCAATGGCTACACTTTCACCTATATCAATGGCTACACTGTCACCTATAGCAATGGCTACACTGTCACCTATAGCAATGGCTACACTGTCACCTAAAGCAATGGCTACACTGTCACCTATAGCAATGGCTACACTGTCACCTATATCAATGGCTACACTGTCACCTATAGTAATGGCTACACTGTCACCTATAGCAATGGCTACACTGTCACCTATAGCAATGGCTACACTGTCACCCATAGTAATGGCTACACTTTCACCTATATCAATGGCTACACTGTCACCTATAGCAATGGCTACACTGTCACCTATAGCAATGGCTACACTGTCACCTATATCAATGGCTACACTGTCACCTATAGCAATGGCTACACTGTCACCCATAGCAATGGCTACACTGTCACCTATAGCAATGGCTACACTGTCACCTATATCAATGGCTACACTGTCACCTATATCAATGGCTACCCTGTCACCTATAGCAATGGCTACACTGTCACCCATAGCAATGGCTACACTGTCACCTATAGCAATGGCTACACTGTCACCAATAGCAATGGCTACACTGTCACCTATAGCAATGGCTACACTGTCACCTATAGCAATGGCTACACTGTCACCTATAGCAATGGCTACACTGTCACCCATAGCAATGGTTACACTGTCACCTATAGCAATGGCTACACTTTCACCTATAGCAATGGCTACACTGTCACCTATATCAATGGCTACAGTGTCAACTATAGCAATGGCTACACTGTCACCTATAGCAATGGCTTCACTGTCACCTATAGCAATGGCTACACTGTCACCTATAGCAATGGCTTCACTGTCACCTATAGTAATGGCTACACTGTCACCTAAAGCAATGGCTACACTGTCACCTATAGCAATGGCTACACTGTCACCTATATCAATGGCTACACTGTCACCTATAGCAATGGCTACACTGTCAACTATAGTAATGGCTACCCTGTCACCTAAAGCAATGGCTACACTGTCACCTATAGCAATGGCTACACTGTCACCTAAAGTAATGGCTACACTGTCACCTAAAGCAATGACTACACTGTCACATATAGCAATGGCTACACTGTCACCCATAGTAATGGCTACACTGTCACCTATAGTAATGGCTACACTGTCAACTATAGCAATGGTTACACTGTCAACTATAGTAATGGCTACACTGTCACCTATAGCAATGGCTACACTGTCAACAATAGCAATGGTTACACTGTCACATATCGTAATGGCTACACTGTCACATATAGTAATGGCTACACTGTCAACTATAGTAATGGCTACACTGTCAACAATAGCAATGGTTACACTGTCACATATAGTAATGGCTACACTGTCACATATAGTAATGGCTACACTGTCAACTATAGCAATGGCTACACTGTCAACAATAGCAATGGTTACACTGTCACATATAGTAATGGCTACACTGTCACATATAGTAATGGCTACACTGTCAACTATAGTAATGGCTACACTGTCACATATAGCAATGGTTACACTGTCACCCATAGCAATGGCTACACTGTCACCTAAAGCAATGGCTACACTGTCACCTATATCAATGGCTACACTGTCACCTATAGCAATGGTTACACTGTCAACTATAGCAATGGCTACACTGTCACCTATAGTAATGGTTACACTGTCAACAATAGCAATGGCTACACTGTCACCCATAGCAATGGCTACACTGTCACCTATAGTAATGGTTACACTGTCAACAATAGCAATGGCTACACTGTCACCTATATCAATGGCTACACTGTCACCTATAGCAATGACTACACTCTCACCTATAGCAATGGTTACACTGTCACCCATAGCAATGGCTACACTGTCACCTATAGTAATGGTTACACTGTCAACAATAGCAATGGCTACACTGTCACCTATATCAATGGCTACACTGTCACCTATATCAATGGCTACACTGTCACCTATAGCAATGGTTACACTGTCAACTATAGCAATGGCTACACTGTCACCTATAGTAATGGTTACACTGTCAACAATAGCAATGGCTACACTGTCACATATAGCAATGGCTACACTGTCACCTATAGCAATGGCTACACTGTCACCTATAGCAATGGCTACACTGTCACATATATCAATGGCTACACTGTCACCTATATCAATGGCTACACTGTCACCTTTAGCAATGGCTACACTGTCACCTATAGTAATGGCTACACTGTCACCTATAGCAATGGCTACACTGTCACCTAAAGCAATGGCTACACTGTCACCTATATCAATGGCTACACTGTCACCTATAGCAATGGTTACACTGTCACCTATAGCAATGGCTACACTGTCACCTATAGCAATGGCTACACTGTCACCTATAGCAATGGCTACACTGTCACCTATATCAATGGCTACACTGTCACCTATAGTAATGGCTACACTGTCACCTATAGCAATGGCTACACTGTCACCTATAGCAATGGCTACACTGTCACCTATAGCAATGGCTACACTGTCACCTATAGCAATGGTTACACTGTCACCTATAGCAATGGCTACACTGTCAACAATAGCAATGGTTACACTGTCACCTATAGCAATGGCTACACTGTCACCTATAGCAATGGCTACACTGTCACCTATAGCAATGGCTACACTGTCACATATAGCAATGGCTACACTGTCACCTATAGCAATGGCTACACTGTCACCTATAGCAATGGCTACCCTGTCACCCATATCAATGGCTACACTGTCACCTATAGCAATGGCTACACTGTCACCTATAGCAATGGCTACACTGTCACCTATATCAATGGCTACACTGTCACCTATAGCAATGGCTACACTGTCAACAATAGCAATGGCTACACTGTCACCTATATCAATGGCTACACTGTCACATATAGCAATGGTTACACTGTCAACAATAGCAATGGCTACACTGTCACCTATAGTAATGGCTACACTGTCACCTATAGCAATGGCTACACTGTCACCTATAGCAATGGTTACACTGTCAACAATAGCAATGGCTACACTGTCACCTATAGCAATGGCTACACTGTCACCTATAGCAATGGCTACACTGTCACATATAGCAATGGCTACACTTTCACCTATATCAATGGCTACACTGTCACCTATATCAATGGCTACACTGTCACCTATAGCAATGGCTACACTGTCACCTATAGCAATGGCTACACTGTCACCTATAGCAATGGCTACACTGTCACATATAGCAATGGTTACACTGTCAACTATAGCAATGGCTACACTGTCAACAATAGCAATGGCTACACTGTCACCTATAGTAATGGCTACACTGTCACCTATAGCAATGGCTACACTGTCACCTATAGCAATGGTTACACTGTCAACAATAGCAATGGCTACACTGTCACCTATAGCAATGGCTACACTGTCACCTATAGCAATGGCTACACTGTCACCTATAGCAATGGCTACACTTTCACCTATATCAATGGCTACACTGTCACCTATATCAATGGCTACACTGTCACCTATAGTAATGGCTACACTGTCACATATAGCAATGGCTACACTGTCACCTATAGCAATGGCTACACTGTCACCTATAGCAATGGCTACACTGTCACATATAGCAATGGTTACACTGTCAACTATAGCAATGGCTACACTGTCACCTATATCAATGGCTACACTGTCACCTATAGCAATGGTTACACTGTCACCTATAGCAATGGCTACACTGTCACCTATAGCAATGGTTACACTGTCACCTATATCAATGGCTACACTGTCACATATAGCAATGGTTACACTGTCAACAATAGCAATGGCTACACTGTCACCTATAGTAATGGCTACACTGTCACCTATAGCAATGGCTACACTGTCACCTATAGCAATGGTTACACTGTCAACAATAGCAATGGCTACACTGTCACCTATAGCAATGGCTACACTGTCACCTATAGCAATGGCTACACTGTCACATATAGCAATGGTTACACTGTCACCTATAGTAATGGCTACACTGTCACCTATAGCAATGGTTACACTGTCACCAATATCAATGGCTACACTGTCACCTATAGCAATGGCTACACTGTCACCTATAGCAATGGTTACACTGTCACCTATAGTAATGGCTACACTGTCACCTATAGTAATGGCTACACTGTCACCAATATCAATGGCTACACTGTCACCTATAGCAATGGCTACACTGTCACCTATAGCAATGGTTACACTGTCAACAATAGCAATGGCTACACTGTCACCTATAGCAATGGCTACACTGTCACCTATAGCAATGGCTACACTGTCACATATAGCAATGGCTACACTTTCACCTATATCAATGGCTACATTGTCACCTATATCAATGGCTACACTGTCACCTATAGTAATGGCTACACTGTCACATATAGCAATGGCTACACTGTCACCTATAGCAATGGCTACACTGTCACCTATAGCAATGGCTACACTGTCACATATAGCAATGGTTACACTGTCAACTATAGCAATGGCTACACTGTCACCTATATCAATGGCTACACTGTCACCTATAGCAATGGTTACACTGTCACCTATAGCAATGGCTACACTGTCACCTATAGCAATGGTTACACTGTCACCTATATCAATGGCTACACTGTCACCTATAGCAATGGTTACACTGTCACCTATATCAATGGCTACACTGTCACCTATAGCAATGGCTACACTGTCACCTATAGCAATGGCTACACTGTCACCTATAGCAATGGCTACACTGTCACCTATAGCAATGGCTACACTGTCACCTATAGTAATGGCTACACTGTCACCTATAGCAATGGCTACACTGTCACCTATAGCAATGGTTACACTGTCAACAATAGCAATGGTTACACTGTCAACAATAGCAATGGCTACACTGTCACCTATAGCAATGGTTACACTGTCAACAATAGCAATGGTTACACTGTCAACAATAGCAATGGCTACACTGTCACCTATAGCAATGGTTACACTATCACCTATAGCAATGGCTACACTTTCACCTATATCAATGGCTACACTGTCACCTATAGCAATGGCTACACTGTCACCTATAGCAATGGCTACACTGTCACATATAGCAATGGCTACACTGTCACCCATAGCAATGGCTACACTGTCACCTATAGCAATGGCTACACTGTCACCTATAGTAATGGCTACACTGTCACCTATAGCAATGGCTACACTGTCACCCATAGCAATGGCTACACTTTCACCTATAGCAATGGCTACACTGTCACCCATAGCAATGGCTACACTTTCACCTATATCAATGGCTACACTGTCACCTATAGCAATGGCTACACTGTCACCTATAGCAATGGCTACACTGTCACCTATAGCAATGGCTACACTGTCACCTATAGCAATGGCTACACTGTCACCTATAGTAATGGCTACACTGTCACCAATAGCAATGGCTACACTGTCACCTATAGTAATGGCTACACTTTCACCTATATCAATGGCTACACTGTCACCAATAGCAATGGCTACACTGTCACCTATAGCAATGGCTACACTGTCACCTATAGTAATGGCTACACTGTCACCAATAGCAATGGCTACACTGTCACCTATAGCAATGGCTACACTGTCACCTATATCAATGGCTACACTGTCACCAATAGCAATGGCTACACTGTCACCTATAGTAATGGCTACACTTTCACCTATATCAATGGCTACACTGTCACCTATAGCAATGGCTACACTGTCACCTATAGCAATGGCTACACTGTCACCTAAAGCAATGGCTACACTGTCACCTATAGCAATGGCTACACTGTCACCTATAGTAATGGCTACACTTTCACCTATATCAATGGCTACACTGTCACCTATAGCAATGGCTACACTGTCACCTATAGCAATGGCTACACTGTCACCTAAAGCAATGGCTACACTGTCACCTATAGCAATGGCTACACTGTCAAATATAGTAATGGCTACACTGTCACCTATAGCAATGGCTACACTGTCACCTATAGCAATGGTTACACTGTCAACAATAGCAATGGCTACACTGTCACCTATATCAATGGCTACACTGTCAACTATAGCAATGGTTACACTGTCACCCATAGCAATGGCTACACTGTCACCCATAGTAATGGCTACACTGTCACCTATAGTAATGGCTACACTGTCAACTATAGCAATGGTTACACTGTCAACTATAGTAATGGCTACACTGTCACCTATAGCAATGGCTACACTGTCACCTATAGCAATGGCTACACTGTCACCCATAGCAATGGTTACACTGTCACCTATAGTAATGGCTACACTGTCAACTATAGCAATGGTTACACTGTCAACTATAGTAATGGCTACACTGTCACCTATAGCAATGGCTACACTGTCACATATAGCAATGGCTACACTGTCACCCATAGCAATGGTTACACTGTCACCTATAGTAATGGCTACACTGTCAACTATAGTAATGGCTACACTGTCACATATAGCAATGGCTACACTGTCACCCATAGCAATGGTTACACTGTCACCTATAGCAATGGCTACACTGTCACCTATAGCAATGGTTACACTGTCACATATAGCAATGGCTACACTTTCACCTATATCAATGGCTACACTGTCACCTATAGCAATGGTTACACTGTCACCTATAGCAATGGCTACACTTTCACCTATATCAATGGCTACACTTTCACCTATATCAATGGCTACACTGTCACCTATAGCAATGGCTACACTGTCACCTATAGCAATGGCTACACTGTCACCAATATCAATGGCTACACTGTCACCTATAGTAATGGTTACACTGTCACATATAGCAATGGCTACACTGTCACCTATATCAATGGCTACACTGTCACCTATATCAATGGCTACACTGTCACCTATAGCAATGGCTACACTGTCACCAATATCAATGGCTACACTGTCACCTATAGTAATGGTTACACTGTCACATATAGCAATGGCTACACTGTCACCTATAGCAATGGCTACACTGTCACCTATATCAATGGCTACACTGTCACCTATATCAATGGCTACACTGTCACATATAGTAATGGTTACACTGTCACATATAGCAATGGCTACACTTTTACCTATATCAATGGCTACACTGTCACCTATATCAATGGCTACACTGTCACCTATATCAATGGCTACACTGTCACATATAGTAATGGTTACACTGTCACATATAGCAATGGCTACACTTTCACCTATAGCAATGGCTACACTTTCACCTATATCAATGGCTACACTGTCACATATAGTAATGGTTACACTGTCACATATAGCAATGGCTACACTTTCACCTATATCAATGGCTACACTGTCACCTATAGCAATGGCTACACTGTCACCTATAGCAATGGCTACACTGTCACCTAAAGCAATGGCTACACTGTCACCTATAGCAATGGCTACACTGTCACCTATATCAATGGCTACACTGTCACCTATAGTAATGGCTACACTGTCACCTATAGCAATGGCTACACTGTCACCTATAGCAATGGCTACACTGTCACCCATAGTAATGGCTACACTTTCACCTATATCAATGGCTACACTGTCACCTATAGCAATGGCTACACTGTCACCTATAGCAATGGCTACACTGTCACCTATATCAATGGCTACACTGTCACCTATAGCAATGGCTACACTGTCACCCATAGCAATGGCTACACTGTCACCTATAGCAATGGCTACACTGTCACCTATATCAATGGCTACACTGTCACCTATATCAATTGCTACCCTGTCACCTATAGCAATGGCTACACTGTCACCCATAGCAATGGCTACACTGTCACCTATAGCAATGGCTACACTGTCACCAATAGCAATGGCTACACTGTCACCTATAGCAATGGCTACACTGTCACCTATAGCAATGGCTACACTGTCACCTATAGCAATGGCTACACTGTCACCCATAGCAATGGTTACACTGTCACCTATAGCAATGGCTACACTTTCACCTATAGCAATGGCTACACTGTCACCTATAGCAATGGCTTCACTGTCACCTATAGTAATGGCTACACTGTCACCTAAAGCAATGGCTACACTGTCACCTATAGCAATGGCTACACTGTCACCTATATCAATGGCTACACTGTCACCTATAGCAATGGCTACACTGTCAACTATAGTAATGGCTACCCTGTCACCTAAAGCAATGGCTACACTGTCACCTATAGCAATGGCTACACTGTCACCTAAAGTAATGGCTACACTGTCACCTAAAGCAATGACTACACTGTCACATATAGCAATGGCTACACTGTCACATATAGCAATGGCTACACTGTCACATAAAGCAATGGCTACACTGTCACCTATAGTAATGGCTACACTGTCACCTTTAGCAATGGCTACACTGTCACCTATATCAATGGCTACACTGTCACCTATATCAATGGCTACACTGTCACCTATAGCAATGGTTACACTGTCAACTATAGTAATGGCTACACTGTCACCTAAAGCAATGACTACACTGTCACATATAGCAATGGCTACACTGTCACCTATAGCAATGGCTACACTGTCACCAATATCAATGGCTACACTGTCACCAATATCAATGGCTACACTGTCACCTATAGCAATGGCTACACTGTCACCAATATCAATGGCTACACTGTCACCTATAGCAATGGCTACACTGTCACCTATAGCAATGGCTACACTGTCACCTATAGCAATGGTTACACTGTCACCTATAGCAATGGTTACACTGTCAACAATAGCAATGGCTACACTGTCAACTATAGCAATGGCTACACTGTCACCTATAGCAATGGCTACACTGTCACCTAAAGCAATGGCTACACTGTCACCTATATCAATGGCTACACTGTCACCTATATCAATGGCTACACTGTCACCTATAGCAATGGCTACACTGTCACCTATAGCAATGGTTACACTGTCACCTATATCAATGGCTACCCTGTCACCTATATCAATGGCTACACTGTCACCTATATCAATGGCTACCCTGTCACCTATAGCAATGGCTACACTGTCAACAATAGCAATGGTTACACTGTCACCTATAGCAATGGCTACACTGTCACCTATAGCAATGGCTACACTGTCACCTATAGCAATGGCTACACTGTCACCTATAGCAATGGCTACACTGTCACCTATAGCAATGGTTACACTGTCACCCATAGTAATGGCTACACTTTCACCTATATCAATGGCTACACTGTCACCTATATCAATGGCTACACTGTCACCTATAGCAATGGCTACACTGTCACCTATAGCAATGGCTACACTGTCACCTAAAGCAATGGTTACACTGTCACCTATAGCAATGGCTACACTGTCACCTAAAGCAATGGCTACACTGTCACCTATAGCAATGGCTACACTGTCACCTATATCAATGGCTACACTGTCACCTATAGCAATGGCTACACTGTCACCCATAGCAATGGCTACACTGTCACCTATAGCAATGGTTACACTGTCACCTATAGCAATGGCTACACTGTCACCTATAGCAATGGCTACACTGTCACCTATAGCAATGGCTACACTGTCACCTATATCAATGGCTACACTGTCACCTATAGCAATGGCTACACTGTCACCCATAGCAATGGCTACACTGTCACCTATAGCAATGGCTACACTGTCACCTATAGCAATGGCTACACTGTCACATATATCAATGGCTACACTGTCACCTATATCAATGGCTACACTGTCACCTATATCAATGGCTACACTGTCACCTATAGCAATGGTTACACTGTCACCTATAGCAATGGCTACACTGTCACCTAAAGCAATGGCTACACTGTCACCTATAGCAATGGCTACACTGTCACCTATATCAATGGCTACACTGTCACCTATATCAATGGCTACACTGTCACCTATAGCAATGGCTACACTGTCACCTATAGCAATGGTTACACTGTCAACAATAGCAATGGTTACACTGTCACCTATATCAATGGCTACACTGTCAACTATAGCAATGGTTACACTGTCACCCATAGCAATGGCTACACTGTCACCCATAGTAATGGCTACACTGTCACCTATAGTAATGGCTACACTGTCAACTATAGCAATGGTTACACTGTCAACTATAGCAATGGCTACACTGTCACATATAGCAATGGCTACACTGTCACCCATAGCAATGGTTACACTGTCACCTATAGCAATGGCTACACTGTCACATATAGCAATGGCTACACTGTCACCCATAGCAATGGTTACACTATCACCTATAGTAATGGCTACACTGTCACCTATAGCAATGGCTACACTGTCACATATAGCAATGGCTACACTGTCACCCATAGCAATGGTTACACTGTCACCTATAGTAATGGCTACACTGTCAACTATAGCAATGGTTACACTGTCAACTATAGTAATGGCTACACTGTCACCTTTAGCAATGGCTACACTGTCACATATAGCAATGGCTACACTGTCACCCATAGCAATGGTTACACTGTCACCTATAGTAATGGCTACACTGTCAACTATAGTAATGGCTACACTGTCACATATAGCAATGGCTACACTGTCACCCATAGCAATGGTTACACTGTCACATATAGCAATGGCTACACTGTCACCTATAGTAATGGTTACACTGTCACATATAGCAATGGCTACACTGTCACATATAGCAATGGTTACACTGTCAACAATAGCAATGGCTACACTGTCACCTATAGTAATGGCTACACTGTCACCCATAGCAATGGCTACACTGTCACCCATAGCAATGGCTACACTGTCACATATAGCAATGGTTACACTGTCAACTATAGCAATGGTTACACTGTCAACAATAGCAATGGCTACACTGTCACCTATAGTAATGGCTACACTGTCACATATAGCAATGGCTACACTGTCACATATAGTAATGGTTACACTGTCAACAATAGCAATGGCTACACTGTCACCTATAGTAATGGCTACACTGTCACATATAGCAATGGTTACACTGTCACATATAGCAATGGCTACACTATCACCTATAGTAATGGTTACACTGTCACATATAGCAATGGCTACACTGTCAACTATAGCAATGGCTACACTGTCACCTATAGTAATGGCTACACTGTCAACTATAGTAATGGCTACACTGTCACATATAGCAATGGCTACACTGTCACCCATAGCAATGGTTACACTGTCACCTATAGTAATGGCTACACTGTCACCTATAGTAATGGCTACACTGTCACATATAGCAATGGCTACACTGTCACCTATAGTAATGGCTACACTGTCACATATAGCAATGGCTACACTGTCACCTATAGTAATGGCTACACTGTCACATATAGCAATGGCTACACTGTCACCTATAGTAATGGCTACACTGTCACATATAGTAATGGCTACACTGTCACCTATAGTAATGGCTACACTGTCACCTATAGCAATGGCTACACTGTCACCTATAGCAATGGTTACACTGTCACCTATAGCAATGGCTACACTGTCAACTATAGCAATGGTTACACTGTCACCTATAGCAATGGCTACACTGTCAACTATAGCAATGGCTACACTGTCACCCATAGCAATGGTTACACTGTCACCTATAGTAATGGCTACACTGTCACATATAGCAATGGCTACACTGTCACCCATAGCAATGGCTACACTGTCACCTGGAGCAATGGTTACACTGTCACCCATAGCAATGGCTACACTATCACCTATAGTAATGGCTACACTGTCACATATAGCAATGGTTACACTGTCACCCATAGCAATGGCTACACTATCACCTATAGTAATGGCTACACTGTCACATATAGCAATGGCTACACTGTCACCCATAGCAATGGTTACACTGTCACATATAGCAATGGCTACACTGTCACCCATAGCAATGGCTACACTGTCACCTAAAGCAATGGCTACACTGTCACCTAAAGCAATGGCTACACTGTCACCTATAGTAATGGCTACACTGTCACCTAAAGCAATGGTTACACTGTCACCCATAGCAATGGCTACACTATCACCTATAGTAATGGTTACACTGTCACCTATAGTAATGGCTACACTGTCACCTATAGCAATGGCTACACTGTCACCTAAAGCAATGGCTACACTGTCACCTAAAGCAATGGCTACACTGTCACCTATAGTAATGGCTACACTGTCACATATAGCAATGGCTACACTGTCACCTATAGCAATGGCTACACTGTCACCTAAAGCAATGGCTACACTGTCACCTAAAGCAATGGCTACACTGTCACCTATAGTAATGGCTACACTGTCACATATAGCAATGGTTACACTGTCACCCATAGCAATGGCTACACTATCACCTATAGTAATGGTTACACTGTCACCTATAGTAATGGCTACACTGTCACCTATAGCAATGGCTACACTGTCACATATAGCAATGGCTACACTGTCACCCATAGCAATGGTTACACTGTCAACTATAGCAATGGCTACACTATCACCTATAGTAATGGCTACACTGTCACATATAGCAATGGCTACACTGTCACCTATAGCAATGGCTACACTGTCACCCATAGCAATGGCTACACTGTCACCTGGAGCAATGGTTACACTGTCAACAATAGCAATGGTTACACTGTCACCCATAGCAATGGCTACACTGTCACATATAGCAATGGTTACACTGTCACCCATAGCAATGGCTACAGTGTCAACTATAGCAATGGCTACACTGTCACATATAGCAATGGCTACACTGTCACATATAGCAATGGTTACACTGTCAACAATAGCAATGGCTACACTGTCACCTATAGTAATGGCTACACTGTCACATATAGCAATGGTTACACTGTCAACTATAGCAATGGCTACACTGTCAACAATATCAATGGCTACACTGTCAACTATAGCAATGGCTACACTGTCACCTATAGTAATGGTTACACTGTCACATATAGCAATGGCTACACTGTCAACAATAGCAATGGCTACACTGTCACCTATAGTAATGGCTACACTGTCACATATAGCAATGGCTACACTGTCACCCATAGCAATGGTTACACTGTCACATATAGCAATGGCTACACTGTCACCTATAGTAATGGTTACACTGTCAACAATAGCAATGGTTACACTGTCACCCATAGCAATGGCTACACTGTCACATATAGCAATGGTTACACTGTCACCCATAGCAATGGCTACACTGTCACATATAGCAATGGCTACACTGTCAACAATAGCAATGGTTACACTGTCACCTATAGCAATGGCTACACTGTCACATATAGCAATGGCTACACTGTCACATATAGCAATGGTTACACTGTCAACAATAGCAATGGCTACACTGTCACCTATAGTAATGGCTACACTGTCACATATAGCAATGGTTACACTGTCAACTATAGCAATGGTTACACTGTCAACAATAGCAATGGCTACACTGTCACCTATAGTAATGGCTACACTGTCACATATAGCAATGGTTACACTGTCAACAATAGCAATGGCTACACTGTCACCTATAGTAATGGCTACACTGTCACATATAGCAATGGTTACACTGTCAACTATAGCAATGGTTACACTGTCAACAATAGCAATGGCTACACTGTCACCTATAGTAATGGCTACACTGTCACCTATAGCAATGGTTACACTGTCAACAATAGCAATGGCTACACTGTCACCCATAGCAATGGCTACACTGTCACCTATAGTAATGGCTACACTGTCACATATAGCAATGGTTACACTGTCAACTATAGCAATGGTTACACTGTCAACAATAGCAATGGCTACACTGTCACCTATAGTAATGGCTACACTGTCACATATAGCAATGGTTACACTGTCAACAATAGCAATGGCTACACTGTCACATATAGCAATGGTTACACTGTCAACAATAGCAATGGCTACACTATCACATATAGCAATGGCTACACTGTCACCCATAGCAATGGCTACACTGTCACCTATAGCAATGGCTACACTGTCACATATAGCAATGGTTACACTGTCAACTATAGCAATGGTTACACTGTCAACAATAGCAATGGCTACACTGTCACCTATAGTAATGGCTACACTGTCACATATAGCAATGGTTACACTGTCACCCATAGCAATGGTTACACTGTCACCCATAGCAATGGCTACACTGTCAACAATATCAATGGTTACACTGTCAACAATATCAATGGTTACACTGTCAACAATATCAATGGTTACACTGTCAACAATATCAATGGTTACACTGTCAACAATATCAATGGTTACACTGTCAACAATATCAATGGTTACACTGTCAACAATATCAATGGTTACACTGTCAACAATATCAATGGTTACACTGTCAACAATATCAATGGTTACACTGTCACATATAGCAATGGTTACACTGTCAACAATAGCAATGGCTACACTGTCAACAATAGCAATGGCTACACTGTCACCTATAGCAATGGTTACACTGTCAACAATAGCAATGGCTACACTGTCAACAATAGCAATGGCTACACTGTCACCTATATCAATGGCTACACTGTCACCTATGGCAATGGCTACAGTGTCATTTATATCAATAGCTACACTGTCCCTTATACCAGTGGCTACACTGTCAATTATAGCAATGGCTTCACTGTCACCTATGGCGATTGCTAAACTGTCACCTACAGCAATAACTACGTTTTCTCCTTAGACAATGACTAAACTTTCTCTCATAGAAAAAGCTACAATGTCACTTACAGTAATGACTACACTGTCGTTATATCAATGGTTACATTTTCGCCTATAACAATGATTTTGCTGTCATCTTAGGCAATGGTTACACGGTCACCTTAAGCAATGGCAACACCATTATCCCTAAACACGAATTATAGCAGTATTCTGTGTCCCTAGAATATATTTACAGACTATTATGTTTAAGCATTTCGAATAATATTAAGCTATGTTACTTTTCAGGTACTATTTCTTATATGTGTCCTCCAATCTTCGATTCGAAAGAAGTTTTTTAATCAATCTTTGTTCATTTAAAGCTTTTAATGTGGTATATGTACATCATGACAGGATAACCGCGTGCTTACGAAACATTTAAAACATTAATATGGCCGTCAATATCAATGCTCCAAAGTCAATGCAGTTATTAGCTCCATCAGACTTACTTCCTTTGCAGTATGTAGCTGTAGATGCATGATCCTTAGTGTAGCCAGATTTGCATGCACAGGAACTAGACGTACACTGAGCGTTTTCAACACAATGGTCGTCCGTGGTACATCCAGCTTCGGTGGCCTCTAAATTTACAAGGCATTGCCTTTTTAATACAGTAAATGTATGTTGAACTTAAATTACCTATGGTTGAAACATGCATGTGTTCATAGAAGTGTATTGGAATTGAATAACAACTGGCCTTTCAAATGTAGAAACCTTAACATAAATAAATTTCCAACATATATATATCAAATATGTGAAGTGGATTTGTTGGGTCGAAGTATAGGTGCTGTACCATTATTCTACTATAAGGTTAATGTTACTTTTTATTTTGTTCCTGTTATGCTATTTGAATAAGGTGAGTACAATACTTTAATAAGGATCGATTGTCGATGGGAAATATACACTGCTATAAACATGTTTTGTCTTTGTATTTTTCAAAGTAGAACTGCCAATAATATTGTAATACATACTGATCAAGCATTTGTTTGGCGTCACAGTGGTATCGCAAAATCCGGCTGAACAATCTGCATCAGCAGCACAGGTTTCCCCGAGACCTTAAACATCGTCAGTAATATCATGCATTTTCTTTAAAAATAAAACATGAACATCAAACTCATGATATAATAATTTCAGTGTTAAAATATTTACATTTGCCTAAATTATGTTCTGCATATACGTGTTGATATCATAACGCGTGATATGCTTACCCACTTTGCAAGTCGTAGCACATGTTGCAGGTGATACACATTCAGCGTTACTACCACAATTCTGACCGAGATCTGGAATATAGTTAGTATGTATGAATAAGTAAAGCAGTGATGTTTAATATGCTAATTATGATGTTTTTCTTTATTTTCAACTATTATAAATATGCAGTTTGTCCTTTGTTAATTTATAAGTAATTTATTACCCTTCTTGCACACTAGCGATGTATCACACACATGGTTTGCGATGCAGTCAGTGTCCGCAGCACAGGCGACGTCAATATCTGGCAAAAAAGTAAACATAAATAATTTGATTGTAACAGTGACATTTGTTTTACTTGAATCATGGTTATTGAGACTAGCCTTTTATGCTCATATATTAACCGATGATATGTTGAAATGGGATATGTTCTTTAAAATATATTATAGATTTATATTCTTTGGCTTTATCTGGCTTCATATATCCATCAAATGGTATTGCGTGATGAAAGAGATAAACTTCAGGGAGGTAACAGTTTAATCTTTCATAAAGTATGAGTACAATACTTTACTATATTACAAGTGACTTTGATTACATAGTTAGCATGACTTATGTGGTAAATCGGATATTTACAAATTAAAATCGTATCAGATCCTGAGTATACTAGTTTAAAAACGTGCATGTGTGCACCAATGAAAACCCAATATATGTGCCTTATAATGAATTAATAGTAATGTTAAAATACATGTAAGAGATACTGATTAAATTGCTCACTTGAACCACAAAGAGTTGAAGCTGCCGTGTAGGAAGCTTCACATGCACACTGCACAGCAGTAGTTGAGTATGAAGGACATGCAGCGCCGGTGACACAGCTCGCAGAATTGTCTAAAGTGCCGTCGTTACAATCTTCCCCATGTCCTGGAATAGTTTTATATATCGCAAGTGCCGTTCATTTCATATCTAAAAAGAGAAACTCTATCATTCATAATCATATAATTTAGGATTGAGCCTAATAAAACTAATTACTAAATGCTTATTGAGAATAGAACTAAATATAAGTGATGTGTTATAGTGTATTGAATGGCATCTGCAATTCACGGTATAAAAACAACGTATGTAATGTAAAACAGGTTACCGATTTTGCACTTCGCTGGGGAAATTTTAGTATCACATACGCCAGTGGAACAGTGTGTTGCGCTCACGCAAGTTGTTCCAGTGTCTGAAAATGAGTCGCCAAGGATACGATGCTAGAAGTAATCTAAGCTTTAAAGTGATATGTATATGCTTTAATTGATGTATCCATCTAGATTTGAAGTAATATTTAATTAACTGATATAGGTCACAATTTAAAAGTTCTATTGCAACAAAATTTTATTTCAACTCTACAATTATTTAAGTCATTATTGCAACAGCTATTTGACTAAACACTTTATTTATTTGTATAATGGGCTATAAGAAAACTAAAAGTATAGACAGTAATAGAAATAAGAATAGGATAAGCCGAATTTAATGAGCTTACCCGCCTCACAAAGTTTCGTAGTTGCATCTACAGTGTAGCCGGAGCTGCATGCACATAATGTGTTGGCCGTTCCTGTACACGCGGCGTTAGAGACACAGTAGGCAGAATTGTCAGTAGTGCCATCATTGCATGTGTCGCCCTCCTCTAAAATTAAATTATTCGGCCTACAAATAAACGCTTTTTCTGATTTTTCCTTGACGATTATGTTTTAATGTGGTACGTGGTGAACCCATGTTATATTGGTAGCATTTCAAAGCTTGCTGATTACAAAGATGAAACAATAAATGACCAATGCTTCATTAAACAAACAGTTATAGAATTTCTTCTTTTTTCATTTCAGTGATACTGATATCGGACGTAAATGACCTATTTATTTATGGACACAAATATTTTTTTTAATTATTTCCTATTTTCTTTTTCTGCAAATAAGTCTCTTATTATATGGAGCAAAAACGTAAAATATTTACATCATAGGAAATGATCAGATGTTTTTTGTCATTGCAATTTTAATATAAATACAAGTTGATTCTCTTCAATGGTCCATAAACATAAGTTTTGTAGATATATATAGATATTTTATATTTCATGCTAATACTACCAGGGCGCTTACTTATAGCACAAACTTGGGGATTACTAAAGAGGTCGCATTTCCCATTGGTTATACAGTCCGGGTCACTTGTGCAAGCCGTACCGTAGTCTGAAATAAAGGGTTTGATTATATTTTATAACACGTACACATTAAGTCGTCGAATCAGCTTCTCTGTTAATGATGATCGTTGAAAATTAAGAGTTCTATTTACAGTACAAGTAGTTGATGTAAGGTCAATTCGATTATATTTATGTGATTGAGGACTCCAGTATATACAATCTAGGTCTAAATAACATATGAGCAGACACGTGCACGCGGACATCTTTTTGTACCTTACTTCATCATGGTATGTCTACATCGTATTTAAGAGGGACATTTATGAAAGCCCAAAAAGAGTGATTTAAGACAATATCAGTTACACGTATATATTTTATTTACAACGACTTGAATCCCAGCCCTTCAGCAACTTTTACAACTACTTGTTGCTACAGGTACATGTGCATGTATACATAGTGATAACATATTACCAAATGATAGGCTCTTCTATTGAACTAAAATGATGATTACATGCAGCGTTATCTTGCACAAAGCTGCGTTACTTACTTGCTTTACACGCTGTGCTTTCTTTGGTGTAACCATCGGCACAAACACACGTAGTAGAACATTTTGAATTTGCCACAGTGCAATCGCAGTCGAAGGTGCACGTGGCGTCTAGGGCAACTGCATTATAAAGAAAATGGCCACGCATTATTGGATGTTTAATGCTGCAATTTCGATGCAGGATGACATCAGAGGACGAAAGTGAAAGTTTGCAATTACATATAGTCAAAGCTTCAAACGAAAGGTCAGGCCGCAGGAAGTAGGATGGGGTAGGTCTGAATTGTTTTGAATGTCAAATAGTTGTTAATTATATTTCCTATCAAAAGACCGAATGACGACAATGATTTATGATTTATCGAATTGATAGGAAAAAATATTACCTGCTATGGTTAGTTGCACGTTTGCAACAATCACCAAAACAGCAAACAGAAAGCTCGTTTTCAAAATCGCGTTCTGAAATAAAAGCAGTGCGTATAATGGATGAAACTTGCCTGTAAAAAGCATTTTAATATAACTTCAATATACACTTTACCAAGCTCGATAATAAAACGCCTAGATATGATACCTTTATGTCCTCAACCCATTATATAATAAGATATGACAGACTATCGATGCTTATACACGTCAAGTCTGTATAAATATAAAGTATTGTCTTTCATTACATAAACTTTAAAGGTCATAAGACCAAGATAATTTATCATATGAATAACCCCAGTGTCGTTCAAAAAGCGTTCAATAAACTATAAGAAATTTTCTTATTTTGAATTACCGAAATTTGCGCTTAATTGCTATCATCGTTTGATTCATCGCATCGATCTTGATAAAGTCGACCACGATTGCCTTAATTGTTTACTTCTGATCACAGTGAAGTGACCTATTGTGTGGCAAAACACTTTGTTAACGGTGTTATTTTGCGACATGACCGGACTATGAATTGGGGTTTGTGAAAAGGAAAGCATTAACATTCTTAGGTTTTGGGCAAAGTTTACAGACAATGTGTAGCCCGGTTACAGCTACTCATTTTACGTGGGCAAGCCTATAATTAGCACTAGTACACTGGATCCCCGTTTAACTAACCACCGGAAAGACGGATAGTATGTAAAGTAATAAACCATACAAGATTTTCGCTAGCCTGCGGACTCAGAACTAGATTTTGAAAGAGTTTCGTTTGGATCATTTTTATGTTTCTACATTTAAACAAAATTCTTGTAAAAGAGGTAAACCATCATCAGAAGTTCAAATAAGACATATTTGGTCATACTTCTATATTGTTAAAATTTGCTAAAATGCTTCACTTTGCCGATAAGAAGGACATATGGTTATTGAGAATATGGCATATGCTGTATAGTGATTGTTTGAATGGGAAAAGAAATTAAATAAACAAACAACTGCATGACATAAAACGTCACAAATATCAAATCGGAATTCAAGCCCTTAAACATTTCGCTTTTTAGCAAATTCTAAGATTGAATGCGCATGAATCAATGAATTGTTACATATCGATAAAAAAAACAGAATCATCGACAGTTGTGGAATCCCATACATAATTTAACGACCGTATATAGGAAAACGGCTTTATTTACAAGAGCAATGTATATTCTCTGCTATCAATCTTAATGCTTCCCCGATCTCCGTTGACTTGTAATGGGTTGCAAATGTATACATTCAGAAAACATCTATTTGTTTTTAATATGAATTATGTTGCACGAGAGTGTGGTTTTGTGTTGTGTGGGAAACCTGAGTTCCCTGAGAAACCCACTTGTCCGGCTTGGTGACCACTAACCAAACTCACATGCCACCAGGCCGGGAATTGAACCCAGGTCGCCAACCACAGCGCTAACCTTAATATCATTTATATAGCAAGCTTTTAGTCCAAAGTCTTCTGTATTTCGCTAACCGCTTGACTGTTTCTAGTGCTATCTGCATCTAGTCGTTGGCTATTTGAATGTTAATGTATACGATTGTCTGTTTTGGGTGATTTATAGTGCATATATATGTTTGTCAAGTTCATATTTCTCCGATGATGCGTACGAGCTTAAATTTGTTCTTATCTTGATAACTATTGGAAGCAACGGACCTCTTCTGTTTCGCTGAGCGTTTTTACCCGTGATTTTTATGAGGTTCATTTTGGTTGTCTTTAGATGATTGCTCCATGTTTGTTTAAGGCTGATGGGTTCTCATAGAAGTTCTCAATGCCTGTTTATAAAAACACCACAGTATGATTGCGTACATTGCTGTCATTCTCACCAATTATTTTAATTCAAATTAGTACGATGAATCCTTTTTACCACATAATTTTAATCGACGTAGGCGTAGACGGATTTAAATCTGAGCAGTATAGTCAGCCATTGTACTCATAGTCCACGATCTAGAGCGCGAGTTTTGTGCGGTATTGACTTATAATATGTACGTAAACGAAAGTATTAACACGCTTTATAGATTTTCTTAGTAAGATTTAACGTATTTTATTCGCTATCTTATTGTACAAATACTTGTATTCTTGTACAAATGTAAAACAAATCCATTTCTTAGCTTTAAATCCTTTAAGTACAGAATTAAAGGAAAAACGCAACTTAAAAATGCGATTGTCTCAACCCCCATGCCGAACGTAATTAGAACACAGACAGGAGCACGGTCACTAGAGTTTGAGGAGACAAAAACGCTTATCAACATCATAATTAAGGGAATTTACTGTTCGAAATATGCATTGGTGTTAAATGGCATAATGCAGATGATTGCCACGTTGTTTGTATGAATTAGGCTCTTCACAAAAACTTCAACTCATTCTTAATTTTATTCAAGAAATGGCTCCTGCAACAAACTTTAACATTTGTGGTCTTTTGGAAATTTTTTTACATTTCCTAACAAGTAAAAATTATTATTCTTTAATATAAGGCAAAAACAGGTATGCATGCGGTATTACATAAGTTTGAATTATTAACCTCAATCTGCTGATAATAAGAAAAAATGATAAACAATAAAACAGTTTTTTTTAGAGATTTAATCATGCAGAATGTGTCAGTAGACTGTTCTAATGGTCAATTCATTTCATTATAGAGTTTATATAAGTCTAATTTTCTACGTTATAGCTTGTTTCTATATTAACTGTAAAATAAACGTACGTAAGATTACATATTTACCCAAAGTGAATTTCAGACGATGTGTAGATTTGCAGCACATGGTAATGAAATATTGAATGTTCATAATAAATACAGATTTAAAGCAAAACTCGCTTCAGTACTACAGCACTCTTGTTATTATTACAGAAACGTACATAAAAACTGATACAAATATTACAGAAAAGCTTTCAGTTTTTTTTTTCTCAAACAATAGTTAAGAAAAGAAAAGAAAGCAACTTCATAAACTCGAAACAGTGGGCGAAAACATAAAAATTTATCTGAACGAAAATATTTTGTCGAGTTATATTGGGACTCTGCACATTTGATATCGTTGGCGAACGTAACATCATATCATGTCTTTCAAGGACTTAACATATATATTTTAAAGTTATACTTCGCAAAATATTATTCGGTAGATTCTTAGTAGTTTGTTGAAAAGGCTGCAGTGATTTGAAATCTATAATTATAAAAGCCTACTGGTTGTATAGACAATTTGTAGCGTTAAAGTTGGGAATATTTATTTTTGGAAATGTTATTTTTACAGACGCGTAATTTTAATGTGACTTAATCTCCTTGGTTAAATGCACTTATCCAATATGACTTATTTTTGCTACCCTTGGTATTATAGTTATGACAACAGCAAGACGTACAATTGTAGGGGGAGTAGATTTCAATATGAAAAAAAGAAATTTATCATTCATAAATGAATGAAAACCAATATAGACTGCGCTTATAGATAACCTAGTAAAATACATAAAATTGTAAGCAAATGCAAAGAAAAAGAATAATCGTAAAAGTACGTTAGAATTGAGGAGTAAACGACGGTACATATATTTTTTAGAGAATTACTTATGAAATTAAGCATCTCTCAGAGTTTGAATAAAGCGGACACAACGATAATAATAAACTGTTTCTTCAAAGTTTGGTAGTAATAATCTTAACGTTTTTAATATAGTAAATTCATTATAATAAACACTTTTATACCCTTATTAGAAATCATTTGTGAAGCTAATAAGTTTTAAGCAATAAAAAAACGTCTTTTCATTTATTTTTTTATTGAAATTCTTGATCTGAATCTTATTAATCTTACGAAAGTTTGATAAGATTGCACAATTGATAAGATTGCACAATTGTGTGTTTCACCTATTTGAAAAAGATATATATTGCGGTTTATTTGCAATTTAATGCAAACTGGTCTACTGTTTTTAAACTAATCTCGCATAATTGTGTCAAGTGCGAAGGCTTTTAAAATGTAATAGATTTTTTGGATTGTTTCTCATTGCAAAACCAGACTTTCTTTTTGTTCAGTAAACCGAGAATTCTTCAAAAGGCATGAAATTGAAATTCTTAAACATGCGCTAATATATTGCCTCAAAATTTGTAATACTTCAAATTACGAGATGCCCATAACAAAGTATAGTACAGTATTTAAAGTTAAAAACGATGCAGTTGATTATTTGTAAACCTAACAAAATTCTGAACAGTTTTCTTTAAAATTAGAGTCGCATATTCTTTTTAATTAAAGCTTGGTATATATTTAGTGAAATTTGCTTAATTACCTTACTAAACAAAAGTGTTTTTTTCCACAAATATTTTGTAAGAGGAATAAACAAGTTGATTTGTTGCCAATTGATAAAACGTTTTGTCCGAATCTAGAGTTCAGACTGTCCGTTTTCAATGGGCCTGATGCTGTATGATGTTAGCAAAATACGTTTAGTTTTGCGACTCTAAACATTATAAACGTATCGACAAAAGTATGAAAGCACACAAAGTTTTAACATTTACTGTTTAACATGGCAAAAATTATTCATAGTTCGATTGCATTTGATTTCGTTTAGGTTTGATATATGGCTTGACATCAAAATCTTTAAAACAATTTATGCGAAACGAAATCTAAGTAAAACAAGTTCCAATGAATAAAATAAATAAATAATGGATACATTCAAGAAAAAAAATATATTGAAAATGCACAAAAACCGTTTTTGTGAGTGCGAATAAAGTTGACCAAAATATGTAAAGAAATAAAAACAACTTTTTAAACCCGAAACGTTTGCATAAATATACCGACGAATTGGCATGAAACACATTCATTTGAGCGAAAACGTGAACTTTCATTTGATCGAAAATATTTTCTTTATTTGAGACTTAGTCTACTTTACGTTTTTGGCAAGCGTAACACTATATAATATTCCTATCAATAATTTTAACAATTTTTACATTTTTAGCATATTGAAAAGTAAATTCCGTTTCTAAATTGTACTAAGTATATTCGTCTTGCCAAATCCCATGTAGTAGATGATGTTGTTGTGCATAATCTAAATTCAGATCAGATGCACTAATCTGTAATATAAGTTAGAGTCCTAAACATTTTGAAATACAAATTATATTTTCACTTTTTTGCCATCTTATTAAACATTTATTGATAAAAAACATTTACAAATTTTCAGGCAACCGAAAATTGATAATATCAAAATCTTGCCAATTAAACGTACGTTGTGCATTATAAGAAAATTTTAACACCAAACAGATATAATTTAATCTCTCTGAATAATAAAATAATTTGAAATGAAGACAATTAAAACGTAAAATGATCCTACCATTTTGCTGTCCTGTTTTGTCCTTCAACAGTCTGAAACTAGAAATTCAATGAAGAATTGACGCCCAGAGCACAAGACGCGCTGTCTTTTATACACAAAACGTTGACATGACGCATTATTCCATCAAGACCATTGGTTCGGCGTTGCGAACACAAATAGTTGAGTAGTAACGATATCACGTGGATATTAAAACGAATTCGAATTGGCCACTTGCACAACGTCTATTTCAGTACATGGTTACGTGAGTTGACATGCAAGTCCCCGTTCCAACCTGAAACATGAACTGTCTAAAGATGACTCAATTTTGGCAATGAAATTTGAGTAGATTTTATGTGCAACCCTTGCACAATCTTACAGATAAATAGCATTATTTTCTAAAGGGTGTATTGGGGTGGAAAGTGATAAGCATGCTGAGACTTGTTACAACTTTTTAATACCGCGAATAATTCATGAAAGGATATAAGATAGATTGCTCAGTGTAAATATTTTAATTTTCAGTTTGCCGCAAATATTTTCCAAAACCCGTAACAAAATAGTCAGTGTTTTCTCAATATGAAATTTATACATTATTCATTAACCTAGTTGTACTTAGCTTTAGTCTACATGATATTTTAATGTATCTTTTTTATCGGTGTATCATAATATGTAGTCTCTTTACGATAAGGGAAGTCCAAGGGTGTCAAGAAATTACAATATTCAATGTTTGTGAAAAATTCGCTGGTGTCATCCTACTTACACGCTGAACAATAATGCCTCATCGAATATTGAATGTTTATTATAAAAGTGGCCTTTTTGACAGTGGCAACGTCAACGAACTCACTTGTTTCATCGTCGTCAATTATACGTATTCCCTGTGATCAAACGTCATTGCAACACCACAAAAGTTTTTTGCATGATCAAAAATATTCAGAACATATTGTATTCATCGATATATGGCTCAAATTGATTAAATACGCATTCACCTTAGAGTGTATGTACATATTACGAATGCCATAAAATTCACACAGAGATATGGGACAGTCATGTTACAGGAATCTATCATTTCCTCAATATATAAATAATATGTCGCACTGTGTTGTGAGCATCCCCGCTATAAAGTATAGACAATATAGAAGACGAGAAGTCGAAATTTACCAAGTTAAACAAATGCGAGCTCACTGAAGTAGTTTTGTAACGAATTTACAAGAGTTGCTGGCCTTCTGTCTGATGATCAATCGCTTTGCGTTTAGATGTTAAACAATAACCACCCTTCCGAGGATCTACCGACCACAGCTGCGGTACTGGTTGGTGCATGACGACAACAAGGTCAAGAACATGTCCGAGACATGGAGGGGTATGCGACAATAGTCGATATAATGTCGATCGTTTTGCATGTTGTAAAGACCAAAATAAAACGCCGTGTGCACAATAACTGTCTTTAAGGGTTTCGATCTGTTTTTTCATCAGCGAATAAAGTGCAAACGCCTCGGAGGTTTAATGACTGACTCACCATTTTGAATGTTTGGTCATGGCCTCTTTCGGTACATTCGTCAAAAATCAGTCATTTGGAGAAATTTGCCGAAAAAGACAACGTCACTTCCTTCCTCTACCACGCAGAGCTTCAGGTGCGGTCCTCACGCATCGATAGGTTTAAATGTTTTACATTTCAATTTAATTCTGTACTAAATTTGGCTCGAAGAGCGATTGCAAACAAAGCACACGCGCCAATGAATCTCAACAACTTGTATAGTTTTTCCTTTCTCATTTATTGAGGCAGGGTCCAGCGTGCAACCTTCGAATATACAGCCAGTCGGGGATATTGACTTAAGCGGTACGTCCATCAAATAGTAATGAAGGCTCAGCTGAGACAAATACCTCACCGGTGGCCATCGAGATATGTGGTTTGCGGAAGCCAAACATTTATAATGAATTTCCTTTTTATCCTACAATGTAGGTTGTTCCTTTAATTACGAAACATATCGCCACCGTTGGACTGTCGATTAACTGATTGGGAAATAAAACCGGTAAGAACGCCGTGAACCCGGGTTGTTTAACCCAACAGTCGCCGCAATGATAATGGTGCATCGCTCTTATGACTATGATCAAACGTATTTAAATTATATTTTCACAATGACAATTTGCACGATCATACTATTGCACCGCCTTCTCTTGGGGGCAATGCGATAACTTGAAATTAAGACTTTTGAAAAGGGTATTTGTTCGCTTATTGAGACAGATGGATCAATGCAAAAGCTGACAAATATCCTATTTGAGAAGCGTTTTTTAATTGAACAGTCGTAAAAGAGCTATTCAAACGCGAAAGGCCATGTACAAAACTTGCCCGAGGATCAATTCAGGATGTTAGAGTGATTGCTGGTTGAATAAGTGCATCATAATTACTTAGCTTTATTTCTGTTAAGGTAAAATAATTCCTTTTTGTACTTTTAATGCAATGCATACCTTAAAATACATTTAAATCACCAAATTGATATTAAATTTAAATATTCGAAAACGTAAGAAAGGTATTCCGATATAAAACAAGACAGTGAAAACCATTCAATGAAATCGTTTTCATCGACTATCATCGTAGATGCTTGATGAGAGTAATTAATTGCTATGACGTAGCCTTTTTTTAGTGGATCTACGTCCATCTGTACGTTTGGTAACCCTTCTCTGAAAATGAGTATAGCATTACTTTAACGTACCATTTTAGGAGGAAAAATACCATTTTTTGAGTTTTTGCTTTAACTATAGAGAACTACACGGTTATAAACTGTATCTAATTACATCAGTAGATGAATCTTAAAGTCACCGATATGAACCCATATTCCTTCACCTGAAAGAGTTTCTACATCAACTCTTTCAGGCAAGCCACGTCCGTTTTAAAATACTGTCTCCGATTATTTAGAGTATCAGACCTCTCTGAAGCACGGGAATTAAACCGTACATTGTTCAAACCGGAAGTCGGGTTGGCCTGAGATTTGTATATTTATAAATTCTTGGCTTACTGATATTGCTAGTCCACTTTTTACAGTTCTCATAGAAACACAGCTCTATCCGGTTGTGGATTCATAGTGGTCGTCATTTCTTTTGGTATAGTCAGTGCCTCTTGGCTAGGAAGGGTTTAAATGCGCGTAAGTATGTTTTGCGTAAGTGTTTTATGTAAGAGATTATTATTATTGGAACTGATTGCAAGCGTCTGATGATTAAATCTGACATGTTATCACATGTTATTACTTTTCTTCCATTTTCACGTCTTTTAAATCGCTGCTAGTTTCATTAGTGCAGACACAAACCTGACGTTTAATACTACCAATTGTATCTTGGAATTGTGAAAACTTGTTTGTCGAAGCTTTAATATGCGCATCTTAGAATTATTTAAGATCAATCAACAATGCCAAGATCGTATTAAGTACTTTGGAAAATATTTCTATTTTGACGTTCTTGAATACTCGCAGCATCAGTCCCAACACAGGATTTCAGAATCATTCCATTCATATTTAGCTGTTAAGATAATGGAACATCGTTTGTTTTCTCCATAAAAACGGTGCGTATTTTCCAAGTATGTATCTATGTATAATATTATTTAATGTCATTAAAATGCTGACTGATGGACAACTGTTTCAATTAAACAAACAACGAAATACTTCAATGTACATGTTGCGTATATAGAGAGTCGTCTTAACATTCAAACAGTGGTATATTAGCCCAATTAAACGCTCCCCTTCATCAACATATACGGTTATTGTACAGCTGTTCCTAACATTTTCTGTTGAGAAAAACACATGCCTTCGGCTTTCCGGAATACTTCATATGTTCTTGTACGAAAGATCAATTTGGTTCCGCAGCCTGTTTCTTCAACGATTCCCGTACAGTCGCTTAAACTTGCTTATCTGCTTCCGCCAAACTTCATTTGATTTTATGCAAATGCAACATACAAGAAATATGTTTCCTTAACGTTGTATACAATGGCAGTATATTTACAATACCTAAATACCTATCTTACAATGAAATATATTTTTTACAAACGTGTGCAAACCAATATCGGATCAGACAAACAAATAAGAAACCAGATTGTAACGAACATCAAAAAAACATGAATAAAATTATGAGCTAAGATTAGAGGTATCGCAAATAAAGGAAATGACAAGGCGACAATAAAGCAAACTTTTTTATTTGATTACTTCAACAAATACGTCTGGACGAGAGCGTACTTATTATGTTCGCGGCACGTCTGAAGCTGCTCTTGTTCCAGAATTGACCCTGATATGCCATGATAGCTCAACATATTGATCAAATATACATTAGTTTCGCGTGTAAAAGATAAAATGCAGGAAAGGCCAGACTCGGTGTTGAAAAACACGTTTCACACAGTTAGCAACTAGTTGGTATTACTCGTTAAGTGTTGTTCAATGATATAAATCGATAAGGGTCCTGCGTCAGTATTCCGATAAACAAACGAAATGACAATCTTCGGTCAAGTGATAGTAGTAAAAGGCGGGTCTTCCTTTATTCAACGCTTAATCGAAGATTCGAGCATGGCATCAACAAGGATTTCAAATTGGAATTAGTTGTATACCTGCCTTTAATATTAAAGATCCCGACAAAGATATTTATGTTTCTCCAGGTTTGAAAAAAAGCGTTGTTGTCATTGCTTTGCAGAAATCTTATTTCTAAAATATGCAATCTCGGAATTCATGGACAATTATTAAAAACAATATTTGACGGTCAACAAAACCCTCAAACAAGTATTCGGTGGACTGAATCTTCCACTAAATATATTAATATTCTCAGAAGAATCCGGCAAGGGGGCGTATAGTCAGTTTGAAATTACTTGGAACTGATGAATGGCATATTTAAATAGTAAACAATATGACATTGGCGCAACAGATTGCAGATAACTTAACCCTGTTGGACAATATACCACTGTTACAGTCTTTGGCCTAAAATATATGCTGAAAATCGTCTGTGATCATGCGATACTAACACATTGGAAATAAATAAGCCAAGGTTACATGCCGTTTTCGGCCAAATGCCAAGCATCGTCATTATTTGTAACTTTTGGAAGACAAGTTCTAAAGTATGTCGAATTTTCCATCCAAGTAGGAATTTTAGTCAATTGTATATACTGGATACGAGTTAAAGCACGCATGGACCGTTTTCAAAAGGAACAAACTCCTTCCGTTCTATGAATTGCCATGGGAAGCATAGTGATGGTCTAAGTCCGTTTACGAGTATAAGCATGTATCGAAAATGCTTTATTTCGACACTTCTGCAGCGAAGTAAGTTTTAAATATTGCACAGTTGATAAGATGTGCTAGAATATGTACAGATGTAAAAAAGTGAGCTCTCGCAGTAAACTTATGACAAAAAAACTTCTAAAACAGGGTTTCAGATATTATAAATTAAAGAAAACTTTCTCAAAATTTGTTTATGGTCATTATAATCTCATATTAAAGTACAATAGTAGTCTTAAATCGCTGATTGCTAATAATATTGCTCATACCGACGTTTATAGTGATGTTTTAAAGAGAATTCGTAAAATTAAAATGTTTCCAGCATGTAGTTGGACAGATAATCTCCATGAATTACTTGGAATTTATTTAAACCGTGGATATAAAGGCAATATTTTGAAGAGCACTTGCCTTCTACTTTTTGAAGATGAATTCCTGAAACAAAATATAGGGTTGAATATACCTAACATATACCTATATCCTAACATAACTAAGCTTTCAGTCCTTTGATTTTATGAAGAATTTGCTAATTCATGTTATCTTTAAAATCTTTTTTGGCTGACTCGGAGTGTATTGACATGTGACTTTATTTTCTTCAAATTTGTTACATTTTCAAATCATTTGGAAGGAAATATTAGCTAATACATGTCGCTTTTATTTTTAATAATGTTTTCCTTTATTTGTTCCCAGTTTCCGTACAATGATGCTTTTTATTATGAAACTCTATGATCACACAGTTTTAAACCTTTTATTTTATAAAGCAGGCTGTGTGTGATGTTCATAGTTTCAAACAATGGCTGCATCGTATCTTTGAAAAAGTTTTTGCATTAAATGCTTTGAATTGTATTCCTCCGTCTGCAGATAGAGTTGGGATCCCTTATCATAGAAGAACTTGGGGTTTACCTAGAGGTTTATTGTTATCTGTTTTATTGTTAAGTTTCTTCAAGTAAATGCATACTTTGATAAGATTTACCTTTTGCGTTTTATCTTTATTTAGGAATGTTGGAATAAGAGTGAGGTTTGTGCACATAAACTGGTTAAACCCCCCAGTAAATATACATTTTACTGACCGTTCCAAGGCGGTACCTAACAATCCTTGATAAACATACCTAGTTTTGTATATATAGTATGTATGCACTGTGCTGCTTTTGGAGTTTTGTACTGTTCTTCGATGTTTCTTGTTTGTAATTTTATACTCTATGTCTTTGGTGTTTACCCAGTGCCATTAAACCGGGTTTATGTTTAAAAAAATTGCTACTGAGCTTGTATTATTTAAATAAACTAAAAAAGTCGGAACTTGATATTGGCATTATAACTCAGCAACATATTGTGAAAATGATCCAAAATTTCAATGAAAACTCTCGATTGACCATGTGCAAGTCAAAGGTGGGGATATATCTACTATCAAGATTCATTGAAAAAAAACACACCTTATAATGGCGTTGCCAATGTTCTGACTTTGCTACTATGTATAAGATAATATATCTTAACCATAACACAAGACAATATATGCTTTGCTTTATATCAGATATAAGAGCCTTGTTATACAATTACCGGTTTCAACAGAGTATTAGAAGTTTTATCGTGCAAAATATCACATTTTTAAAGTGAAGCTGAAAAGGTCCTGCCCAAAATTAATAAAAAACGGAATTAAGGCATTGGCGCGACGGATTAGCAAATAATTGCACTGTTCAGAATCTTCATAAACATTTTGAGACATGTGCTGTATGGTAGTCTGCTAATATTAGCTCTGTCTGAAAGCTTGCGAACCTCATTGCTCATAAGTGGTAAATAAAAAAACGCCGATACTACATTCACCGTGTTCGGTTTATTAATAAGCTTAACTTAACAAAACCTAACAATCCCTGTTCAAGTGCACGAGCGTTTGAAGTAATCTTGATTTAATTTGTGTAAACATATCGATTCAGACTAAGCTGAAAGAAGAAGAAAGACTGAATATCATTAAGATTTGGCTTTAGGAAATAATGAAATAACAAACCAAGACTGTAATGATATGTTGCTATTTAACCTTAGTATTTTGCTTTGTAAAGATGTGTTTAATAGATATTACAATTTTGCTTTGCGTTTGGAATAATGGATATGTTTAAATGAACTACGTTAGATGATTATGTTAATATGGTATTTGCATACACATTGTATCCCTGACCTGAACCTTACGTATAATTGTATGTTTTGATGTTCTTCTTTATAAGCATGACAATTATTTTCTTATATTATCTATATCTATTTTAGCAGTATAATCATCTTGTGGAGAATGTATTATAATGAATGGTAATATGATGCACTCATTTTTCTTCAATAACTATTACTCGTCGTTTTTTTGAAGATATCGCCTGGCCACCGCGTGTTTAGGGGATTTTTACAGTGTTTTTTCCCCATTTTACATGTAATACAAGCCAAGTTGGCATGGATATACACTAGGATATGCAATATATTCAATGTTTAGTAACAGTTTGCTCAAATTTTAGCGCTTAATTTAATACAAAAAAGGCCGTTTCATTTCATTTAGTTGTTTAACCTACAGATGTATTATATTTATTATTCATATAATTCGCCGCTGGTATGAGGGACCACATTGATACAAAAATCACAGGTGTCACATTTGTGTTAAATCATTTAACGATATAGTCACTGTTTTACACACGATTTAATTGAAAAACAATTAGCCAACTAATGGTCAACTTGTTTTTAAAGTCAAGCGTTTGGAAAACAGTGACTAAATCGGTAGATGATTTAGCACAGATGTGACAATATTCATATCAAAATTATAGACTTCAAAATTGTCGTATAATCATTTGATCAAAATTCAAATTGAAAAAAATAGCAATGCTTATCGAGGTTTTCTGTTATAAACTGTAGGAAAAATAACTGTCAATAAACAATACGATAACAAGTTAAAGTTAAAAATGTGACATTTTTCAGAATATTTATATTTTTGTCCAGTGTACTATGAGTGTGCAATGTAAATAAAAGTTTTTCTTAGTTAGTGTATTTGTGGTCAATGTCAGTGGGATGCTGTGACACAACTTGCCATTACAAATCATAATATTCTAAAAAATGAACAGGACAAAATGATATGGAATGAAGCTGTAAATGTTAGACTGATACCATAACACTTACCTTTTAGTTTCAGTTATGTGAGGACAGTGTTACACAACATTTTATGGAGCGTATGTATGTGCTCTTTAGACTAAACACAATTTTATTTTCCAATATAATTGCAGATATTGACCCGCGGTATGTTTTGATGATACGGGTTTATTGCAGTATGCTTTTGTGAGATTTTAATGTCAGTGCAAAAATACAACTGGACGTAGCCACAAAAGAACATCTAAAATTAATATAAATTTACTAAAATAAGGTGTCAAGCTATTCTAAGTCCGTCTATAATTGATTCATTATTAAACTGAATAAACCCAACTTACTAAGCGAAAATAACATCCAAGATGACTTCTTTTCAAACGCTGCCATGCAATAAAGCAAAATGGACAAGCTCGAGTTTTTATTACAATATCCTTCCATAGCCTTGCACATGCGAACCTTACAATAATCAAAACTTTGCTGACCGATTGGACTCAAATAGACATGAGATATATTTCAACTACCGGTTTGTGTTTAGGTCCTTTAAACCTTTTTTTTATTTCAAGACGATGCCTCAATTGCATAAGGCATACTACATTTCTTCTCTTAGTATATTAAAAAAAATTTTTTTTGTATGCAATAACAATTGAATCTTAAACTTGTTTATTATGAGTATTATGATGAATGTTTTCTGTATTCCAGTAACCTTGCCTCATTAATATTTATTTTGTATCGTTCGTCAGTATTTATGTGTGGCTTACTTTTCCAAAATAATAAGTACTTACCTTGATACGGCTGTCGTTGATATCATTTAGGAACAAAACTTTCTTTTTAATTGGTTAATTTAAAATGGGTTTTCAATAGAAATTGGAATCGTTAAAAAATATGAGTCCCATTCAAATGTGAGTAATCGTCAACATTATTCATCAAGTGCTATCAAATAATTCCTTTCACATTCATTCAACGGTTATCAATGCCTGTTAATAACCCACTGCACCGATCAACCAAAAAAAATACAGCTATATAGCAATTATAACGGCAGCAAGGTTAGCGTACGATAAAATTTGCTAATCTTTTATGATATATACTAATTGGCTGAAAAAAAAAGATCTATAAAATGTTTAAATTTGTTTGCGAGTTAGAATTGGACTTCTTTCACTAGCCAACTGCTCAACTGAATTTGTTGACCGGGGTACCCGATCGTCAATACCCGCGGATACCTGTATAAACATGTCACGTCACAAAAGAAACACAACCAAATTAACCAGGCCGACTGAAAAATAACACGTACAGTTTGAAAATTTATGATTGTATGTCATATTTAAAGGTGAATTTCGTCCTTGCTCATGTAGGCTCAGCGACAAACGGGGAACGTTATCTATGAAAAATCACATGGAGAAAAAACACGTCGCTTCAACAAGCAGCAGGGTACAAGGCTGACGTTGAGCACTAAAACGCACTTTATTGGCAAAAGCAGTATGTGAATGTCTTTGGCAAATGGAAATATACAGAATAAAAAAATGCAATAAAACACATAATAATAATAATAGTAATAATAATAATAATAATAATAATAGTATTATCCACGTAGGTCCGGCACGACGCCGTTAATTGTCGGCGCATCACCTGATCTCTACCGTTGAGGCCGGTAGACCCCCGTTTCATTACAGACTGACCCGGGTTTTCAGGGTTCATGCCGAATTATCCCGTTTCCCGGAATGTATAAGTTGTGAGAATCGAACATCAGCAAGATGAATTATATGATCCAGACCAGAAACAGCCTAGAGTTGGCAAATTGTCAGGAAAAGTTGGCCCATCAACAGGTTGCGCCGAAGTGATTGCAAGGGCTCATTTATTTACATCTGTTGTGGCTGTAGATCATTGTAGGATGGTCACTCTCTCTTGTGTTTCTCTGGACCTGCTGAAATGCTGAAATGTTTCCAGGTAGAACCGGTCCATAAGTGACGGATGAAACAACACAGCCATTGTCACGACCCACGACCCCTATAGCTGAGCGGGAGACGCCTGTGCTGGCGCGATAATGCACCGGGTATGCACTTTTGTGGCGTGGTGGAAGTATATATGGCTCTTCAGCCTGAGAGGATCCTGGCTGGGCTGTTTGCTATGAGGATGGTTACCCACCATCTACCTCCTCCGGGTCAGAGTCAATTAGCAGGGCAGTCTCCATGTTAACCCTTGTTGCAACTGTAGCCTGTAATTTTGTCTTCATCTAGAAATACTGAAGAGGAAATAAATATAATACACATGAAAATGCTATATTATTTAAAAGTAACGAACTTTATTGAAAGCAATGTTATTTCATTTTTAGCACGATTAAAAATAACGAGTTTATTCAATTATATCACCTTTCAGTATGCCATTAACTTTCACAACAGCAGCGTCCATGGTTTGGAATGGCATATTATTATAAATACACAAAATTCAACAGTAACACGGTGGCAACCGTACTAAATTAGCCTTGAGGAATCCCAAGTTCTTTAGTATGAGCTCGTCCCTGTCCGTATTCACCCTGGCATGAACCGCTGGTCTGTGCTGTTTACTTGTCAACCCTTGTCATCACAGAGTTCTACCACGTCATAAAGGACTTCACCGCGACTCCTAGATCTGCTGCATTCTTATCGCACATTGACTTCTTCTTTGCAATATCTTTGTACTCCCACTTCCCATTCATGTACAACCACTCATCTGACTTTAACCAATCTGCAATTTCTTCCCCCTGTCCATCCCTCAAAATAAGTGGCGCAATCGTCTGTTGCTTTTTCGACCCAATCTTGCGGCGCTCAAGTGATAGTAACTCTTGGATGGATTTGTTGGCCCAAGATAGATTTGTCATATGATGATGGTTCTTCTTCTGTTACACATTCATCGCATGCTTCTTTACAGTCACAGGTGGGTTCCTGGTCTAGGAATTGTCACCTTCTGGCACTTTTTTCTGTCGATGTTGCGTCGGTGTTGGTGATTGTGATTTACGATCTGGTGAAGACTTTATTATTCATCACACTTTTTTTAACAGGCGGATCTATCTTTGTTCTATTTTTCAAAGATGATACAACATTTACAATAGATGCTTCTTTCTTCGACAGATGATAGAAAAATGATGCTTATTTATGCTCATATCGGTTCATACATTCTATCGCGGGACACCGGATGACACGATTGCTTCGTCAGCGCTCGACCGGGGTTCTACCGGTTTGAACCGGCAAGATCTGTATAACATCGGGTGGACCTAGATACTCGCCGGCGCGTTAATCCACCGAGTCAGACCGGGGTTATACGGGAACATCCGACTACCAAATCAGGGGCACACGGGGATAGCAACGGTAAGATAAAAATGCATTTTTGCGGGGGGAGGGGCACAAATGTCCTGGATCATCCCGGATCAAGCCGGTAAACCGCCTATTTTTACCGGGAGATACCGGAACCAGAACCGGAACAGTAAGATCTACGCTACCCGGGGACCACCCGATTGATCCGGGGTGTTCGTTGTTAATCCTTAGTGGTCCGTGTTAGGTCCGGCATTGGTGTGACTCTAGTTTAAAGTTGTTGTCAAGTCATAAAAATCAATTTTATCGTATGAGTTCGATTAAGGTGTACTTAATTGGACTGTGTTTGAACATTAATAATAAGAGGGCTTTTTGACTTGTTTTCATGTTCTATCCATATGTGTGTAAGAGAAATATATCATGATATATCTTGCAATCAATCATTACGAGTCTAGTAGCAAAGTAACTGGCTTAGAATCTCCTTTCGTATGACATAATACAAACAAAGGACTCGAAAATCTACAGATATATTTCAGTTGTATCCGAACATATCAAAAGAGACCAGATAGCTCAACTCGAAAAAAAATCAATAGATAAGATGTTTATTTGACATGAAACTAATTACGGGGGATTTTACATAACCCCCAGACACGAAGCAAATTAGGGTAAATTTACCACAGTGAGTATTTGCACATACTTGCTCCTGAGGGTAAATGAAATTTAGTAGCTGCATAGCGCATGTTGTGATAGTAAGGTTGGACCTTTCATGTAGAACGCCTCACTTCAGCTGTTGATGACAGTCGATGATAACGAAAATTGAGCTTGCATAACAGCAATTGAATACAGTCTTCATTTTGTACGTAATTTCTCCCAAAAACAAAATCTCTGAAAATAGTCAAATCCTTTTAGCTAAATCGAATCCGACATGTTGACCATATACAATTTTAAGGTCACTTTAAAACCTTTAACGTACTGTTGCTGTACATGGACAAGCTAAAATAGTATGTTGGGTTTTGTCATAAAAAACGCGTTCGCAATTTAAACACACACACGGAGTGCAGTAAAGAGGGTTAGGTTCTAGTCACAAGTAAGCAATGACGTGCGCAAGTTTCAAGTCCGAGCGGTTATTTGCTGACTGCCACACAGTACATGGTTCAATTTGTTTATGGAGGTTTTTGAACAGTAGAAAGTCCCTGTCACTGGTAAGGCTTTTGTGACATAAAGTAAATTATGTCTGTTTAACGGTTTTATTGACAGTGTTTCCAGCACGAGTTCGTACGTGCTACATTATGCAATATGAAATCATTAAGATTATCTTGTAAGCGGTATTTGTTTACGCATATGTACAAGTCAAGCATTGGAATTCTTGTTTGACGATTAAGAAATGTTATATCTGTTCTTATAAATGTCACAGGCATTTCCATTATCTTTTGCATGAAAGATAATTGGCGGATCTCGACTAAGCTTATTAGACGATATAGTCCAATCATTAACCTATACAGGTTGGAACGAATGTGTTTATTAAAGCCTTGGATCATTTTAACAACATAATGTTGAGTTCATTTGGTAATATCAAGATCCGATGCCTTGAGGTTATTACACAATTTGCATCCATACAAAATAGTTAGAATAATGATTTTTCGATATATGCTTACGGACTTTAGTAGACAATAACCCTCGCAATGTAGTTCACAACATTTCATAGCGTGGAATGGTTTTTGCCCTTTTGGCACCGTTCTTCAATACGTGTTGTTGTCTGGATCCCATATTTAGAGTAAACTAATATCTCTGAATGAGTGGAAGATTCGACATAATTAAGCGAATGTCCGGCAAATGTTACTAACACTGGAACTGACACGCATTTTGTGAAGGACTCCGCATTCCTTAACGATATCAAGCGTATGCTGAAGAACAGAGGGCGTCAAAGCAACCAGTGTGATGCCGTCTGTGATTGTAGGATTCCCTGCAACAATTGTACCAACTGTTGCGCCATAGACACACTCATTAAATGACTTGTTATTTATTCACTATAAAACTAGATGTATTTTCATATCAGCTTCCATTTGGAAAGTCGAACATTCGATCTGCATGGCTGTATGCATGCTCTCTTAAAATAATGAGACCAGACATTAAACATATATACACTAAAACGCCCTAAATCTGAACTGCCTTTGAGTAAAGAATTGATAACTATACCAACTTTAAATTTGTTTATTTTGCATGACAAACATATATTTTTATATAATGCACTGACGTCGGTTTTGAAACATAGGTCCATATATGTAAAAACGTTTCGTTATGTCATATATGGAATCAAATATTTTATTGTGTGAGTGGGGATGACGGTGCGGGGACACACCTTAGGATAGCTCCCACCCTGCTGTAGACGAAACTACGTGGAAAAGTTTAAACACTATAAATAAGCTTTATAAATTTATGTCTATTAAAGACTTACTAATGACAGACAAAATTAGGCTTGATTTCAACAAGTATAAACTTGTGTTTTGCAAACTCATACTTGTTTTAATTGCTCTACACCCTTGAATTATTTGTTTAGCCTTAGGAAAGAAATTTGCTACAAATAATATAAAATCTTGAAAAGGTAATAAAAGGTTTGTTTTTGTTAACATGTCTTAACATTTTATTTTTTTTGTTTGTCGACTTGCTTATTTTCAATGCAGGCCGTTTGCTCTCCTCGATTGAGCTGTTATGAGGATCTCAGTTTCAGACGGACTATTCATGCAAAGTCTGTTGACACATGTCGTCAAGTGACTACACAAATCAGACAAGCTTCGAGTTTGTAAAAGGATATTTCAAAAATTTTAAAGAAATGTGAAGCAAACAAAAACGATAATCCAATTCAAATATTGTTTAGTGTTCAGAAAAATACATGATTGTATTATAACCTTTTAAAACCCAATAGCCTAATAAGGGGCACACTTTGTCGGAAATAACATTGAGTTAGAATAAAATAATATCATGTAGAGATTGGCATATGAATAAGATCATTTAAAGATTGACATACAAATAAGATCATGTATTTAAAAGACCGTTACACAAGTTCAAGTGAAAATGGATACACACATACGAACGTATAAAAATATATATACAAAAAGATTATATTGATACTGATATACAATTATTTATTTTATACAAATTGATATACAAATACAATCATGTAACGTTTGATATACAAATAAGATCATAGGATAACCATAACCTAAGAGGAAACCTGCTCCCGGTGCGGGGCCTGAGCCCACGACAGCCGGAACTATAGCACGACGCTCTACCCAACTGATCTAACTGGGCGGCTGGTTCTTTGCCCCCCCCCCTTAACTCCCAATTTCCCATTTTCCTTTCAAGCCGATCCAGGAACTCTTGCCGTTTACTTCTGACGCCGCTGGAACATTAGCACGGCGCTGACCCAATAAATCTAACCAGATGGTTCGTTTCTACCCACACACACACTTACAACTGATACACAAATTAAGGAGGAAATAGCAAAAAAATATCTATTATAATCTGTTTTGCTGAAATGCTTTAGAAACGCTATTGAAAATGGAACGAGTTGGCTTGAGTAACAAAAATGAATTTTACATTTAATGTAAACCTTCGCAAATAAGCAGTAGAAGTCATGACTAAACATGCTTGTGTATCTATAGAGAGATAACAACGATCATTTGTAAATACACAAGAAGGATTCAAGAGTAGAGAACCTTATTTAAATTTTGATAAATCTATATCAAGGGATCAAACGGGGGCATCCAACTTCTAAACCGGAAGCTCACTGGGACAGCAGCAAGAATAGCATTTAAGACGCAATTTATCACGTGGTATTCATACACTGTTATTCTATCCCATAAATTTCCTATCCATATTATTTCTTGCTTAAGAACCTAGACTGATTTTTCTAGATTTATCACAAAACCAGCATTTACCAAACTATTTCCCAGAAATTCGGAAACAGCTTAAGTTTTGTCAAAATCTTTGTTTGTACCAAATCCATCATACAAAAACATTCTTGAATCCGTTCAACCTCCAAAACGTAACCATAGCCCGAGACATTTTCTTAACCAAAGGGGGCAAGATTCGAACCAAAATGTAAGAATGAGACACAATAGTAATGTCCCTTTACTGCGAACTTGAATGATGTGATGGAAATATAACAATATAATGATAACCATGACTAAGATCAAAACAAAAAATGACCCTTTTTCAAAAATACTCTTAGCCTAATTTTCAGTCCTCGAAAGAAAACGATTATTTCGAAATACACTTTTCAAGTTTGCGTAAATGTAAAATAAGGCATTTCTTTCCTTTTTGTTAATGGGAACACTAAGTGGATCAACAAATTGTGGAACAAATAGAGTTTTTACTATGCACTTCTTGTTTAATAATTAAAACAAAAATTCTACAAAATATAAAAAAAATTCGTACGATCCATTTTATCTAATAAAACATCTGGAATGAAGTTCATATTTTCAAAATCGAAAAATATACTTTCATTGTTGTAAACGAAGTCATAAAAATAGTAATCATTCATCTCTTAGAGCGGTGGCTGTATTTTCCGCTTTGACACGTGCATAGGAGGTCTGTTTGTCATAACCTGGGTATGTGGCACAACATTTTCACCGGAGGTGTCCCCGCTGATTGATCCCCAACCCGTTCATCCCCTGTGCTGGCGGGCCTCGCCATAGGAACAATACTTTTGTAAGGATGAAACTGATTAGTAGAATACTTGGAAGAGCTTGCTTTCTTCATAAGGTGTCTGCTTGACAATGACTCTTTACGTCTTCGCTATCGGAACACTAACCTGGTTTGTCATATTCGTTGACTGCTAACCAGCACCGGCGGGGAAATTGTCTGCAACTTGTATTACCTTATTTTTATGATTGACTTTTGGCAATACTTTATCTTCCATAGCACTGGTACCATCTGCCAAGTACAATCTTTTCAAGCTCTCTAAGTATTCCTGCGAACTCGTTTTGAAATTTAACTGTATCTATTTGGGCTCTTTCATTAACTTTATTTCCTTTTCTGTAGATATAATTTAAAACAAATCATTTCTGAAATCCTTCAATGTGAGTCCAAGTCAATTTTGAAAAGTAAACGCCTCGATAGCTTCCCCCGGAGGATTAAAGCTGCTTCAGTCACAATTGGTGAAAGAGTTCTTCTGGGCATGGATATGCGATGTTTAGCATCTGCCGTGGAAGGAAATTGTATCCTTAGTTCCCATACTGCATCTACAAATCAACAATGTAATCTGAAAAAATACAGAGTTCTAATAGTTCATAAAATTAGAACATTGCTGTAATAGCAATAACCTTGATTATCATTTAAAGGTGTTAAATTCTATCGAATCTTGTTATCAGCACCAATCCTGAAACAGATTAATTATGTCAGAATAATACATTCTTTGAGCAAGACCTTTACTGATGCCAATCTTACCGTATCCCTAATGACATCCCAAAATAGGTTACCAGAAGAGAAATGTGCCACATATAACTATCATTATGTTTCGTTATCATCAGTTTTAGTTCAATAATGTTGGCAATAACACAAAAACATAATGATGTCACCTGAGCATGGCAACTGCATAAACTTTCAATCTAGATAGACATTGGTACCAAGTTTGTACCAAAATGAACAGTTATGCATTTAAAAGGAAAATCATTTTCGTATGGTGGCTTACAAACTTTAGATATGTTGATTAAATTGAAAACTATATTCCAACATTAACTATAACAGGGTTTAGAAATTTTCTAAGTGCTAGCTGCGTACTGTGCCTACAAAGTAATAAATAATTGAAAGTGAATGATGCTGCAGTTAAGGAGGAAATATCACTTTACTTATAAATGTTTGGTAGGAAATCAGTACAAACTCCACTAACCTTTAGTGTGACACTGACACTCATACTAGTCAGTATTACAAACTGGGGTACACTTATCGTAATAAGCTAGAGCCGTCTCAGAAACACGACAAAATTGGTAGCGATATGGCCTTGTCAGAATGATTTATAATTGACATCTAAATAAGACTTGACCTTTGTGGCGAAACACTGAATGCCTAGCGAGACAAATCGTTTCATGCTGTTAAATCGAAATTTAAAAGGCACTGAGTAAGATTCATCTGAGACATGATCGTAACAGACGGACACTCAGACGGTAGTCATCTTTAGACTAAATTTAAGTCAGTGTGCTACATAGAATAGCATGACAACTAATTTGAAGCAGTATGATATAAAATCACTGTACAATAATGCGATACTTGTTTGCAATTTAATATTTTTTTAGACCGCATACTTGATTAAACTGAAATATACTCAGGGACTGAAATCAGTACGTTTGTATATGCAAATACATAATACATATTGCGTTCGGTTATGGGGTTATTCGAAAAAGAATGCTGTATTAGTGTTTGTGTGTGTGTGGGGTGTGTGTGTGTGTGTGTGTGTGTGTGTGTGTGCGTGTGTGTGTGTGCGTGTGGATGTGTGTGTGTGTGTGCGTGCGCGCGTGAGTGCGTGCGCGTGTCTGTGCTATGAAAATGTTTTGGCGCAGATAACTTTATGGGGTGCTTCAACGTGGGATGTCTATTCATCGAATGTATACATGTATATGCTATAACATAACTTGTCTTTACAAATAACGCTATTACCAGTGGTGAGACAAGAGTGTTTTCTATTTTAATTCAACTTGTTAAACACAACTTAATTCCTTATGTTATTTTATTTAGTTTCTTCATTACAGCAACAAAAAGTTTTATCAGATCCTTTGCGTTAATTGTGACCAACGGCAACGATGTTTTCTCCGCTTTCAAGTAGCTAGAGTATATATTTCTGTAATTATGTAACTCCTTCAGAATGAAACTCCGTACCTTCAACATAGACATATATACAAAATGATGAACTGTTTTATCTTTGACAGTTAGAGTGGATTTCCTTTAAAACTGGATCTATTTGATACGATAAAAGAGTCTTTTCAAAAGAAATAAATTAAGTGATTTTTCTTGGTGCAATTTACTGCCTCACTTAATTATTACATACCAATGTGTTTAGAAGATTTGCCGGGCGTAGCTGCAATGTATTGTAGATGCTAACAATGAAATTAAACATCGGAATATAGAGTTAGAGACTAGCACCATTTTGTTTACCATAGTTGAATAGAAACTTCTTGATTTTCTGAAAAGTATGCATAATCAATGGACGCTTTGGCAATGTACTAGGATATCTTTGTGTTCAATGGTTTAGGTCCATATTAGATAGATCACGTACGATTGAATAAACCGTTGTCTCTTTGGGCACGTGTACCTATAACTACTCATATGGTCTACCGTTATCATTTCACAACAGGGTCACCATAAAAAGCGCTTCCAATTACACGCCATTACTACGTCGTCTTCATCACCTCAATACCAGAAATAATCAAATGCATTAAGCACATTAAAAATTCAAGATTGTGACCATAAATCAACATTGCTATAAAACAGATCATCATATATTGTTCCCCACATAACTTTACCATCAAAACGTAGATTGCTGTTACCTGATCAAATTTGTTTCTGTTATTTCAGGTTTTCAGAATTTTGCTTAAAGGAAAAGAAGGATCGATTTTGTTTTTGTGTACATTTCAGTGTTTCACTTCCTATTTCTTTTTTTCTTTTTTCAATCAAATCGCAATAGAAATTTATTAATTACATAAACTATACCAGGATTTACGATTAAACAATAAAAAAGGAATTTACCTACATATATATGTAGAATGATTTTCATAATATTTAATGTTTACAATGCTTTCGTTTAAACTCGACCTTTCAAGAAAGACTAGGCTACAAAAAGAACGGGACGTCTACGGGAGATAACACCGATAGCGATAATTCATAAGGAAGACATTGGTTAAAACCACTATTACGTTCATCTATGTATAAGCATACGTAAAATTGACGTAGAAGTATATATTGCATTATTTGTCGTGGTTGTTTTAACTATTAACACTTTTGTTTGGTTTATTATTACGCGTCAGGGCGCGTACTAGCCCTTACCGTTTTATATGGCAGCTGCTCTTCACATCGTTAATCTGAAAGTAAACACATTTATATCGTCATGTTCAGCATCATTGTTGCTAACTATAGGGCTAATCAAAGGAATGCATCATTTGGAAAAATGTTCAAAGACACATCTAATCTATCCATTTTACTTAGTTAAGATGGTAAAGCTTATGATTCCACGAATGTGCCTCGGGATCAATGCGCCTTGCTCCTTGTTTAGTGATTTATTTTTACTTATCTGCTTTACGATAGTAAGTGCGCATAGTAATATATGGAACTTGTTAAGGAGTTTTTCCCGTACACGGCGCACTTGGAAGAAAGCCTTTGTTAAGTTAAATCATTGACTATTCGCACTGGGTATCGTCCGGCTTTCTAAAAAGAGGACCGCATCATTCGCGACATAAGGAATTCTGCACGTATGAAAAACTATGAAATAATCAAAGCACTGATGGACTAGGGCTTAATATAGGGGCCCGTTGACAACAGTTTTAAAAGCATTGAAAAAAAATCATAAATTGCTGTCACCACAAGAGAACACTATTGAATGGGTTAGTTTGACCAGGAGAACCATTAATGGCAGAAGCGCCGAAAATGCGTGCGAGGTACATGGTGCATGCGAAATGGCAAATGCCACGTAAAGGTTGGGTTGGGGTACCCTCATTTGAATTTCAGAACGCAGTTTATACAGACTCATTTTTTATTTTACTGGTCAGACGTCTGATATCCAAAGTAAATGTATTTAATGACCGATCAATGAGCATGAACAGTTATGTATGTTCTTGCTAGTGCATTAGTTTATCAGATCTTATAACACATTCACATATCAACGCAATGAGAGTGCTGAATGCGGCAATGCCTTGATTATACTAACAGTCGACGTTTGTTTAATAAAAACAAAACAAAATATTGTAATGAAAGTAAAATCCTCAAAAGGTTGACATTGACAATGAGGTGTGTCTACTAAGTCATCGTTTGATATGAATAAAGGGAGTTGATTAGAAATTTATGGTTGCAAAGTAAGTGTTTGGTTGCTTTGGAAGTTAAGGGTTGCGAAGGAAGTGATTGGCCTGTATGAATAAATGGAAATGCTAAAATTGTCATTGGTAACTAAGGATGTCATAGGATGCTTGGATAGTCATGTTTGCTAAGGATGTACGTTCCCGCGATCGAAGTAAGTGGTTGCCAAGGTAGTAAGTCAATGAGTGCACAGGTGGTAATTGGATGCTGAAAAGCGAATAGTTATTGAGGAAGACATTGCTTGCTAATGAGGTCACTGGTTGCAAAGAAAGAACATGTTTGCGGAGGTAGTCATTGATTGCTTAAAATGTTTTGGTGAGTAAGTGTTTTATAAAGAAGTAATTGGTTGCTAAGGAAGTCATTGGTTGCTGAAGGGGATTGCTGGTTGCTAAAGAATAAAGTTGTTGCTAAATAAGTCATTGGCTGCTAAGAAAATCATAAGTTGCCTAGTAAGTAAGTGGTTGGTAATACACTTATTATTTGCTATGTTTATGGTTTCGAGGAATATCATAATTTGCTATGTGTGTAGGAAGTAACAAACTACTACAGGAAGCAATATACCAAGGATCCGGGGCCGAGCGGTTTCTGAGAAAATTTGCAAAGATGGTATCGTATTGTATATAAAAAAAACTTGACACAGGGCTGTACTTTAAACAATCTGGGTAAAGGACCATTACATCAGAATGCATACAAAATGTAAGCAGCTGTGGAAAAGAAATAGTTTGGAAAAAGTTAAGAATTATCACAGTAAAATAATGATGAAACAATTTCGATTGATCTGAAACATTTCTTGATGAATTCCATTTAGTTTACACCAGTATTACACAACTGCTGTTTCATATTTAATAAATTACAACACACACACATTATGGTTATGAATTTATTTTTCTGTCAGACTTAAACATATACATATACAGTATCTAAAACACAAATCTATTTGATTACTCATTCGATTTTATACTGTTCTATATAAAGACGGACAACTTTGCCATTTTCAAACATATTGTTCGGTTAGAAACGTTTACAGCTGTACTAGTTTTGGTGTCTGATATAAATACGTTGTGTTATATTTTGATATCATTTAAATTTGTTAATGACCAAAGATAGATGTACAATAGATCCCACAAAATGATATTTACAAACTATATTTTCAAAGCCTTTCTTACATATCCTAAGTAATGATTATAAATATTGGACCATTAGTTTCAATACAATGTATACTTTTAACGTTTGTTTAGTCTCCCTTTACTAAGTTGCTTAGTCTGACAAACTATCCAAAACTGAAATTCTGTTATTTCCCTTGATGCATAATTGTATATTTATGTTTACCCTCATTGGTATTTTGATCGAAACATATTTATATTCACACTTAAACCATTCAGCCGCGTCGTTTATGTTATTGCATTAACATTCGTTTTGTTTCATATATGTAATTCAATGCGATGGCTAAGGAGACATATCTTTCGTTAATATCAGAGTTATACTGAATAAAGACTCCTGACAAACAATCACATTTAAAGATTATCATTTATTTCAATTTATCAAAGACATGTCCTGAGATATATAGAAGAAAAAATCAACACTATTGAAACATTATTCCCCGTCTTGTTCTGTGCGAGAAAAATGTCACTTGGAAGATAGTTTTCATAAATGATAAGTAACGTAAAAATTGGCTTTGGTTTTGGACTTGAAATGAAACCGCCTTTTCAGAGAGTTTGATTATTGGAGTGTTATAGAAATGTGAATCGACAACAGTATACACGTTTATACTTAAATGTTTCTTAATGTTAGATAGCTCAAGAAAATTGCAAATGCTCACTTACATTGTAACAATATGACGCCAAAAGTCAAACACTACCATGACTGATACATAGGTAGCTCGGTCGTTATTGCAATAGCAGATAGTTGCGAAACACTATTACAATACAAGTAAACGTTCCCATGAAGATCGTTTCGGAAATATTCTTTTCGATATGTACAGTGGGGCTGAGCGATTTTCATAGCAAAGCCTTTTTTCGCGATTGTGTTAATGATATCATTTATCCAGCACGAGTCTCCTTAAACCTGTTTTAGTACTGATCCTTTAGTGCTAAATTAAATGAAGGTACGCTTTGTAATGCACCAGTCAATTGTACCCACGCCCCAAAGGCTGGGGAAATAGCGGGAACTTTGACTTGCGGTCCAACTAATCACAGGTAAAATCTCCGCCCTGCGGAAACAAACTGCTTGTACCTGCCGGGACATTCCCCGCTATTTTTGCGCGAACAACCCCCCAATCCCAGCGCATTCACTCGGCACTGCGGGGTCACCTGGAAGGTAAACACACGGCCCATTTCCCCCGCTATCTCTGGTATACCCCCGGACTTGGGGGAGGAAGCGTGGTTACAATTGACTGGTGCATAACGTAAGAATGCAGAGTAAGATCAACACGTTGAGGACGGAAGGCATGTAGTGAGAGTGGAATATTAATACGTTAAGATAAGTGTTGACGAGCAAAAACGACAGTTTCAAATTATATAGTCAAGTCTTATCGGTATTAACTCAATGTCACATTCTCTGCTTGCTTTTGTATGAGTCCGTTTCAATATACTAGTGAGCAATAGTACTAAATATTATGTAGCAATATGAAGGTTTGAATGAGATATGTTTTCCCTCCGGCCCTGATTCTGCTGGTGACCTCTAACTGCTTGACCTAGATTTAGATCATATGCAAAAGTTTTGGTTACATCTTTGAGACTTGTTTGATTGAATCGTCCTGGTAAGTGCGCAAATGTGTGAACACATGTCGATCAACATGTACGTTTAAATGCTTATGAAACCTGCCTCTGCAAAAACCTATAAAGTGAACTTTTATAACAATTAAGTATATAAAATGATTACATATTTCACAATGTTTAATATTAATGTTTATACTTTTGCTAGAACTTTGGCAGAAGCGAATCCGCACAGGAATGTTCACATCATTAATCAATGTTGCCATTGTTACCGTTAAAGCAAAGTAGCCGTTTTTCCTTTAGGCGTAGACAGACGTCAATCTGAGTGGTATAGTCAGCCATTGTACTCGTAGTCTACGATTCAGAGCGCCAGCACCAGATGCCGTTTTGTTTTTGTGCGGTCTTAGTTGCAGAAAGGTTATCTTGAAATTAGTTTTTGTTTGAACCTTTTTTTGATAAATATTGACATAGTATGTGGCTTACTTTACCCAAACGAAAGAATTGACAATCTTTATTCATGTTCTTAGTAAGACTTAACGTATTTTGTTTCCGTTATCTTAATTTACAAATATTTGTTTATTGTATGAACGTATGACTTTAATCCATTTCTTTCGAGACTAGCTTAAAGTCCTTCTAATACTGACCAATAACAATTAAAGGAAAACAAAAACAACTGAAAGATGCAATTGTCTCAATCCCCATGCATGGATGCCGAATATAATTAGAATAAAGACAGAAGCGCGGTCAGTAGAGTTTACGGCAACAAAAACAATAATCCGCATCACCATTAGGGGAATTAACTGGTCGACATATGCATCGGTGTTAACTTGCATAAACCAGCCTGATCAGATCCAATGATTGCCACATTGTTTGTATTAATTCGGATCATTATAGAAACTTTAAATCGTTCTTAATTTTGTTTAAGAAATGGTAACTGCAACAAACTTTCACATTTCTGGTCTTTCGAACTTGTTTAAACTATTATTCTTTCAAAAATAAATATGCATGCGGTAATTCATAAGTTTGAATTACCAATCTCAAACAGCTGATTGTAAGAAATTAATGATAAACAATAAAACAGTTGTGTTTTTTTTCAAAGATTTAATCATGCAGAATATGTTACAGTAGACAGTTCTTATGGTCAATTTATTGAATTATAGAGTTAAAACACTTCTTATTTTTCAACGTTATAACTTGTTTCTATATCAACTGTGAAATAAACGTATTTAAGGGGACATAAATGCTCAAAATGAATTGCAGACGGTACGCAGTTATTTAGCACTTGAGAATGGAATAATAAACGTCCCTTTCAAATATACATCAAAACAAAATTCGCGTCAGTACTACAGCACTATAGTTATCATTACAGAAACGTGTATAAAAACTGATACAAATATTACAGATCAGCTTTCAGTTTTGTTTTGTTCTCAAACAATAGTGCACGTAGTTTATGCCCAGTTGAAAATGCTTTAAAAGAGTAACATGAATGTGTAAACAGGCTCAGGCTTAATCAGTCATCTTCAACCTAAAAAGTGTTGATACACCTACATTAAAAACTTGAACAGCAAAATGCTATAGCAATATTTTTAAAGTTATACCAACGTCTATCAAGGGAGATAACTGTTCAGCCGAACTCATGTTTACTTAATACAAAAGCAAAAAAATAGTACACAGCAAAGCTATTCACATACAAACAAGAGCAACATAAAACCAACATATTTTTATAATTTAGAAATGAGACGGAGTTGAAAATGATTTATTCCTATGCTTATCGCGTTAACTTTGTGTACCAAATTTTGTTTAACTTGTATATGACAAATATTTACGTAAATAGCATTGCCTTTAAGCAAAAAATGATTGACTATTGGAACCCATGTTTGTATATAAAATCATGTGTATAAATCATTCTTCAGTTTGCACGTGTATAATTGTTAGAAAGAATTTTCTGCTTAGAATCGCCATCGATGAAACAACACCTATGGTACAGCCTTGAAGAAATGTTGGATTGCTCGTGAATTGGTAATCGATGTCAATGAATTCATTTGTCTCGGTCCGTTATTGGTCAGGTCGACAAGGAGTGATTTACATGTACAGCATTGCTAGGAGGAGACTTCCGATCAGAACCGTCATTGACCCAACAATGCTCTTGGCTCCGCTACCTAAAAAGAAGAAGGGTTTAAGCAAGTTAATTTCAACCCAAACTTACCAAAGTCCATTGTTTGATTGTTGTGTGAATGTTGTTGTATCAAAGCTTTGTTTGTGTTGATTTATGTTTGTTTCTCCTTCATCCTTTAAACGGGTTCCTTTTGACTTGTTATGCTACGTAACTTGTTTCTGCAGTATTCTTTGTTTTATTATAACGAGAAGTAAGTATGATGTACTTCAAAATGTCTTCACATATAGGATAATGGTTTGTTTCAGGGGGTATCAACTTTAATCATGGTGTGAGTACCAAAAATAATAAGCTGTGAATGATCTTTTGGTGCTAAAGTGATAAAATCAGCTATACTAGTTGAGAAGCAGTTTCCGACGGAAAGCAGTTTCCGACAAATCGCTTTTTCGCGTACCTTCCTTAGATCTTCATAAAGAAGGTACTGCAATTCAACTATATGGTAACTAGGCAATCAAAAGTTGAAATTCTTACCGAGACACGTAAGAAACGTTTATTACTATTTAATGTTTAATGTTTATTTTTCATTTTGTACACAAACTTGCACGTGGGGGATCTGCACGCGCAGCGTATTGCGCATGCGTGTGAACCTAATTTGCATATCTATTAATAGCTACAAGGTTTTCCTTAATTGACTTATACAAACGATGATCATTGTGTACATATTTGTGAACACTGGTGTCATGCTTGTTTCGCATCCACAGTCACTTAAATGTATACAAACACAAGTTTCCATCAGAAATGAATAAAAAAATCATTGATATTCAGTCTCTGCCTGATTTCGAGTATGAATTGAATGTCGTAAATTTTAAGGTTTAAATTTTTCGTAAATGCTGGAAAATTAAATAAAATTTCTCTTATTACAGTCTTATATTTAGTTTATTAAATAAACGGAAAATAAAAACACACAACAGGCACCTTAAATATGCCCCGCATTCAAATTGTCGGAAACTGCTTCTCATCACAAGCTAATCAGAACAATGTAAGTACCCTCTTTGCGCCCCTATTAGATACACTATATGTGACGTCACACATGTAAGAAATATATCGACAATAGCAGCTTGAGCTGTAGTTATATAAAATGTGAAAAATTTTAGTATATATTTAAACACGTATAAATAATTCAATAAAAACGTTTAAAAACTGTCGGAAACTGCTTCTCAACCAGTATATATACCTCACTGAAACATTTGTTTTCTTGCAAATATGCTTCTAACTCATTTGAAATAAGTCTTATTGATAGTTAATTAAAGATGCGCTTACATCTTGATTGTGTCAAGTCATTCTGGAAATGACATCAAAGATATCTCGTTCAAACTAAATGCGCGGTGACAGTTGCTCTGGACAGCTAAACGAGCCAAAATTTTAAAACCATCTAAAATGAAATGTTATTTCACTATTTATTTCACCTCTTTAAAACACGAGTTTAGACAGTGTCTGTGATATATAAACAAGTATCTTAATCATGGAGCTCATAACGCTGCATATATGCCACGCAAACTATGTACTCACCGAAAGCTGTAACGCACAAATTTGTTCCACTCGGATTGACACTGTACCCCGCCTTGCATTGGCATTTGCCGTTGTAGCACATAGAGTTGGCGTAACGGGCTACACACACACACTGTCAGCTGTACATGCTGAGAAAAGATAAAGATAAACGTTACATAATTGACAGATCCAAACATTCTCTTATTTAAATTTTAAATATTTAACTCTTATCTGTTTGACTGACACAAATATTACTTTCTGATTGAACTACTTACGCCCTTTTTAGCATTTAAGCAATCATATCCCACACATAAGCGCTTAAATGGGATATCAATTGGCAAGGTAAAATGAAACACACATCTTTATTATAATTTAGGGTTCGACAATGTATGTTTTCCCATGTTATGGAAGATTTTTATTATCTACCGTACATAAGTATAATCAGCAGTCAGCCCATAAATGTTTTTAAACAGGTCAATCGGTTGATATAAACAGCAGATGCGCCAGAAGACGAAATACGAACTCGAACACTTAAAGTGATTATACACCAGATGGTAGCAAAATTGGCAAATACAGTTTTTTCTTAAAACAAGCATAGATGTTCCACTACAAACTGTATGAGGCCGAAAATAATCACTTTACAAGATTCAAAGATTATTTTATCTACTCTCAGTTAAGTTCATTCATTTTGTATACAGCGCAAAATGTTTTCCAAGTTTATAGTGTTTATATTAAGGATGTGAAAAACACCTGACGCCTTTGTTAAATTTACTTGAGATTTTATTTTACATCGGTAGGCAAGATTCAATGCATGTACACAACGATATCAATTTCAGAGAAGTGTTTGACAATTTCATTTTGTTTTCTTGCTACATGTTTAGTTGTAGATCTTCAAACGACTCTTGCACTGTGGAAGGTCGTGTTGTGTATTCTATTCTTTATTTTTGTTTGCCTTTATTGTTCTGGAAATAATATTCTGTTTTGTTTGAAATTAATTGATATTGCTTGAGTAATATCTTGAGTACTGTTTTCATCTCTACTATATCTTTTTACACATCTTTGGTAAATACATTCTATAACCTTTAAAACAAACTTAGTGTTCGATATTATATCTTATCAACTGGCCCATCCTCTGTTTAAATCTACATATTTTACAGATTAAAATCAATGCCGGCTGACAAATATTATTCAAAAATTACTGTTGACGATTTGAACCCTGCTATCCCATTGGACAAAATATAGTATTGATCACTATTATGACGTTTTCATTAGTTTCACGTTGTTATCGAACGACCTGCTTTCTTTCTTTGTTCTAGTGTAATATAAGACCTTTATAAAAAACGCCTCACATTCATTCAACATATTATGTAATGAAGAGCTGTAACAGGGGTGTACTTACTAGCGCCCTCACATGTCGTTGAAGACGCAGTATACGCCGCACCGCAGGCACAAACTGCGGCTGTTGCTGCAGTGTTACAATAGCCGCCTGGTACGTGCCTACACTCGCTACCGCTAGCTGTACACGTTGCTCCCACTCCTGGTAAAAGGATTTTGATATTCCGTGGTAAGTATTAACACTTGGTTCATACACAATACCTTAACGAAGTTTATTTGCATCATCATCATCATCATCATCATCATCATCATCATCATCATCATCATCATCATCATCATCATCATCATCATCATCACAATCATCATTACCATCATCATCATCATCATCATCATCATCATCGTCGTCATCATCATCATCATCATCATCATCATCAACAACAACATCATCATCATAATCACCAACACCACCATAAACTGCATCAACATCATCACCACCATAATCTTCATCATCATTATCATCATAATCATTAAGGCAAGAACATCATCAATTAAAAACATTACGGAACAAACGTGTAAATGAAATGAATATCGTGAGTTTCCGACCAAAACAATTTAGGATAACAGAAACGGTGTCAAACATATTTATTTCTACATAATGCATATCAAACATAGTAAGAACAATAAATATTTTATTTTAATTTTCGTCTTTAATGATTGAGCTTTAACTTTTCTGGAACAGTGATTTTAAAATGGATTCGCAGGACGGGACCGTATAAATTTACCAAACATTAATTGAATTGACTTGACTTAGAAATATGAACTAAATGCTACCAGTTCAAAGCCATTCCGGCACCAGACGAAGACTTATTTCATATCGATAAAGTTATGCAAAATTAAGTTAACAATGTGTGCCAACCCTTACAAAGCGGTTTGATGTTTTTTTTCTAATATTTAAATACTTCTAGTTGGTGCTGCATACTTACTAATCTACGCTAAATGAGTTGCTGAATTATTATTTTATATACAAATTAATACGACCGGCAAATAATGCTTCGACCAGGGTAAAACAAAAAGGTAATGATATGGTAAGGAACGGCCAACTTCATATCTAAGCTCTAGCAGCCCGATAATCTCACAAAGATTCGTCTTATTCAATTTGAGAAAGCTCGTATTTTGAATGATCACTATTGTAACATATTTAGAAAACGCTTACCTGCACTACACGTGTCGTCATTTAGAGCCCCGGTTAGGAAATTAGCTCCACACGCGCATACATTGGTAGTAGCAGTACACACTCCATTTGTCAGGCAATCAGCGTCAGTGCTTGCAGTGCACGCGATATCAACCTCTGTTCGAAATATTGACAACTTAATGACAAGCTTTTGAGACAGATTATTAGGTAATTAGATTAAACTTTATACATTTATGTTCGTATAAACCCCTATTTTCATGAGTGTCTGTATATAATGCATTGTAGTCTTATCACCCATCAATACACAGCAGAAGTTTCAAATTAGTCTAGTGGTAGGGATGTCCGCCTTTATCCCAGTTGGATTTGGGTTCGATCAACATCATGGTCACCTTAATATGAGCATTGTTTACTATAAAAATGTTCTCACATTTTTGCATTTGCGAAAGGGTTTTGTCACAGAATGTGTTTGTAATAAATGTTTCGTTACAGCAAACATCACTTTATTTTAATGGATATATAGATCCTTCAAGATGTAAATGTTCAAGCTTTGATGGGATCTTTACCTTTTCAGAGAAAAGTTTTAATGACATTTTGTTCAACTTGGAATCTTTACTACATAATGATATTGTTTCCAACATTTTGTAATATTGAATATTTGTTATTCAATGCTTAATTTAAGTATTCAATAAAAAGAACAATTAAAGTCGTTAGTAAAACATACTGTTTATTTACGGTGCAAGTTTGTTTCTATCGTATGTGTTAATATTCAAGCTAGTGACGAAGATGTGATACCTCCGAGGCAGGCGTCTCCAGCTGTGTTTAAGTTGTAACCAGTGTTACAAACACAGCCATCGGCAGCCGCATTCGCCGTCCAAAATCCGCTGCAAGAACACGTATTAGCGGCAACGCATGTGGTACCTGTCACTGAGCAAGTATCTGTTCCTGTAACGCACACCCCTCCGTATGTTGTAACTAAAACATATGAGGAAAAACATGCAACTGCCACAATATATATCAGCGATCATGAATGTCATCATTTAGGATGTACATGAGCTGGCCATGAATACAGTAGTCAATTTGTCTCCCGCGCAGTCAATTTTAACCATGCGATCTACAGGTAACAAACAAACGGTACACTACAAACTTAAAGTTGTTATCATTTCATGTTCATTAGCGATCAATTCATATTCATAAGCGATTATGATCAATTGTGAAACAATACAAAAACTGCTCTCAAATATCAAGCAAAGGATGTTTAAAGTTCTGTATCAACTGAAGCTCTGGTTTTACTATAAACCAAGGCAAACAAATGCTCCCGCCTCATTTGTTTGTGTGTTCGAATGCTTTTATTTCTTTGAAATCCAAAAATACATTTTGAAACGACCAGATATTTTTTTGAACACTGAATATAGCAATGTCAAAATGACAGCCACAACGGCTAATCTGCTTTGAATATTAACGGACAAACTTATGAAGTATGTGTTATTTTAAAGCGGGCACAATAAATGTTGATATGCTTACCGACTGCTCCTTGACAAAAGTAAACACTTGACAGGAGAAGACAAAACTTCGTGAGCATGCCAATATTAGACGTCTGAAACAGATGATTGTGCATGTATTTATTAGTTTTTTATCTTTTCAGTCGAACAATTCTATATTTTAAGGAATGAAAATTAGAGGGTTTTTTTTTTGTTTTAAAACTGTATCTTTTAATTTTTAATTGCCATGTAAATTAAACAGCTTATGTTGAAATGAAACAATCAATCAAAAGTCCCAATACTTGCGCACAAAGATGCGCAAAATGTTTTCTTGTGAAGCAATTGTCAAACAACCTTGTATTAATCATGGCACTGACATTTTCATTTTTAATCAGTGAGTATTTCAGTAGAGTTCCGCTTAGGATGGAGTACAAAGTTAGCAATGCGTTCATTCTCGATAATAGTTATGCGCGTAAAATAAAATACTTTTGGCCACACTGTTATGGAAAGAACACACATAATAAGTTCGCCTTTTCGCTCCATTTTTCTTCGGCAACAAAGAGTCAAACATAAGTTGTATTGCACTGCCCTTAAATTCAAACTAGATGAAAGAAGTATTGATAACTGAAATGAATACTGTTTAATCCACCACTGAACCCCTATCAATGTCCCGCTGAAAGAAAACAATGTGTTTCATCTTTAAAAAAACGCCAAGACCTAAGACTTTTTCGTTACGACGTTAGCCAGGTTACAATTCAAATACGTGATCTCGTTTCATAATATGTCTTCGTTCTGGCAAATTGCCAAATGTCATTGATTTTTACTTATAGCTAATAGACAACGTTGCACCATTCTACAATTGCTTTAAGAAATATCTTAAAAATGGTATTGTCCGATTTCTTAAAATTTTCATAGGTGCATTTTTTACGGTTGTACTCAGCTATATTCTTCGGTAGATTATCGGTACATCCCGTAGTTGGTGGAATGGGCTGTAGTGTTTTGAAATTCATAAAATACAAACGCCTAGTCGTAATATACACAATTTGTACTAGATTTGAGGATATTAATTTTTGGAAATACAAATTTACCTACGCGTATTGTTATGTGACTTAATCTCCTTGATTAAATGCGCTTATCAAATATGACTTCTTATTGCTACCCTTGTTATTACCGTTATGACAACAACAAGACGTTCATTTTAGAGGGGTAGATTTCAAAATGAACAATAGTAATGTATAGTTCATAATGAATGTCAAAGCCATATAGACTGAGATAATAGATAAGAACCTAGTAAATTATAAAACATTGTAAATGTAACATAAAAGATTTATTGTAAAAAGTACGTAAAAAGATCGATGATTGCCTGTGAAATAAAGCACCTCACACAGTTTAAATAAAGCGGACAAAAAATAAAATAAAAAACTGTTTGTTTCAAGTTTGGTATGAATAATCCAAAATATTTTAAATTCAATTTAAGGAACACTTTTATACCATTGGTATAAATCATTTCTGAAGCTAATAAGGTTTTACTTCAATTAAATATTTTTTGCGACACATATTTGTGCGATCTTCTCATTTAACTTTATATTGAAATTCTTGACAAAAGTTTGACGTAGGGGAATTGATAAGATTGCACATTTGTGTGTTTCACATATTTAAGATCGAACGATTTGGAAGATGAAATTTGTTGCAGTTTATTCACAATTGAATGCAAACAGCTCAACCGTTTCTAAACTAACATTGCATAATTAGGCTAAATGCGAAGGCTTTTAAAATGTACTTAAATTTGTTGTTTTTTTATGAGAATTTCTCATAGCAAAACCAATACCAAATAGCATTACGTTGTAAACTTAACTAAGTCCTTAACAGTATTTTTTTTTAATTAGAGTAGCATATTCTTCTAAATTTCAGCTTGGTCTATATTCAGAAGTCGTCCAAGAAAATATTTAAGACCTGATTACGAAACAACTTAATTTTCTGTTGCTTTTCTCCTTTTAGAGCATAGATAATTAAAATTTGCTGAATTACCTTAGTTAGTAAAAGTGTTTTTTTCACAAGTATTTTGTAAGAGGAATGAGTTGATTTGTTGCCATTTGATCAACCTATTTGTCTGAGTCTGGATTTCAGACAGTTCTTTGTCATGGGCATTGGTGTGAAAGTATGTTGTGAGCAGCAATACAATACGCATTGCGAATCTATAATATATATAAACATATCGAGAAAAGTATGAAAGAGCACAAACTTTTATCATTTACTGTTGAACGTTGCAAATATTATTCAAAGTTGTATGAGATTTTGTTTAGGTTTGATATATTTGGTTTGACATCAAAATCTTTAAAACAATATCTCCTAAAAAATCTATTTGAAACAAGTTCAAATGAAGAAAATAGAAAATTAAAATTTAAAACATTCAAGGAAATATCATACTTAAAATGCCCGAACATCGTTCTTGCCAATAGATAATTAAGTTGGCCACAATATTTATTGAAAAGAAAGCAACTTTCAAAACTCGAAACTTTTGCAGACATTTACATACGAATCAGCTTGAAACACACTCATTTTGGGCGAAAGCATACAACTTTACTTTATCGAATATATTTCCTCGATTTACATTGAGACTATGCACACTTTGGCAAACGTAACATTATATAATATCTCTATCAAAGACTTTAATATATATTATTTTTTATTTTTCAGCTTTGATTCTTTTTATTGTATTGCAAAATAAGTTTCCGTTTATAAAATGTACTGAGTATATTCGTCTTGCACAAACCCATGAAGTAGATGCTGTTAATGTGCATGATTAAAATTAATATTCGATGCACGATTTATGTGATATAAGAAACATTAATTTGAATTAAGAATTGTATTTTTAATAGTTTTTGCATCAGATATTCTAATAAAACATTTATTAAGAATACACAAACATATTACCAAGTTTTAAGGCAACATAATATTCACAAACAATTACAATTTACAGATTGAAATAAATAAAATCATTAGTGACCCTACCATTTTTCTGGTCTGTTTTGTCCTACAACTGTCTGAAACTAGAAATCTCCTGAAGAATTGACGCTCAGACCACAAGAAGCGACGTCTTTTATACACATAACGTTGACATGACGCACTAATCCATCAAGACCATTGGTTCGGCGTTGCGAACACAAATCGTTGAGTAGTAACACTATCACGTGGAACATTTAACAGAACTGGTATTGGCCACTTGGGCAACGCTTATTTTATAAAGATCAGTGTTACAACAGTTGATATGCTACTGCACTTTAAATTCAAAATATTGAAACCTAAAAATAAATTGTCCAAAAACTGTGTCAGTTGCGGCGAAGAAATTTGAGTAGATTGCATGACCTTGTCGATGTTTTGCAAAACAGTTTTCAAAAACATGTGCAAGGGAACTTGCTAAAACATTAATTGATAGTCTTTCAAATGATACGAAAAATGAATGAGTGGTGATAAACTATTGTTCAGAAGTAATATTTTAGAATTTAGTTTGCCGTTTATATTCTCTTTCATTGTAAAATTATGTCAGTGTTTCGAAATATGAACTATATAAATTATTAACGTAGTTTAACTTATTTGTAGTCTTCACAATTGGATGATTCAGTTTATCAAAATTCATTTGTTATTTTCATCAGACTCCAGCAATTTGGAGATGTTTGCCTAAATCTAGAAGGTTATGTCTCCGATCGGCCTCGCAATTCCGCTTGTGCAGGCCTCATTCCATGTTTCGGGGACCCGAATCGACTGTTCGTTTATGCAATAGTTAAATTATGTTATGTAATTAATTTGTCTCGAACATTGATCGCAAACACAGCAGGCTGCACAAGCGCCAGTGAAACGCTACTACTTTTATCTGTTTGTCTTATCTACTAAGGCAGTAACCATGAACACTTCTGAATGTCTTTACAGGCGGTGATTTTGACTTGGGCAATCACGATTTGGATTTAGACTGAATGCATCTTAATCAAAGTCCCACGCACGACCATACTATGTGAACCAATTAGGATATTTGTCCGCTTTAAACGCATATGTAGGTCTTAATAAGCGGACGAATATCCTATTTAAGAGCCTGTTTGTCTTTCTGAATGGTCGTTAAGCAGCTATTCAGACGCGAAAAAACAAACTCGATATCAATGCGGGATCTCGGTTTAAGTGATTACTGGTTGAACAAGTGTAGAATTTGGTTTTAGACTGAATCCATCTTTATCATAATCCAACGCACAAACATACTATGTGAACAAATCAGGATATTTGTCCGCTTTAAACGCATATGAAGGTCTAAATAAGCGGACGAATATCCTTTTTAAGAGTACGTATTTCATTCTGAACGGTCGTAAAGGAGTATTCAGGCGCGAAAAAACACAACTCGGTATCAATGTGGGATTTCGGATCAAGTGATTTTTAGTTGAACAAGTGCAGAATTATACCTGAACATAGTTTAAGTTGAAGTGGACTAATTCCGCTCTAACATACCCTTTGCATTTAATAAAATGAATACATCAATATATTACAAAATCACGAGTTTGATATCAGATAAGATATTCAAATAATAAGAAAGTTATTATAACACTTTAAAATAGAGTGAGAAAAAATGCAACGTTTACAGTATGTAGTTTTTTTATCTCCGAAATCTTTTTCGTTGATGATTATCGTAAATGCTTGATGAAGTCATTACTTGCTACAACATTGCCGTCCATTCGTTGATTATTCGTGCCATAGGTACGTTTTGCAACCATTACCTGTAGATGAGTGAGACATTCATTTTATTCACAATATTTAGGAAGTAGATTGCCATTCATTGAGTTATCTTATTCAGTAAAATTATAACACTGATGCATTTAATTGCATCAGTAGCCAGGGTGAGGAATCACGTGACTTCAACGAGGTTCTCACATTTGTCACCACGGTTAAAAACCGATGTAAACAAGCAAGGCAGTGACAGTAATTCCTAAATAACTTTTGTTTGAGAAAAGATTGGAAAATATTTCTTAGCCTATAAAAGACTATGTTGGTTTCTGCTTCTTCACGTGTAAAATATTTTAGATTTTCTTTCATATTAACGATGCAAGCCTTGGCCTTAATTTCAACTAGAAGGAATTTTGTAGAACGATGTAACGCTTTGTGTGCCGTGATTCTGTGTTTTGTATATATTTCTGAGTCATTTGTAATAGTTAAGAAATCAGACAGGCGTTAAAAGTAAGTTTTGCTCATTACTTTCATAAAACGAATTTTTCGTTAAATGTTATTTTAGTTTGTTAATAAATATCCTACTTTCAAAAAATGCTGTTGTAAACGTGAATATAATATGTGCTGACGTTAACGTGAAATTCTTCTCTTTTAAATAAATCTAACTTTGTTTGATCGGTATACTTAACAAACTTTTCATTACATGCCTTTGTTATTCTATTTTATAGTTTGTATTGCTCTCTCATTTGTGACGAAAATGTATACAACACCAAACTCTAATTCATGGTATGAATTTATATCAATTTAATCGATCTGGAAATGTTCAATTTATGTTGCCTGTAGATCATCAAAGGGAGACGTCCAAATACTCATTGTCCCTCTGTAGTTTCACCAAATGTTTACAACGATGGATAAATTAAATGGATGAAGTAATAGATACACGAAAATGGAATGCAAAATACACTTCAGCCAATCCCGTCCCATGTATGTTCCAAAGTGAAAGAAATTCAACAGGTAAGATACGATTTCATTCAATAACAAAATCGCCATTCCTAATGGTTAATCATAAAACTGCCAACACTCCAGTTAAATCCATTGCTTCGAAAATGGTCAACATGGCTTTCTCCAGAAGAAATCAGGAAATAATAAGAAGCAATGACAAAGAAATTGATTACTATGAAACTGCCTTCCCCGTAAGATGATAATAAGTATCTTGCATGGTATTTTGTGTAAGAAAGGTTCATCCCAACCCTAGCCTAGCGTGTTATGCGGAAACAAGGTTCACACATTTCAAATAAAACCATATGACAACGTTCCCAATTTGCTACTGACGACGGTCTTCAACTAGGGAGTCAATTATGTGATGACAAGAGTAGTTCATTACGGGTATCTTTAACTTTAGCCATGAGCACGGTAAGGATGTCCAGCATGGCTAAATAGTTTAATCTTCTTATCTGGGGGGAGGATTGATAGTTTGACGCCATAGAAGAAAATATCAACAACCAGACACCGTAAGTGGAATCACAAGCCTCGAGTTGTAATAATAAAGTTTCATAGTTATTTCAAATGCATAACGGCCATATGCCCATGAACATACATCAATGTTGTTCATAACATATATATTTAAATGCACTTCTATCAATCGATCGTAGGTCACAATATATATCAATACACGTATACTTGTTTATACTAACAAATTATTTTCGAAACACAAATTGAACATGGACAGTACATACATAAAACAAAATAACCATAGTGAGGAGACAGTGGTTACAAATATCATTTAATTGAGTTATTTAACATCATTATGAATATAACGGACTCTGATTTCAAAAGCTGTGTCGATAAACATTGCTAATTTCCTTTGAGTAGTCTTATTTGTATTTGTAAAGGTTCAACAAATTTGGTTATATTTGGTCTATTTAAATAGTATTTATGTATGTAATGTCTTCTTCAATAACTAAATAAAGTACATTCAAACATGAAATGAAATTCATCTACTAATCTATGGCAAACTTGACTTTTCCTTTCATATTCAGATATAGGAGTAGGTTCGTGCCATCTACCGGCCTCAATGTCTTACCGATGTGACGAAAGTCTAGGTCTTGCCAATGCTTTGCTAAATTTAACTTTATTAATATCATACAAAAATGGCTGTAACTTACAGCCTGCGAACAATATTTAATATCATCACAACCATAGTTTTAAACAAGATGTATTTGTTTATCAAACAAAGATAAATAATGGCATGTTGCTATACCAGGTAATTTTACTAGGTCTGAATCAAGCTTGTTAAAAGTCTTCATAGCTGGTCCTGGCCAAGTGTCAAACGGTGTGCTAAATGACCCACCAGCGCTAAACACTATTCCTAGATAAGTACATTTATTCAAAATTTCAAACAAAAGCCCTGTACAAAAATATTGAATTTCGCCTAATGTTTCATCTTTTTTTTTTTTAAATACCTTTGTTTAATATGCATTTACACTAATATTTATGTGAAAAACTTTCTATCTATAATAGAAATCTGTGAACAACAACAGATCATTTTGTAAATCACTTAAGATTCTGATAAAATAGACTGCCCTAAATACGTTTCCTTTTTGAAAAAAAATCTACAGCTACATTTAATTTTAAAAACTCAGATAGTTTTTGCCATTTGTGTATACATTTTCGATGTATAATGCATTTAAAGTTGTACAAAGGCCATGCCAAACCACAATGGAATATGATTATATTTATATAGACAACAACATGAATTAACTTAAGTAATATACAAACATATAATATATCAAAAAATTGTTATTGCATCCACTACATCCATAAATTTTACATAATGAGCGCGACGCTTCATTCAAAAGGATTGGCTTATAGCATGAAAAAGAAATAAGTAGTTTATAATGACGTCATAAATAAAATGGACCCAACCAGCAACAAATGCAATCATTTATTTATTCGATTCAATAGTTTGATGATTAATTGTACATATGTACGTAGTTTAATCATTTCTTGACTGTTGACTTTCTTTTACCGGGGGATGTACATGGAACGGAGTTAGCTGGAGTATATCTTGGCTTCCATTTGAATGTATTCATCACTTCATCAATTGAATTTATCCATCTTTTGTCAACATTTGGTGAAACATATGGTGGTAGACTCCGTCTCTTACAGAGGGACAATTGATAACTTTGACGTTTCACCATGACGGCCTACATAGAACATAAATTTAACATTTTAGAATCTATCAAATTGATGGGTACGTATACATTAATTTCATGAAAGAAATATCATTTGGAATAATAGTTCAATATTGAATGCATTATCGTCACATTTGAGGGAGTAGTTCAAAAAAACTTATTAAATACAATAAGCATGTTATGAGAAGAATGCACGTTAACACCAGCATCTATGAAATTCACGTTAACAACAGTCTTTCTAGAAATATCGATATTCATTAAAAGATCTAAAAGACATTTACAAACAATTCGTTTAACGAAAGAAATAAACAAAATTAACATTTTAACATATGTATGGGTTCTGAAATATTTCCTATTACTGAGAAATGTATACAAAAGAAAGACTCACGGCGCACACAGCGTTGCATCGTTCTACAAAATTCCGTCGAGTTGAAATTTTGGCCAAGGATTGCATCGCCAAACTACAAGAAAATCCATAATATTTCACACTTGTAGAAGCAGAAAATAGCATAGTCTTTTATAGGCTAATATATTTTATTATCTCTTTTCTCCAAAAAAGTTATTTAGGAATTACTGTCACTTTCTTGCTTGTTCATATCGGTTTCGAACCGTGGTAACACATTTGAGAACCCCATTGAAGTCACGTGATTCCTCACCCTGGTAGCCGCCGACATACATCCGATATTTCTTCAATATTTCTTCACCGGTAAGAATTTCCATAGCAACGTTTCTTCGAAACACACATTTTGAAATCCCTTTTATTGACTGTCTCCGATTATTTAGAGTACGGGAATAAACCAGGGATTTTTTCAACCCGGAAGTCAGGTTTGCTCAGAATTTGGGTAAAATGTATTTTCTCGGCTTAATAAGACACACTTTTCTGTGTTTTCCAAATATTCACGTCTCTATCCGGAAATGGGTAAGGGTGCAGCCGCAACTGTTTCTATTATAATTTGTGCATCTTGGCCAGAAAGTTTTAAGCAATCAATTATGTTTCGAATTGGTCAGCAATAACTAAAATGTTCTATGAATTTGGAGTTTTTTTATCACATTTGTTTTGTAATAATTTGGCATTAATTTTCACGTATTTAAAGTCGCTGCGTGTTTCATTCGCAGACACACACACCTGACGTTTAATACTACCAATTTAAATTTTATCTCGGAATTGTTAAAACTAGTTTGTCGAAGCTGAGTGCCTGTACTTGACGGTGTTGGATTTGCACAATGTACATGTTTCGCACATCGGCAGTCGATTAAAAATTCGAACTGGTGCGTTTCAGCCCAGCATCCACGGCTTTCTGAAATACTTCATATGTCCCAGGACTTAGGATTAGTTTTGTTCCGCAGTATATTTCTTAATTTTAGACCAATTTCTGTCTAAGTCTCATCAAATATCTTAATCATCTATTTTTTCAATAATTTTAGTGCATAAAAATCTTCCGCCAAACTTTTTTTTGTGCTAATGCAACAAAATGAGAAAAGTGCTTTCTTAAGGTTTAAAATCTTGTGCAGACCAATATCGGTGGCATTTAAACAATTGAGACACCAGTTTGTTACTTACGGAAATAACACCAACATAGGGCTAGGATTAAAGGAATCGCAAATAAACAAAATGATAGTGCACAAATAGATCACACTTTTTTGTTGACTATTTTGACAAAAGTGTTTGGACGAGTGTGGACGTATTATGTGGGCGACGTGGGTAAAGCTGGCCTTATTTTACTCCTAAAAGCAGCAGGTAAATATCCATGGAACATGGTGTTAAAAGAAACGAGAGGATAAGGACCATTTTCTCAGCTGAAAACACTTCCGATTTATCTTATCAACTGTTAGCCAATAATCGAAGATGATGAATTGTAACGTTATTAATTAAAATGAATTAAAATGAGCTGCTCGTCAAACGAAAAAGAAAGGCAACTTCGCGTCATGGATAGTATTATCAATTGACTCACGAACTTCCCTTAGTTCTGCATATATTACTCATCTAAAACTCCTACAAACTTTCGATTTTGACAATGTTGTTTAAATGACCACATTACTTTTGATTTAGAAAAAAACGCTGTCTGTACTCGTTAAACAAAGTACCGTTTATGTTTTTTGTTTTTTTTTGTTCTTGGAAATTTAATAATTGTTTTTGTATTAGCATCTTTTTGATAGGTTTTAAAACATTGTATTGTAATTTGTCTCAATAAAAGAATTTTTTTTTACTGCTGACTCATTTTCTCTTGACTTTAATACACAAAAGTCAGAACATATTCAGAGGCGCCGGTTATTGCAGGGACATTTGACAGATAACATTCAATTTAATTCAAATTAAAACCGAAACATAGAAAGACCTAAATAGAAAGATAAAAAATAAATGGAATATTACGATAGGATGCATTTCTGGTGACATATATTACGTTTCGGCCGGCGAATAAACACGTATCCGCCTCGTCCTCCGGTCTCGACAGATATGGGTTTAAACACCGTACTCGACGTAATATTTGTCACAAGAAAAGCGTCCTACACAATATAGATATTGGTCAAATATACATAAGTATCCCGTGAATGAATTAGGCGTTGGAAAGCCCCAGTGTCAGACACGGTGTGAAGCAAACGTTTTATACGATGGACAACTCGTAACTTTGGTCCTTAAAATATTTTTTCAATACTATTGTTCGAAATGGAAATCATTCTTTGTCATAGATCGAATTAACAAAGGAAATGGAAAACCTCGGTCAAGTCCTAATAGGCGGATCTCCCTTATTCCAACGTTCCATTAAATATTTGAGCGTGTTATCGTTAACAGATTTGATAAATTGCATCTTAATGAGTTTCCGAACAAACTAAAAAAAAGGTTTTCATATGGACTTAGTTCAAGAACTGCTTTAATCTACAAGAAGTCGTTGCACATATTTCCGACAGCGGAAGTAATGTTTATGTCGCTCAATTATCTATAAAAGGCGCGTTTTATGTTTTTTGGTACAACTCGTTATTTCTAAAATTTTACAATCTCGGAATTTAAGGATAGTTATGGAAATATTACTTAACGGGTACCTTAACCTAAACACTTGTGGTATGCCCCCCCCCCCTCCAGAATCCATAAATCTTAGCAGATATGTCCGCCAGGGAGGCGAATTGACATGTTCTATTTATTTGAAGAATATTCTTGACATACTAAAAAGACCAGGACAATCTGACGGGAGCCCAAACGTTTGTACAATTTCTGCAAGAAATACTCCCCTCGCAGATGATATTACACTCGTTATGGTAAAACTGATCATCCTTCGACTGAATATAAATCTGAAATAAATAAAGTTTGTTGCAGGTGCATGTCTTTTTTTTGTCAAAGACTTAGCATCGCCATTATCAGTAAGGTTTTGGCTGCAAGTTCTTAAGTTTGTCAATTTTTTATGTAGGAATATTATTTAAATCTTAATATGGGATGCAAACAACACCAGACGTTAAAGCTGCACTCTCACAGATTTACCATTTTTACAAAAAAAAAATAATTTTGTATTGGACAGAGCAAATGTTTGCATAAATATATACAAATCAATGATATAAGTTTGCTGACAAAAAATCAGATCGTAGATTATCATATTTCCGTTCGAAAATTAATGTTTTATGGCTTAAATTTTACTAACAGTTTAAGAAAAATTCACAACACATCATTTTTTTTAACTTAAATATAAATGTCTGCGCTCTAATTTATTGTCAGCAGTCTTATATAACTTGTTCCCATGGATTCTCGCAATAATTGGCTCGTCCCCAGACAAAAAAAAAGTTGTCAAAACGTTCAATCTGTGCGAGTGCAGCTTTAAAGGGCATTTTCAAAACTAAATCCATGCTATTAAAGACTATTTATTTCATGGAGGTGGTCTTAGTCCGCTAACGACCGTAAGCTTATATCAAAAATCATGATTTCGACAATCGTTTAGTAGTGGGTATTGAATAACCTGAACGCGTCGGATCTTGATATCGTCAATAGAACACAACTTTGTATAGTCAAATGATCGATCCAACGCTTCAATAAAAACACTCGAATGGAAAATTGCGATTCAATTGTATGGTTATTTCGACTAATAAGCTTAGCTGATTTTTTTGCAATGAAAATTACGTTGCAATAAACAGGAGCAACTGAAATGTATCAGAACACATTGTCGAACAAGAAGTCCAATGCGAAAACATTACCATACAGCTGGACCTTCTTATAAAAATACTGGTTACAAGAAAAACTGACGAACTAATCTCAGTAAATATATTAGGAAAATTGAGCTAGAAAGGCATTGCTCCAAAATAAAATTTATACACGGAATTTACATTGTAGCGCGACGAAATAGCCAAAGCCAGATTTGTTTTCATGTTTTAAATATCCTGACAAATATGTTTAATCATGTGTGTATTACCAGTCCGCTATTATTCGCTATGACTTAATGCTAGCTCACTTCATTGCTCACTTGTGGATAAACAAGCCACTGGTTTAATATTCAATATGTTCGGTTTGTAAATGCGTTTTTGACAAAACAGAACTTGTCCTTGAACAAATGTAACAAGTGAAAGTCTTAAGAGTGATCTCAAAAAAACATTTGGTATTCTATATATATATATATACCGTATTAGACTTGGAGCTAAGAAATATCAAATATTAAGGAATATTAGGAACTTTACTTAAAGGATATTGAAATAACATGATTATCAAGACTGTTATAAAATGCTGCTTTGATTTCTCTCTTAGTTTCGCTATTTTCATACAATAATTTTGCCTACATTTTAAAAGACCTGTTGTATACTTGTAGGTTTTCGTTTTCATTTCTCTACTTTATTAACACGGCATTACTTTTCTGATCATTTCTAAATCTAATTCGTGGTCATGTTATGCAGAATATATTGTAATGAATGAAGGAATGAATGATAAAATAATGACCTCAATTCTCTACCATAACAAAATGCACAAAAAACAAAATAGATCGTCGTTTTTAAAACAAACGTTTTTTGTCTGAGCATTTACAAAATTCATTAAAAACAATCGCGTTTGCATGCCTATGCGATAAATATAAAGATTACATTCGGTAACGTTAGACTCGTTTTTAGCATTCCATCTGGTAGCAAAACATCCGCTTTATTTAAGTTGGTTTTCTTTAAGGCCACAGTTGTTTTATATAGCTATAAGCTAGTGTTCAATCGGTAAGAGGCGAAACCTTAATGTTTTAACACAGCTTTGACTGTATTTCTTCCGCCTGAATACCCTTAGTCGTTGGATATCAAATGTTCACAGATATTTGAGACAAAATTCTGTTTTGATAAGACATTTTATTTGTTTCATCGTTCACTAAATATATTTTATATCCATATGCAAATTCGAAAACAAGGTCAACTTGACTTGAAATCGCACCCACTTCGAAAATATGGAAATTAAATTATCATAATTGAATGTTAATCTCAATTTTTAATTGAATTGCAATTAATCCAATCGACAAAGTTAGGTTTATTTGCAGCAAAGTATGTTTATTTTAACATATGCAATCTTTTTAATATATCGAATTATTGTCATTTACAGGTTCAAAAGTTATCAGTTTTGTTACAGAGGAAATAACTACCTTCTATTTTCAAACTATGTCTAGAAGTTAATATTTCCACTCATTTGATTGCGTGAACATATGAAATTGACATTTGCATTGTTGTTATTTCACTGATTAAACTACTTTATTCATCGAAAATCATGAAAGAAACATTCTTAGACCTTAACGGTAAGAATAAAAACATATTGTTCAAAACATCTATTTAATACTTTTATCAGAAGCAAACGCTGATAAAGATATTCTTTAAGACAGTAATGCGTTCGATCTGGTTGTTTAATGTGTATGATAGGGCTGCAACAATAAACTAGTATACCAATATATACCGATCACAGCGGTATATTGAGGTATAGATTTTCCTGTCAGTGCAAATATATTACTGGTCGTGGCAATAAACAAAAACACATCAAGAGTTAATATAAGTTGACTGAACAGTTGGAACATGTTAAACCTACTTTGATTCAAATGTTAAATGTCAAGTGAATTTCTTTTGATTCTGTATCTTTCTAATGAATCAAATTAAAAAGCATGTGTTAATTAAAAATGGAGATAACAATATATTGCAATGCATTGCAATACTGTTCTGCATTTTGCAATATATTGAACTTACAACCCTTCCTTAAAGTTAGTACAAAGATCGTGCTCATGATGAACTGTCGCTATGGAAAGTTTTCCTAAGTTGTCTGTCATCATCAATTGAGTTTTGGGAAAATCTAAACTAGATTTCAGTTAAGACAAGTACATATTTTTGTTTTTGTTTGATTTTCTATGTACACTTTAAAGATAAACATACGGCGTCATGATCATCCTCATGATCATCATCATCATCATGATCATCATCATCATCGCCGTCGTCGTCGTCGTCATCATCATCATCAGCAGCAGCATCATCAGCAGCAGCATCAGAAACAATAACCAGGTGTCAGAAACGGAACACAACGTCGCGGTTAAAACGTGATTCTATGACTTGGTCATAATAAGTTATTTAATTGTGAACTGTTTAGAATGATCCTGGCAATAATAAAATACTAAGATACCTTTGAGATGACACTTTAAAACTCATTTAGATTCGTCTGGACAATGTTTATTCGGGTTGTCGAATGAATCGCCCTTTGAATATAAACACATGCAAGGCAAACAACTAGGCCTAATAAAGAAGGAATCAAAACATAATATTATCTGACATCAGAATAAAGTCGAATAACAAGATCACATATCAATAAATTATAAACCAGTTGTTCGTACAGGGTGGCATTCGTTTACATCTTAATTATATTTAGTCATGCAACGGCGTTTTGACAAAGCGGTAAAATCAATACCCGAAAAAAATCAAATGGCTTGAGTTGAATATATTTACTTTGTTTAAACCAAATTGTCAATTTATGATTGCCGTTAAGATTTTGTTCTTTATGTCACTAAGTAAGATCATTAGTCAGGGTTTCGGCTCCGGGCTTGACACTCTAGTGTTTTTCTGCATACTTTAGATACATAGGCATAAACAAGACAAAGATCTTTAGTCTCGAGTTACATGCCTACTTGAAAAACCCGCCGAGCAGTTTTACATCGTTTGTTTGTTCTCTTATTGTGTGCTTAATATAAGTATCTTTAGCTTAATCATTTATTTCTATGTCTATAAAGTTTATATAACGCATCACAAAAATTCAATAAAGTTTTACAATATTTTGCACAAACCACACATAGGTCAAAAGTGGATGTCGGTTTAAAGTTCAAAGCTATGAAGCAAGTTTAAACATGTTTGATCGAAAGACAGATGAGATACTGCCAATATCTAAGTCGATAACGACATGCAGGCCAAAAAACAGCATCCTGCCTAGGAAATTTCATACAAACATATTTACCAATATTGATAATCTGATTTCTTAAGTTAATACAGATTAATTATCAAATTTTAAATAATGTTGTTTTTTAATGAATATTATATTTATTTCCACTGAATGAATATATAAATGTGCTAAGTCGGAAATGTTGATATCATTTTTTTAGATTTGCAATACTTGAACATTTATAATACCATTAAAACAAAGAATCCTTTTGAACAGTAATTGCTAATTATTGACATGGAGCGGGGAACGTACAATCTTTACGATTGAACTATTCTACAAAACACATTCAGACCCTGATAATTAAAATCTTAAATAACACTGTTCTCATTTATCTTAGGACCAAGATCAATGTTGAATTGCTACCAAGTTGTTTTCGTGTCAGGTGTCATCGAAAAACACTTTCTAAATCAATCTATCTGTGAATTGTATATTTGTTTTTACTTCCTCTTCAATTTGATATGAAGTGTTCAACTGTACATATGCCTGCTTCTTTCGTCGACGAAATTAATTTTTTAACCTAAGTTTATTCCAGGAAGAAGTGATATTTGCTTTTTTAAATGATTTAAAAATCGTTTTGTTAAAATATACTTGCATTGAATATAAACCGAAGCCCATGACAGCACAATTACAATTACAGTAAACAGAACAGTCACAATACCATGTATAATAGGACAAATGTCAAGACACTTTCTGAACTCGTGTACCAGCGTATAGCATATAGTTAAGCATGAATTTATTACAAGAAATATATAATTCACAGAATGAAAGAAGGGCTTTTTGAGAAAAAAGTATTGTTATCTAATGAGACAATCATTTTGTTCGTGCGACACTCAGCAACCGGCATGTTAACCGATTGGCGACGAATTGCTTAGTAAAGATAGTGATTTTAGATGGGAGTTTATTGGGAGAGTTGTCTGAAGTCGATGATAAGGGGGTGTCTGAAAGCGACGATTGGTAGGTGGGGTGCCATGTCAGCGATTTGTTTGCGGCGGTGCCTGAAGACGGCGGTGTTGGAGATTGGTAAGGGATTATTGAAGTTTAAGATTAGAAGATAGAGTTGCCTGACGAATGCAATTCATACGGATTCGAATTTAGTGATTGGTATGCGGCCTGAAGACGTTGATTATTGAGCAGGTGTTGCCTGAGGTCGGTGATTAGTATGGGGAGTTGCCTTACGTTCACGATTGGTATGGGTAATTGCCTGGAGTCGGAAAAGAGTAGGGGGGGGGGGGGGAGGATTGCCTGTAGGCGGCGATATATGCTCAGGGCTGATAGCCTTAACATCAAAAGATACAGTGTGGTAGAAGTCGTGCTCAACTATTACGGAACTATCGACCCACGCATTTGTCGATGTGTCTAGAAAAGTAAAACAGAGCAAAAATGAAAACAATTCGGTTATTCGTGCATATAAAGCAAATTAGCGATGTAGCTATAGATTTTTCCGTAACGTATCATCGATTCATTGAGAAAGAAGCTAATTTGCCGCAGGTAAAAGGGTGACCATGCACGTGACAAAACACCGGACCTTCAAACTGAGGATTTCGGAAGGAATTTGGAAAAATATTTTACTTTGCTTTTTAAACAAATAAAGGCTATAACGTCTGGTGTGCCATGGATTGTCGTGGTACAGTTACCTAAAATGCCAAAATAATGCCAAATAATACGTTGCTTTGAGCTTACTGTTTGAAGTTTCATAACAATTTGGCTTAACATATGTGCTATAATTGGCAGTTGCACTGTTGAGGCTCTTTTGGTCTTCCTATGTCTGTCATAAAATAAGTTATAAGTCAATTGTCGGTTGCGTTCGCGAACCCCAGCAGTGTGCATTGAGCTCGTATAGCTCTTTTGTTTAAGTTTAATAAGCAATAATTAGGGTGTCAAGTTACAGAGATGAGAAGAACAATGCCAAATGATCAAGAGATTAGGGCCATAAGGTCTGCAAATGATATACAGGCCAAAAGTACCGTACCATATAATAATTATCATTGTCTGAAGACTTGGTGTGATTGCTGCTCTTTCCGCGAGTCTGATACGAGCTGGCGAATTCGCTCTGAAATATTGCTGGAAATTGTCTTGTTCTGATATGAACCGTCTTCAAAAAAAAGTTACTGCACACGAATGTTCAAACGAAGAGCTTGAGAAGATGCTTGACACGTTTTGAATTTGCTGTTGATGTTGGCAATGTGAAAAATGGTATTTTCAAGTTCTGTGGCCCGTAGAATTATACTAAGCAACACCGGGATCATTTCCAGAAATATAATGACTTTCATGACTTCAAGACTAATCAATTTAAGGGGCCATTGGAAAACTTCATTAGCCGTCTAAGTAGCAGCTGCAGCCAATGTCATCTTACCCCATAAGAACAGTTGCATGGTTCGTTCACTGGGTTATAACAGACCCCGACATAATTTTATAAAATACGGCCACTAGCGAAATATGCTTGAAATTGGCAATTGGTAAAGGTTGTTGCCTGAAGTTGGCGATTGGCACGGGGGACTGTATGAAGACGGCGATTGGCAAGGGGGACTGCATGAAGACGGCGATTGGCAAGGGGGACAGCATGAAGACGGCGATTGGCATGGGAGACTGCATGAAGACGGCAATAGGCACGGGGGACTGCATGCAGACGGCAATAGGCACGGGGGACTGCATGAAAGCGGCGATTGGCACGGGGGACTGCATGAAAGGGGCGATTGGCACGGGGGACTGCATGAAGACGTCGATTGGCTCGGGGGTCTGCATGAAAGGGGCGATTGGCACGGGAACTGCATGAAAGGGGCGATTGGCACGGGGGACTGCATGAAAGGGGCGATTGGCACGGGGGACTGCATGAAAGGGGCGATTGACACGGGGGATTGCATGAAAGGGGCGATTGGCACGGAGGACTGCATGAAGAAGTCGATTGGCACGGGAGACTGCATGAAGACGACGATTGGCACGGGGGGCTGCATGAAGACGGCTATAAGAACGGGGGACTGCATGAAAGGGGTGATTGGCACGGGGAACTGCATGAAGACGGCGATTGTCACGGGGACTGCATGACGACGGCAAAAGGCACGGGGGATGGCATGAAAGGGGTGATTGGCACGGGGGACTGCATGAAGACGTCGATTGGCTCGGGGTCTGCATAAAATGGTCGATTGGCACGGGGGACTGCATGAAGACGGCAATTGGCACTGGGGACTGCATGAAGACGGCGATTGGCACATGGGACTGCTTGAAGACGGCGATTGGCACGGGGGAATGCATGAAGACGGCGATTGGCACGGGGGACTGCATGAAGACGACGATTGCGAGGGGGGCTGCATGAAGAAGGCGATTGGCACGGGGGACTCGTAAAGACGGCGATTGTCACGGGGGACTGCGTGAAGACGGCGATTGGCACGGGGGACTGCATGAAGACGGCGATTGTCACGGGGGACTGCATGGGGACGGCGATTGGCACGCGGGACTGCATAAAGACAGCGATTGGCACGGGGGACTGCATGAAGATAGCGATTGACACGGGGGACTGCATGAAAGGGGCGATTGGCACGGGGGATTTCATGAAGACATCGACTGGCGCGGGGGACTGCATGAAGAAGTCGATTGGCACGAGGGACTGCATGAAAGGGGCGATTGGCACTGGGGACTGTATGAAGACGTCGATTGGCACGGGGGAGTACATGAAAGGGGCGATAGGCACGGGGGACTGCATGAAAGGGGCGATTGCCACGGAGGACTGCATGATGACGTCGATTGGCACGGGAGACTGCATGAAGACGGCGATTGGCACGGGGTACTGCATGAAGACGGCTATAAGCACGGGGGACTGCATGAAAGGGGCGCTTGGCACGGGGGACTGCATGAAGACGGCGATTGTCACGGGAGACTGCATGACGACGGCAAAATGCACGGGGGGCTGCATGAAAGGGGCGATTGGCACGGGGGACTGCATGAAGACGTCGAGTGGCTCGGGGGTCTGCATAAAATGGTCGATTTGCATGGGGGACTGCATGAAGACGGCAATTGGCCCGGCGAACTGCATGAAGACGGCGATTGGCACATGGGACTGCATGCAGACGGTGATTGGCACGGGGGACTGCATGAAGACGGCGATTGGCACGGGGGACTGCATGAAGACGGCGACTGGCAAGGGGGACTACATGAAAATGGCGATTGGCACGGGGGATTGCATGGAAAAGTCGATTGGCACAGGGGACTGCATGAAAGGGGCGATTGCTACGGGGGGCTGTGATGTGTATGAACTCGGCAATTAGAGCATGTGGAGTTGCCTTAAAGCATGGTATGGTACAACGATGCCTGAGTTGGCGATTGGTAAAGGGGTCGCCCTTAGTCTGCGATTGGGAGGGGATCTCGCTTTAGATCGGCAATTGATGGGTGGGGTGGCCTAAAGCGGCAGTAATAAGAGTGTGACTAAAGTCGCCTATGGGTAGAGGGGTTTATTTTTTGTATACCACTATAGGAATAAAATGTTTTATAATTTATGTAAAAAAATATCTTTATGTACACAATATGGTTACTATGTATGTTGATTTGGAAAACAATGAATATTTTAGCATAAAAACCCGGCTTCGATCAAACATTTCACAGCACCTATGACATATGTGTTCGAAGGGTGTTACAAATGAGATCCGATTTGTCCCAGCAGTAAGGAATGTGATCATATGTTGATGTTCCTACACGCACAATGTACTATGCGCCAAATAATTTTGTGAATATATGTTGGATATGCTTGTGTCACTGTTTCTTGGATTATTAATTGGGTTGATGCAGAATCATCATCAGAAACAATCGTATAAAATTAATTGGTTTATATGTATATGTGTTGGTGAACACTTTGTGAACATTCACTCACCATTGTTAAATTCCATAATGGATATTAAACAGTTTGACAGGAACACGATTTGTAGCACATGATAATGAAATATTGAATGTTCATAATAATACAGATTTAAAACAAAATTCGCTTCAGCACTACAGCTCTATTGTTATCATTACAGAAACGTACATAAACTGATACAAATATTACAGATCAGCTTTCAGTTTTGTTTTGTTCTCAAACAATAGTGCACGTAGTTTATGCCAAGTTGAAACTGCTTTAAAAGAATAACATGAATGTGTAAACAGGCCCAGGCTTAATCAGTCGTCTTCAACCTAAACCGACTTTACAGGCACAATTACCGTTGAGACAATACAAATTTACAAAAAATGGTCAATCAACAAACTGTATACCTAATCCTATTGTGTTATCAAGATTAAAATATTTGGGAATTTTTGAAGCAGTACAGGGGAACAAGAGCTGGTCGCCTGAAGGCACAAGCTTTCAACAATCTCAGTGGTAGTTACCGTAAACCATTGTGATTTCGAGGTGCAAATTTTAACAATCTTGTATAATATCCCAGAAAATGCAATTCATTGAATCAACAAAGTGAAAAGGTAACATGCCTGACACTGAATTGTCGCTCTACAGTAAATAAAGACGTTCTCATCGGTTAATTACTACGTGAACAAAAGATAGATTTTGCACTACTCACAGAGACTTGGTTCTCTGATCATAAGCAATATCAATATGAAACAGCAGATCATAATCAAAATGGCTATAAACTGAGTGTTACGAACAGACAAAATAGAATTGGCAGTGGTTTTGCACTGACTTGTCCTATTTCCTTGCCTTATATTTGATACTGTTTTGTTTATCGGCCTGTGTTGATGTTTGGCTAATTTTTCCAAAATAATAAATACTTTACTTGAGAAGGCTATTTTTGATACTATTTTAGAACAAAACTTTTGTAAATAGGGTAATTTTAGGATGGTTATTCAATAGGAATTCGATTCCTTTAAGAACTATAGGCCCTTTTAAAATGTGATTACTTGTCAACAGTATTCACCTCCTGTCAAAATATTCCTTATAAATTCATTCATCGGTTGGGTAATAACCCAATGCACTTGTCGACTGAAAGCAAATACAGCTATTAAGAAATTATAATGGCGGCATCTTGGCAGCAAGCTTATCGTATGATCAAAATTTCGAATCCTTTATGATATAGATTTTGAAACTACTACTTGCCTGAAATGATTACATTATATTTTTTTAATTTGCTAGTTATAACTTCGCATTTTAACAATGTCTTATCAAGTCTTCAACTGAAGTTCTGGACTCGGGTGCCTGATCGTCAATTACCGCGGATACTTGTTTATACAAATCACGTAGCAAACCAACCACAACATGTTTTAGTAACCATGTCGACTGAAAACAAAACAAGTACAGTTAAAACAATTATGGAATTATGAATCGTTTGCCATATGAAAAGGTGTTCATGAAAGCTTATTCACAAATATGGGGGAAAGTCACGTGGACAGAAAATACGTTTTTATTAACTTCAACAAGCAGTTGGAAAAAAGGCTGACGTTATCTGTTCATTTTCTAAAACTGTTTTTCAACTGTTTTTCTCTAAAAACATACTTTGAAATTAATATCAAAACTTTTCTAAAATAAGTTTTCTTAAATGATAAATCATTGCTAATGCCGCAATTGTTTTAAGAAATACTACTTGTTTAGGCATCCACTCAAGATAAGAACATTCTAAGTTGTTTCGTTAATAAAAAAGCTCTATCTAAATAGCAACTTAAGACTGCTACTGCTACTGCTACTGCTTCTTCAACTTACTGTTACCGCTACTGCTACTTCAACTTACTGCTACTGCTACTTCAACTAACTGCTACTGCTACTTCAACCTACTGCTACTGCTACTGCTACTTCAACTTACTGCTACTGCTACTGCTACTGCTACTTCAACTTACTGCTACTGCTATTGCTACTTCAACTTACTGCTACTGCTACTGCTACTTCTACTTCAACTTACTGCTACTGCTACTGCTACTTCAACTTACTGCTACTGCTACTTCAACTTACTGCTACTGCTACTCTACTTTAACTATTACTGCTACTGCTACTAATACTACTAATATTGCTACTACTGCTGCTACTGCTGTTGTTGCTACTGCTACTGCTACTGCTACTGCAGCTTCTACTACTTATACTACCTATACTATTATTATCAATGAAAATATAATAATAATAATAATAATAATAATAATAATAATAATAATAATAATAATAATAATAATAATAAGAATCATAATAATAATAATAATAATAATAATAATAATAATAATAATACTAATAATAATAATAATAACAATAATAATAATAATAAAAATAATAATAATAATAATAATAATAATAATAATAATAATAATAATAATAATAATTATAATAATTATAATAATTATAATAATTGTAATAATACATTTGTAATTATACATTTGCAATTTTACATTTGTAATTATAATTATAATAAAAACAATAATTATAATAATAATAACAATAATCAAAATGATATAAATACTTGTAATAATAATAATTATAATAATAATGGTAATAATAATAATAATAATAATAATAATAATAATAATAATTATAATAATAATAATAATAATAATAATAATAATAAATAATAATAATAATAGAAACAATCATAATGATAATGATCAGAATAGAAATAATAATTATAATAAAAACATTTGCTTAAAAAAAGATTGGATATTTGTGTCAATGTAAATTCACAGTAGTTGTATTTTTCCGAGTGAGCACCTACTCAAAAATTCAATGAGCATATATATATTTAAAAGATATATATATATATATATATATATATATATATGTATTGTCTGCCTTCGGACTTTAGTAAATTAAAGTATGCTTGCGATTGCTTATCCTGGTTATTCCTGTGAGTTGAGTATTTAAACGTAATGCTTCTTGTTTCAAAATTTATTTTGCATTAATATGCTGGTTATGTTTGCTGATCTTATATGCATTCTCCATAAACCCCTCACTCATTGTGCTTCTACGGTATTATACCAGAACATGATACTGATATGTTGATTCTTTCTTGTGGGTAGTTTGGTATTGGGCAAAACTATATCTTTACCTTTGAAGCATATGCACAGAAACGGCTGTTTATACAATGTAAAATGTAACAAACTAAATGATACATTAAGTATATTTTCACATAATTTTGGGAGTCTCTTAAGATACATAATAAACACCCACCAACGTTCTAAAGGCATCGGTTGGGTTAACCTGGTTTCGAAAAGACGTACGAGACGTTGCACATCTATTTCAATTGTATTCTAAATGACTATTTTGTCTTCAAAAGACGTTTCACAAAAATAGCCAACGTTAACTTACGAAACGGAAAAAAGTTATAAGAGATTGCGATACCAAGACATCTAAACATTCATAACTCTGAGTGATGAATCAAGAAAAATATGCAAATCTAAAAATACAACTTAGCGTTATAAATTTTGATAATTGTGCGCAGAACCACTCGTACGAATGTTGACATAAAATATTCGTCATAAATCTTGGTATTTTGAACGAGAAAACATTACCTCAGTTTTTAGGCTTTGGGTAGTCCCTGTCTTTAGGTGTGACCACAAATGCAATAGTTAGTTTGTGGTGTCGAAAGTCAAAATTGTATGATCATTATGCAGTAAAATCAGTGGTTTTAATCATATGAAATGTTGGCTCTCTCCTGGAAATGTTCATTAAATGAACATATGGTATCCATTCAATTTCATTTCATGAGGCAAACATTCACATATGCCTGGAGTTGAAATCGGTAATGCAAATTCCGTCTCATTTTGAAAGTTTGGATGCAGACTATGGTAAATTGAAATCGAGACAACAATTTTCATTTACGAATTCGTTATTGAGATGTGATGGATTATACCGATCAATCTGTATTATGGACATAAGGAATTTATTAGCATCATTGAAGTAGACTAAGGGGTACATTTCTGTTTTATGCAATTGATTTAATATTGAAAGAATATAAATTGAAGAATATAATATATAAATGATCAGATTTTGAATTTCGTAACGTTGGTTTAAACAAATGTATTAATGAACGCGGAACGAAGATTGGAGGAGATCCTGTTTTATGCAATATATATATAATATTGAAAAAATATCGATTAGAAATATTCATACATAATCAAAGTTAGGTTTGATACCCAACCATCCAGACCCGTTGACCCTAATCGTATATGTGACATTAAGCTGCTAGTACGGCCAGAAGAAGGCAAGGTGACCCCAAACAAACCGGGTACTTGCTTTTACCTGGCACCACCCAATAACTTTAATGTTACGGTCAGCTTAGCCAAAATTTATTCAGAATGTCTATGGCCACCATTTTGAGTAAATAACGCATTGGCCTACTTTTTGTGGCTGGTACGACAAGAAGGAGCCAATGTGACCCAAAAGGCTACTAGCATGTAGGGGAAATCAAGGGCTATTACCTAGCACCGCCAAATAACTTCCATCATGGGGTTGGCTTGACCAAAACGTCTTGTGCCTCCTAGTTGGGTAAAACACGCACATTGACCTTTTTGGGTGGCTGAAACGACAAGACAGAGGCAATGTGTCAACCACAGACCGGGATCTGGCATGTAGGGAACATGCATGAATCACCTAGTATCGCCCAAAAACTTTCTTCTTTGGGTCATTTTGACCAAATCGACCCCCCACGTTAAGGGCCTCCTATTTAGGTAAAACAAGCACATTGACCTTCTTTGGGTGGCTGGTTCGCCCAGAAGGAGGCGATGGGACCCCGAAAACCGGGTACTGGCACGTAAGGGACAGAGCTTTAATCCTTCATTACGCAATAACGTCTATCTAGGTGTCTGATTGTCAGCTTTTGTTGTTGTATGTGTATATTTATTTGTATTATCTGGCAAAATGTTCATCCAGTTGAATGTGTCTATTGGCTGCTTAATACCTTAATTCTTGATATTTTTCTTGTTTCGTAGTAAAGTACTTAAGTGTTGCTAGGTTCCTTATTGGCTGTACTTATTTGCTGCTAACTTGCTGTCACTTACGAATGTTCTACCTTTGATAATGATGTTGTCACCCAAACCGCCGAAGACATCCAATAGTTATGCCAAAGGTAGCAGAGAGAAACCATAGATTATTAAAGGATGCAACATCAATCAGCGGTATGTTTACCAATACAAAAAGTCAATTTGTGACAAAAACATAGATTTCCACCTTTAAATTCCATTGTTTACCGATGTAGATAGAAAGCAGTAATGGTTGAAAGTGATAATATTCGGTCCTCGTGTCAGGTAAAGTTCCTGTCCAAGAAGCCGCAATGATACTGATTCTATTGTTAGGTTATGTTTGCAGGTTTCACCGTTGAAACCTATCCCATAATCCGTATGTGTCTGGGTCACGCATACAAGCTTACATGGAAACTTCCAACAAAAGACGAAAACAGTACTTGCTAAGGGATTTGTTGCTAAATAATATCGAACAATTTTAATCGAAGGACGTAATACACAAACATGCGCAATGATTTAAAATTGATCAACCATCATATGTTCATGCTCATATAGAACATTCAAGTACCTGTGATGCTTGCTACATAAAAAGGAACACTTTTGTTTTGTGTGTGTGTTTTTCTCATCTTTGTTATAAAAATCATTATACAATAAAAGCCCTAAATTATCAACAATGCGATTTGTTATGTCGTGAAATTATTCGGTCCTGCAACATGTTGACATTTTGTAGGTCCTGTATCTTTGATCACGTTACTGAACCTCCTGCCCTGTAACAATTTCCAACTTTGGCAATGACTCACTGAATGTTACGCCTTGCCCTTGGACTAAAGACTAAAGGCAAGATAAGACGAGAAGGATACAATTGATAAAGAGACAATTGAGCCAAGATACATTAAGTTTCCATTTATGTTGAGTGATCTATCAAAAGGCTTAATTGTTGCCGAACATAAGATATGTTACAAAATGGATTAAAACAATGCGGTTGTTTTCTGCCCTTTGCAAGACTAAGTCATCTTGCCAAGTTGTTTAAAACCTTTCTTTAATTTTGCTATAGTAGAATAAAAACTAGTATATCATACTAAATATATGTGTTTGTAAATGCATATGCAATGAAATTGTGTCGGAAAACATCAAATTACTAAATTGCTGATGAAAAGGGACTTGTGATTTTGTTAGTATGGACTGGCTACAAGGTACATTGTATGGCACCTTTTGGTCAATTACTATCTCTAATTGAGTAAGCTGCTCTGTTGTATGTTCAAACCATAAGAGCATTTCAGCATCATGTTTAAGTCCCTGTTGAGGTGTACTGCTAGCCTTATACAGCAGTTAGGACTCGTTGGATACAAACTTGTTCGGATTTGTACGCCTTCTGCATTTGGCAATGTATTAAACTTGCTGTATATAATCCGCAGTTTATGCACATCTTGCCACAAGACTGATGCCTGCTCTGAGGTAGCATCATTTATATTAGTGTTTGTTTCAGTTCATAGGCTATTTATTTATTATTGAACGCCCTTACATACTTGACTTGTAACATTTTTTCTGGTTTGAAACGATTTATGGCATGGTCTGTCTGCGCAAGTGGCAATTTTAGTGACGATTATTTCCATTAGCATTTTGGATTTTGTAAAGAATTCTACATTGTACAATTCTATCATTCCATAATTATAGTTGAGTGCCTTAGTCACTTTCATGTTGATGATTTAATGTCATTCTTACAAACACATAAAAGTCCAAATGTTGTAAAAACTTGACTGCGGAACCTTGAAATGATTACAAAGGTATGTTAAACTGCACAATTTGATGCTTAAAATGTCATTTGAATCCAGCTTGCAGCCTATCGAAAAAAATGGCATTTATGACTAAAATGCCTTCAAACGGTGCTATTATGACAGACAGTTAATCTAGTAAACCTGACTCAGACTGATCTAGTTTTGATTGATTTATGTATAGAGGATCATCATCATCGTCGTCGTCGTATGTTTTAGCAACATCGTTCGCAAAACAACTGTAACACCATGATGTCAAGTGGTGATGTTGAAGCGCGCAGTGTGGTGAAAATCTGTGCTGGACTGAAGAAAACACCGTCCGAAACTCCCGAACTTATTAAAGAATCGTCTACGCTATCATTATTGCGGGAAAATATTTGTTTACAAATGGCATGGACGGTTTCGGAATGGAACACTGTCTATTGAGGGTGAATATAGGACTGGACACCCGTCAGTGGTATTAGCTGCAAACATGGAGAGTGTCCATGAGCTGATCATAAAGACAGGCTTGTAACAGTGAGAAGCACAGCAGAAGACCTTGAACTTAAACGGAATACTGTTTACGAAATATTAACAAATGAACTAGAAATGTCCAAAGTAAGCTCACGTTGGGTGCCTCGTTTGTTAAAAAAGCGGAAATGGAACGACGTGTGATCTGTTCGTTTTTCTTTCTTCAATGTTACGACACAGAGGGAGAAGTCGCATAATCGCAGCGGACGAGAACTTCCCGTTAATGAAAGCTAGAGTGCAAAAAGCCTTGAAAAAGAAATTTATATTTTCTTACAGGATCGAGAGGGCATGATTATGCAACTCCGTCTTACAGGTCGGACCGTAAATGCCGAATATGGACCTTGACCGCATTATTCTCCACCAGGATATTGCCCCGGCGCATAGAGCAGCGTCCACGCACCTGGAGTCCTTTATTGTTCGTACATAGTGTCGACACATAACAAGTCGTTTGTCTATTTATGCATTGAAACGTCATATTTCTTCAAACCCTTTCTCCTTGAACGCTGATATTTTGTTCATTCTTGCCTCATCAAAATAACGTCATTAGCAAATCACGTGTCAAAACTAACCTGATAAAAACAACATTCATAAAAAACCCTTCAATCAGATCGATTTGTAAGAAAGTGACAACATAAATGAATTTGAATGATGCTTGTTACATACAAAATGCTTAAAAACAGCCACTTATCATCAGGTTATTGAATTTAAAAACTAAGTCTGACTATTTAAACAGAAAGTGGTTCTACAAAAAAAAACATTCGTAAAGTAACGGCAGTCACGTAAAGCTTAGTTGGCAAAGGTGACAACACGTGACTTTAGCGAAAGCAAGCGAGGGACAACGCTACTAAAAAGTGACAAAACGTGAACTGGACATACTAATCATTGACATATACCAAATTCGCGCATTTTACACAACAACGCACAAAAGCTACAGCGTTGCATATCAAGGCACAACATGGCATTAGCAAGCCTAGAGCGTGGCGGCTATTAGGCATTACCCGAAAAATGTTAAACATAAGAAACATGAACAAGAAGTTTGTTACTCCAAGAAATAAATACATTTTGTCTAACAATCTGCAAGAAATTAAAACTGTATAAAGAAAAATGTTTGGTATGGGGAAATCTCATTTTATGGAAATGCAAAACATGCTGCACGATGCTATGGTGTTCACATTTTAATCAATCAAAACGAAACAAAAAACAAAAATAAAATAACCCTTCCTTGTTGTTCAGTCATTCATTTGCCTACATCTACTCTACCATTTCTCCCTAGTCTAACCCCGACAGCACTATGGGGTTAATCATCTCAATGGATCGTTGGGTGCTCGTTGACCATCCCTATGCTGGTTTTCTTATTCAGGGGTCCTGGTGGCCTCAAAAACTGCAACACGGCCACAGCGACGGCCTCTACCATTGCTGCGGTGTTCTCCTGTTTTTTCTTTGGTGCCTTGGGCTGAGACCTTCCTTGTGCGGCAATCTGCTCTATTCAATGTGTATGTAACTTTTTTTCGCTCGGCAGTAAAATCAGTAACGATATGGTTTAGAAAGCAACACGATTCTTACTGAAAGTGTTTGCAGTGTTATGACAACTAGAGTAACGTAGCACAACGTGGCAGCAATGTAGCACCATGTTGGAATTCACAAAATCTTAGCGTCAGAAATAATGCACAACGGCGCGATTAAAGCGTGATACTAAGACTAGTTCATAACACGTTATTTTATTGTCAAGTATTAAGAAATTATACAAGTAATTATAAAGCAATATAATACATTTCAAACTACACGATTTATTTGATTTAAGTTTGTCTATATTTCAATGCTTATTTGGCAAAACGACACGTTATTATTAAAAAGAATTCAAAACTTCATATTGTCTGACATCAGATTAACGTCCTTTGACAAAAAAAAAACATATCTGTATATTAGAGAACAGATTTTCGAACCGTCTACCTTGCGTAAACTTCGTAGATAGAATAAGTCATGCAACGGCATTTAACAAAGCAGTACAATTATGACCTTAAAAGATATGTTCAGTTGATTATATACTTTGTTTAAAAGAAATGATCGATGAATGATAAAAGTTGTGATTTTGTTATTTGAGTCACTGAATACGATCATTAGTCGTTGTTGAGGCTCCTGGCTTGTCTCTTTATTTTCTCACATTATTCACATTCATACACATAGAGAAGATAATATAACAATTAAGTCTCACGTTACATGCCTACGTGAAAAACCCGTCGAGCAGTTTAATAACAAACGTTTGTTCCCATTCTTTTTTTTTTTTACATTTGTATTTCTTTAGTATAATTATTTGTTTTAGGCCCATTAACGCATCACAAATATATTTAATACAATTGGCCATAGTTTTTCACCAACCTCATAAATTCAAGGTCAAGATCAAAAGTAGATGTCGGTTTGACTTTTCAAGCTATGAACTTACACCTTATAACATCTAGTACCATACGTCTTAAAGAAAGTCTCAACATGTAAAATTAATATAACATATGAGCTATTGCTATTCTCACTTAAACTATTATTGATACTGCCATATATATTTATGTGAAAACTACAGAAACAAGCTCAGTAGCCAAATGTTTAAACATAAACCCCGTTTAATTGCACAGGATAAACGCCAAAGATATAGAACACAAAAACAAAAAATCACAAACAAGAAACATGGAACAACATCACAAAACTCCACAAACAACAAAGTGCATATATACTTTTTATAAAAACAAGGTATGTTTATCAAGGATTGATAGTTACCTCATTGGAACGGTCAGTAAAATGTAAATTAACTGGGGGTATAAACCCAGTCGTTAACGACGGGAAGGCCATTTGGCCAAATAAGCAACCAAGGACAGGATCTTGCTCAGGATATTTCATGTACACATTGAACCACTAAAACACCGGTATGACTAATATAAATGTGCTTAGTCAGAAATACTTGGTATTATTTATAAGATTAGCAATACTTGATCATTCACATTGAAACCAAAGATTCTTCCTGGCCAATGATTGCTAATTTGCCGCACGGATTGGGGATTGTATTATCTTTACGATTCAACAATTTCTATGAAACAAAGGCAGTCCCTGACAATAAAAATCTAAAATTACAATGGCCTCATTTATTTAAGGCAAAGAGCAACCCTTAATTGCTACCAAGTATGTTCTTTTGAAAAGTCCTACTTGAGATTGCCAATTGTTTTTTTTACCTGTCCTCTGTTTACAAACAACGCCAAGTAACTATCAGCAATCCTATCTTGAAAATAATTATGAATTCCTTTGTTAGCTTGTTTTATCATTGAAGAAGGCATTGATATTAATAAAACACATACACACTTAATTTCATTTTGTAACATAGAGTTTTGAAAATTTTAGTTTTTTGGACTCAAAACAAGACAGCACTCGTACACAATTAAATGAGTTCTTACAAAGAGTAAGCACTATTTTATGCAAAAATATACCTGCGTGCACTTTGAAGGTGACTCAATGTTGTAAGAGATAAACAGATACGACTTAACATGAAGCTAAGCAGAAAGCGGGTATCCAGAGCTATCTTTAAAACGGGCCAATTTCAAGGTTGCGTTCTTAATGTCCCCGTTTTTTGATACTTTGGTAGGAGGTTTTTGAAACACACAGCCGCAACTCGTCCCGAACAAAGGCGTGCAAAGAGGGGTTATAGGGGGGTTATACTGTTTATCATTCTTTTTGTCAAATCTTTTACAATTTGCATAACAGAAACGACGAATTTTCGCCAAAATTGAAAAGTGTTGTTGTTTATATTCTGAAATGCTTGTATTTGTATAAATGGCATAAGCCTTGAAAAACACATAGTTCCTTCCCATTGTTCAATAAACATTTTATAACGTAGCAAATTATTCGTAATTTGAGCGAATAAAGAGTCTAGTATCTACCCGATATAATTTTCATATAGGCTAGTTCCATCCCCACTCTAAACATTGCAAATTAAAGAACTTAAATCGAGGTCAGATTGGTACAATACGTATATACGTATACAAAAACCAGTGGTGTCTCTGAAACAGGAATGCTTTTTCATATTTTGAGATTGCTGGATTAATACGCATCTAAAGCCGTCACAGTTAAAACAGACAAACTTTAGAATACTTAATAAATGAACCCCATTACTGAACACAATTTAACCCTAATCTGTTTTCAGAGACATTTTAATCAACATGTTATTTTATTATTGTATTATGCGTGCAATGTTTCACTCGTTGCCCGTTGTATTATCAAAGAGTTTTAAATGGAAATAAACGGTAAGTATGCTTATTTTTAGAGTTTTGTACTTAAAATAAACAAAGTAAATATTGGGCCACGTAGTTCGACGTAGTATGAATAATATGATGGTCTTAAATTTAAAAGTTTGTGCACAAGTATACACAACTACGCCCAGTGTAATGTAAATGATCGTGTGTGCTGCGACAATAATTAATAATTGTTTGACCGTTTGAAGCATTACATAAGACCCCATAGAGGGGGTCGCGGTTTCTTAGTTTAAACTTATTTATTTTTACAACGATTGTTAAACAAGTTATTACAACATGTTATAACACTCTTGTTGGCATGATGTTACGCGAGAGTGTTGTCTTGTGTTGTAGGGGAAACCGGAGTACCCGGAGGAAACCCACTTGTCCGGTTTGGTGACCACATACCAAACTCACATGCATATATACATCATCGTTCGAAGTAAATGCTATTGTATATTTTAAGCTTAACATTTTTACAATGCTAGCCAAATTTATCATCTGAGATATTATTTGTTCACTATTTTACTGCAGAGATTTCTTCTCAGCTTCCATTGAGATCATTTATTTATATTTGTTTATCGTTCTTGAACAACTGAACGAGCAAGAACAACAACAACAACAACATATTTTGAAAAAGAAATCATGTGAAAGATTCCGAGTGAAAAAGAAAGTCAAACATACAGAAACTCGATCAATCCTTTCACATTGCTATATGCATGTTCCCTTAGAAAAATGTGACCATATATAATTATGTTCAATGTCTGGTCGCATTTTTCTAAGGGAGCATTCATACAGCCATGCCGCATACACATATGCTAAAATACCCTGAAACTGAATGTCAATTGTAAGGTGTCTAATCATTTAACAACTTAAATTTTGTGTCATTTGCATAACAAAATATATCTTTTACATTGTTTTCATAAACGTCGGTTTCAAGGCAAAGGTCCGTATATGCAAATACGTTTCGTTATGTCGTATCTGGAATCAAAGAATTTATGTTGTCTGTTCGGGGACGGTGCGGGAGAACAACTAGAGAAAGTCTCATCCCTGGTGTAGATGAAGTCTCATCCCTGATGTGGACGAAACGACGGAGAAAACGTTAATATTTAAGTTACATTATTGTATGGATATGGAGGATGAGAGGACAACTTAAGCTTGATTTCAACAGGTATAAACCTGTATTTTGCCAACTCATACTTGTTCTAATTGCTCTTCAATATTGAATTATTTTTGGCTTCGGTAAAGAAATTCGCCATAAACCACTTTTAATCTTGAAAGAGAATAAAAGGATTTGATAATATTAGTATATCTTTACAAAAAGGAATTCCGTTCTTTTGTGTGTCGACTTGTGGTTTTGTCAACAAAATTCAATGCAGGAGGTAAACTATCCTAGATCGCAATGATATGAGGACCAGGGTCTGAAAAAAACGACCTTTCATGCAGTTGACAAATCTCGTCAAGTAATTAAAACGTTATAAAGCTTCGTGTCTATTTAAGAATATTTTAAATAGTTTCAATATGAAATTAAAGCAACTATTACAGGAATACAGTTCACAGATAGTGTTCTGATAAATACATGATTATACATGGCAACCAAAGCATTTTTTCGGTATATAATATTTGTATCATGCTTTAAAACATGAACAAATTTTTAAACAGTTATCAAGTTAAAATACAATGTTTACAAATAAGCGTGTTGATTTTTTCTGCAATTTTGAATATTTTTTTCATTTATTTGCAAGTTTTCACTGTCATTGAATGCCTATTTTCCTATTTTCTAAATTTTACAGTTATTGTTCGACTGTACACGTTTCCTGGCCGATAGTTTGTCCCTTAACCTCCAATAATGCAGTATTGAATCAGGAACAGTCGAGTGGTAGCCATCAAATTTAAAAAATAGGAATTTATACATGTTTATTAAGACAAATACAACATGTTAAGAAATTCATGATTTGCCGAGAAAATAAGCAAAATTGATGATGACACTAACACGTTTATTTGTAAACATTGCATTGTAACTACAAACTTTTTGAATAATTCTTAGGTTTTAAGTGATAATACTATACAAAGATGCTGATCGAAGAATATGCTTTTGGCCACATACTCGACGCATGCATTTTTCGATTTCATTTTTCATTTTAAAAGAAAGTCATGTTACTAGGCAAGAGAAGGAACCATTTTCCTTTAAAGATCTGCCATTTTACTTTGTACCGAACATCTCACATGTTTGCATGAAACCAAGCTACGTCCTCCTGAACTACGGTGTAATATATTAATAAGATCATTTTAAGATAGAAAGCAACCATGTACACTATTTTTTCACAGGCAACAAAAAGGGTTATTTCCTTTGAAATGAGAACAGATCCGGCCCCGAAAGCTCAGTGGTAGAGCGCTAGCTATGGGAACGGAAGGTTCGGGTTCCAACCCCGGCCGCATCGAACCAAAAAACCGCATTTACATGGTAACAGTAGCTCCCTTGCCTAGCTTTCTCAATTATAATCGTAGTACTTGGAAAATGGTAAACTCGGTACTGCTAAAAACTTGGAACTTTGTATCCCGGTGCTTCAGATTTAAGAGGTCTCTTGGAAATGAGCTAGGCTGTCATCCCCTTATCTCTTGTCGTCCCGTCAATTTTATCCAAAAAAAATAGAACACCACATTATTTACAGTTCTGGTATATATTTTTAAGTGAAATTTGTTTAATGAAAGCACACTTGACCGTTCCGATGAGATTATTTACATGATGGCACACATTGATATGGCTTATGAATTTGCCTTCGGTGTCAATGTCAATTTATGTCATCATATTGTTGTAGCGCTTAAGTTTCGTCTGTGCTTCTGTTCATGGCCATTGCCAATATATATTTATTTTAACGAAATTAAGTTGATTCAATCACCCTGGTTGCATTTCAAATACATTTCCAGATATCCTTCTTGTGTAGGCGGTCAACATACGAGACCCCCTTCTCCCCTTAACACAAACACACCTCACGCTTTGTCGCGTACACTCTTGGACATACAAAAGAAAACTTAGTGGTAGAGCGCTAGCGTCGGGAACGGAAGGTCCGGGTTCAAACCCCGGACGCATAAAACCGAAATGACGCTAAAACATGGTACCGGTAGCTCCCTTGTCTAGCGTTCTCCATTAAAAGAGTAATACTTGGAAAATGGAGTACGCGGAACTGGTTTAACCTTGGAAGGTGGCATGCCGTGGAAAGGTGCATCAGATTTAAAGAACCAAGAGGTCTCTTTGAAAAGGGCTATGTTGTCACCCCTGGATCTCTTGGTGCCCCTTCAATTAAGTTATATATATTGCTTGACTGGGAGTTTTAGTCACTTCTAAATCATGTGAAGTATTGCATTTTAATACTTGCGGGGTCAGACCATAATGCGGCCACGGGCTTGATAAACTCAAAAGAACAAACAAACATGCATACTTATAAAACAAATCCGACTAGATAAAACATAAATCTTCGTCGAGATAAAAAAAGATGTAAAAAAATATAAGGAAATCAAAAGAAAATCAAAACAGTAAAATGATAAAGCATACGAAACATAAAGAAGAAAAGAAATTTGTTAAGAGTGAAACAATTATGAATTGTCACCTCATACAGAAATAAAAGAAGTAAGAGAAAAAATAAAAATGCTTTATATTTGAAGGGAGAGAACAACAAATATTTGAATACAAACGACAAGTATTCAAGAGTAGAGAACCTTATTCAAAATTTGATATTTCTTTAAAAAAATGCGTTTTAAGATTTTGTTTCAAATAAAGTAAACAAAACATGATAGATAAAATAGTACACCACATTATTTACGGTTCTGGTGTACATTTTTAAGTGAAATTCATTTAAGATAACCACACTTTCCCGTTATGTAAACATTGTGGTTGTTACAATTATGATGTCATGCATATTTTCATTATAACATGATTTGTTCCCCTAAACGGGGTTAATCTTAAATTTGACTTAATTCTTTTGTTTTGCTGAAAAGCGTTCATAACGCATTTGTAAAATTGAATGATTTAATCCTTATGAGTTATGCAATTAGTTTGTTTTTCAAATTTAGTGTAATATAAAAGCAATCAATCCAGTTAAAGAAATAAACATGCGTCTATATATAAAGGGAGAGAACACACAAAATATGATAAAAAATAGGAAGTAGACCCCAACATGCACTGTTCTGATGTACGTTTTTAAATGAAATTCATTTAAGGTAAAACACACTTTACCTTTTTCTAGACATTGCAGCGTTTAAGTTCCGTCTGTGTTATGGACTTTGTCATATATTACATTATATATATCAGCGTGAGGTGTGTTTGTGTTAAAGAATGGGAAGGACTGCTCTCGTATGCTGAACGCCTGCGCAAAGGGATATCTGTAAATTACATACGAGAGCAGTCCCTCCCAACCCTTAACACAAACACACCTCACGCTTTGTCATGTACAGTCTTAGGCATATACTTGAACGGTGGGTTCCTAGAAACGCTCTTTCGGTTATCATATATGATTGTTATTGTTTAATATTGATTTACTTAAATATATACTGTGAAATCATTTATATTCGTTGGCATGAAATTTCGTGATTAGTACCTAATATAAAATCCGTATCTGCTGCTATAACTAGTTATTTTATGGCGATACTTACTTCGGAATTTGCAGTCTTTTTCGTCAGATTCTTTCCTAGTTATTAAACTAGAATAAGTACGCTGATCACATTTTCGGATACAGGTATAATTGTTCATATGTTCATATTTGAACTTTATTTGAAAGATGATATAACATTCTATATAATATATGTTCGAGCAGTTGTTTTCTTCTGTAATCTGTTTGGTACGAAAGCAATTGTTCGAGCTTCAGCTTCAAAGTTCAAGAAAACGTTTAAAAAACGTGAATATCATTCTTCAAATAAACGGTTAGTTGTATATTTCAAAACTGACAAAATTGAAAGAAAATTTCGTACGCTCGCTCCAGTTTTTTTTTTAACAATCCGAGGAACGAAACATTAATTTGGTGCGGCCTAAACATTTTTTAAGGCTTTGTTTCAAAGGATGCAAACCAAATATATACAAATAAATAAATACTAAATTTTACCATCGTAACATGTACATTTTGAAATAAAGGGAATACCAACCTATTCTTTTTAAGACGGTATGTTGGTTATGGTAATTATTGCCACGCGTAATTTCAAGTTACATGATGGCACAAAGAACATGTGATTTAATTTTTAAGTTGTCATCTATTTGATTGTAAATTATTATAAGTGTTGTTGTTACAGAAGTTTAGCATTTTAGATACATGTTCATACCCTCCCGTGCGTTGCTACCCCCTACACACACTTCACTCTTTGTCAGGTACAGTCTCGAACCTTCGCTATAACAGATTCATGGAAACGTTCCTGGTTGTTAAGCAGGGGCGGGTTGCTCAAAACCTTTATTAAGCTTAACGGACTTATCAACAGCTAACGGTATGTTATCTTTAAAGCTACGTAACTGTTGAAATGCTCAAAAGTCCCGTTAAAATTCAACAGCTTAATTTAACGGTGGAACCTGCCATTTAACTTTTTTGACCTCCAAACCTTGTTAAAGCTTAATGGAAATTTGATATTGGCATAAAATTGAAATATACTTGATTTATATGAATGAAAACTTGAATACATTTAACAACATTTATTTATAGCTAGTAAATGGTATGTTGGGTATGGATAGTAAAACATCTTAACAGAGTCAAATTTGAAAATAAGCTTCTCTTTTGACAATTGAAACATACAATAAGGAACAAATTGCAACTATTTTGTGACAAGTGTGGTAGACCCACTCACTTTCATAGCGGGAGCTAACCATAAACGGAGGAAGTCACTTTGTTTACATATTTTAATCAAATTTATTTTCTTCCACTGTTTACATAAAAAATGCCGTTTACAACTCAAATAAATCGGTAATTTTGTTTATGTCGGACACTGCATTCCTCTCATACTTTGCCCCTTTGATAGTTCAGTCAGTTTCATTTAAATAAACAGGCTAGTAGAAGAACAATTAAGCATTAGTTATTGCATCAGAATCACCAGTTTAAACAGAGAATGCAACTCTAAAGGATTGCTAAAGTAATCCAAAATAATATTTTGGGAGGTCCCAGTTAAAAAAACAACATACCCCATGTTTTAAACCTAATATTTTCCAGATATGTTATGGCCCCAAACGGCACTACTACTGTCAAATAATGAAAATAACACTGACTTTGGCCCCTCGTTCAAGATTTTATCCCCCTACATGAATGTTTGAATGATAATGATTAATAATTATTAATGATTTAACATATGAAATTAACTTACTTGTAGTTAGGAAAGCTTGAGTTGAGTGAATATCAGATACTTGATACTGATAGAAGTGATTTCTGATAAGGCTTACATGTTTTAGGCTTATGTAATCCATGACTTTTGTGTGTAACTTGTTACCATGCTACATGTATGTACGTTATGACTTTTGTAAATTAACGTTTGTTATGTACATAATATTTGTATATCTATGTTTTATATCATACTTGTAAATATGTTATGCTCTCCGTTACTGGAGGAATAAAACGTATCTATCTATCTATGCAAAGCAGACACGCTTGAACATATACATGAGAAGAAAAGGATAATTTCCTGTAACCCATATACAAGGACATTTTCTTCCGCATCCATCTCTGTGCCGGCTGTTGGACTCTTCACATGGTGGATCACCGTACACGGGGTATAGTAGCTCAAGTGAGACTTAAACAATGCGATTTCCACAGGAACGGTAAGGGTTTGACTGTTTTGTTATATATAACTACAGTTTGACAAACTTAAGTATAATTTTATCGAGAAAAGACGTGTCCAAGTCTACTGACATCAACACAACTGTGGTGTTTGGCTTTAAAACACAAGTAAAGTGGTGGTAAAGTAGATTGCTTACGGTCAATAAAAAGGCTTTTGCAAAACTATTTTAATAATTAAGCTTGTCAAGGTCATGTAACAGAAATCTGAATCGAGAAGTTTCTTTATTTCTGAGTCTAGTTACTCTGTTTGAATGCATTTTAAGAACTTCTAGTAATATGTGAGCTTTTCTCGATTTGCGTCGCATTGGTAATGTACTGAGTATATATCTTTTATCGCAAGTACTGTATCCGACCCTAGAGCTGTCGATAGGGCGTTAACACCCAACAAAACCAAAATGAAAGCGTTGAGACGCTCTAACCGCGACAAGAGGTATTTTAATTATTTTACAATTCTGTTCATAGACAATGAAAATTGAATCCAAAAATATGTTTGATTGACCTGTTAGAACCGATAAGTGCCTGTCATTTACTTAGAAAAGTTGATGTAAATTGATTATTTTTTTATACAATTTGCTAACTGATAAATCTATGTACTTTGATATATGAGAATTGCTTTCATCTTGCAAGTATTTTATTTGTGTACAGTTAATTAATTGATACTCGATATTGGATGAGGACGTGATTTTTATTTGTAGTACGTAGAGAAAGGCAGGGCTTTTAGGCAACATACTTCTATTTCTACGTTATAATTTATAATTATCTGTCCCCCTCGGTTCCTCACGAATATTAATGTCCGATTATTCGGCTGGCTTTCAAATTAACATTCATGTTTCAATCAAACGTATTTAAATTAAATTGAATAAAATAATCGTTGAATTAGCTTCTTTTAAACCGCATAACATCATACGTCCCATTTTGTAACTCCGGCGCTATAATTATTTTCACATATCATGTCAAAAAATAAATCTTACGATACCGGATTTTGATTTGCTGTACTAACGCCTCTATGCCGTCGGCCTACAGCATACATACAAAAAAAAAAAATACTTATTTGCCCTCATTTGAGGCATAAGGTACTTGATATTATTTTTTATATATATTACACGATTCGTTAACGTTTAGTTTTTATAGTCCTCTTGTTTATCAAATTAAATAATATCTTTATAATTCAATGCTTCTTTATACATAAAAACTATGACACAATCAGTATACCACTATCCTCAGTACACTATTTTCTTATATACGGCTATTCCCAGTACACAAAAATACTATACCCACTGTATAATATGATTACATATTAAGTCTAAATATTGATCTTTAACTAACTTTTGTGAAAATGAATATTTCGAACAGTTCAGAAAAATATGTTATTGAACAGTTCAACTTAAAATCAAAGATATGTTTGTAGCCAAGTGATATTACAGTCTAAGAGAGACAATCTGTAATTAGAGAATGCAGTTGATGTATAATTTTACTTTTCATTGCCTTAAGCCCAATAATTAGTTGCATATAATATTTTTTTTGTATATTGAAGCCATTTTATTTAATCTGTCACTGCACAAGATTAAATCATATAGTTTACGATATTAAACTGTTAAGACAGCTAAAATTATTAACGTTTTAGAATTCATTATCGTATAATTGTTAATATCTATCTTTTCAGAAAGCTCTGACATTATGTAAACATCGGTAAATGTTGGAGATTTAAATTATTAAGATATATTATTGAACATTGCGTTTGTGATCTGAACTATTATACTGCTTTATATGGTAAGCCGGCATATGAACCTACCCACGCTTAGGACTTCTATTATTAATATTTATGTGCAAAACTACAGAAACAAGCTCAGTAGCAGAAAGTTTAAACATAATGTCCGTTAAATGGCACTGGGTAAACGCCAAAGCCAAAGCCATAGAGCACAAAAACAAAATAAAATCACAAAAAGAAACATGGAACAACAGCACAAACCTCCACAAACAACACAGTGCATATATACTATATATAAAAAACTAGGTATGTTTATCAAGGTATCGCCTAGGAACGGTCAATAACATGTACATTTACTGGGAGTTTAAACCATTTTACGTGCCTTACTCTTATCAAAACAATCCTGAATAAAGTAAAAACGTAAAAAAGTAAATTTTATCGAAGTATAAGTTAAATCAGACATAACCCCAAAAGCAACAATGGTGTCCAATGGATATAAGTTATCACCAGAGATTGTTTTTTCGGAAACGTAATCGAGCTGTACCAGTAAAGTCGAACGTACATGTTACATCCAATGTACGTCTTGGATTCGCTACAGAGCCTAAGATAGGTGTAAAGGTCGTTTGGTATCGGGGACACCATCGTTTAGGCTACGAATGCTGAGACAGCATTCTGCCAGGTGGTACAAGATTTATCGCCGACAATTTCATTAACGCATCATTGACATATTTTGAATAAGCTGTGAATCAGAGACAGAGGTTTGTGTGATATATTGGAATAATATTTACCTGATTTGTGAGTAAAATGATGTTTTAACAGTTTTTGTCAGAAATGCCGTTAAGTCAATCATTATCTGGTATATTTACATTTATTGTGTCTATTTTCCTTCTTAATAACTGCAGTTTTTAATAAATAATGTGCATTGTATTGTTTTGAAATTTTGAAGGTTTGACATTATAAAAGATGTTATAGAGGGATTGAATTTTCACCTTGCATGCATTTAGCAGGTACATAGTAATAATTTACCACGAGTCTTCTTTATAAGTCCTTAATTTAACGTTTTGATACCTAAACATTTTTTCTTCACGGAACTGATATTTTGAAACTACCTGTAATTTTTTCATTAATAAAAACACCTGATTTTGTCATTTCATTGCATTGATTGACTTACTTATTGTCTGAAGTAATCTTTACCATTAACTATAAATATTTGGTCTTCACAATCAGAATCTAGACCATAGTAGTTTTGGTTTATCTATATTATCACCTCTTTTTATGTATTCGGGCGATTTTGTCACTGTTTCTATTCAGTTCGTGTGTCAGTCATGTAGACGGATCAAACTTTTTCACTTGTGTCTATTTTTACATATTGCTTAGCCTCATTTTGAGTTCTGGCTTTTGATTGGTTATTGATGAGATTCACTGGTGACATAGGTTGACTAGTCACATGATCATTTGAGAGTAGTAGTAACCTTATATGGAAATCCACCTCTGGGAACTAGGTCATAACAGGTAACAGTGTGTATTTAAAAGGTACATGTAGTGTTGAAATTCATTGATTAGTTAAGTTTCTTGAGAGAAGGTAAAAATGTAATTAGTCATACAATTCTAGTATATTAAGATATGTTGAATATAAATACACTTGATCATTGAATGTTTCTAAATTATTTGCAATAAGTTGCTCTTAACTTGTGGACTAGAAATTATTCAAAATAAAGCTGAGAATAATGAAGAAGTGACAGATATGTAATTTACTTAGTTTGGGTTTAAGAATTAGAAGTAAATTAATTTCCTTAGTTAAATGAAATGAACGCTAGGTGGCGTTGTAAGTTAGCACGAGGAAAACGAGGTATTGGTCAGTGAATTGGTCATTCAGTTTCGGACAGTCAAACGGACAAAACTTAACTTTTCTTTGTTTATTTTTGAAAACCGGTTTTGATTACACTGTGGGCGACCACGTGGTAGATTATGACTTCGGAGTCCATTCTAAGTACTGAGGATACGAGTTGCGGAGATTCGAACCCTTTCCAGTTGCAATTAAGTACTATTTTAGCGGAGTTAAGCAGCTCGAAACAAGAAGTACATGGTAACAGTTATTCAGTGTCATCAGAAGTGAAAAAGTTAAAAACTGAGCAAGACATAAAGTGGCGTTTTGAAGGAAACAAAGTTCAGTTTAACTTTAACAATGAATTGTTGGATGCTGTAAAACAAGCAACTTGGGCGTTAGAACATGGAAAGAGGGAATATTGTATTGAACAATTAAGCGAGTTTTCGGACAAATTGCAAAAGAGGAATAAGTTAATTAGGATTGCTGATAGTTCCGAGGGCGGATGGGAGACGGTACGACAGTACGAGTCGAATCCGGTAGCGAGTGACAGTGAAGATGAGACCAAGATTCACCGAGCTGAGAGCAGAGCTCTCAAGAAGAAACGCTCTTCAAGGGGTAAGGGGCGTGATTTTGCTAACACTCGTCAGCCTGTGCAGTCGCCCTTTCTTACGGGAGGTGGGCGAGGTCGTTTTCGTCCATACGGGTCCTTCAGCAACGCTTCCGGTTACGGTCCAGGATCCACTTCCGTTTTCGGCTACAACGCAGTCCCAGGCTTCGGCAGACCACCCGCGCCCGGCCCATGCTTCGCTTGTGGAGAGACCACCCACTTCCGGCGGAACTGCCCCCACGTTCGGGCAGGTGCCCAAGGCGACTAGCCTTCCGGTTCCAGAAAACGAGAATTCTGATGTGACATTAAAAGATGAGTATGATTATAGACGCTTTACTCATGATTTTTACGAGTATGAACAGGGTCAGAAACATATGATTGTTAAGGGCAGATTAAAAGATCACTTAGAATTTTGGCAAAGCATGGGTACTAATGATTATATATTAAACATTATTAAAAACGGTTACATGATACCTTTGTATTCGGAGCCAGAACAAATTTTCTGTAAAAACAATAAGTCTGCTATTTTAGAGCCAGAATTTGTTACTGAGGCCATAGAAGATTCATTAGATAGATGCTTAATAGAGAAATGTAGTAACCCCCCATATGTGGTTAATCCTTTAACTGTTTCAGTTCAGAGTTCTGGTAAAAAACGTTTGATATTAGATCTAAGAGAGGTTAACAAACATTTATGGAAGCAATCTGTTAAATATGAAGATATTAAAACTGCATTGGCTTTAATTCAGAAAGGATGTTTCATGATAAAATTTGATCTTACTAGTGCTTATCATTTTGTACAGATTCACGAGCCTCATACAAAGTTTTTACGGTTTTCATGGAATGACAAGGGAGGTAATCCTGTATATTATAGATTCGTAGTAATGCCATTTGGATTATCGTCAGCTTGTTATTTATGGACCAAGTTAAGCCGCCCATTGATTGAGAAATGGCGTGGTGAAGGTTTGCTTGTTACCGTGTTTCTAGATGATGGCCTAGGTTGTGCGAGCACATATGAAAGTGTGTTGAGATTAAGTAGTCATATTAAGTCTGATTAATTGAGATCTGGTTTTATTCCTAACGCGAAAAAATGTATTTGGACCCCAGTTCAAAATATGGAATTTTTGGGCTGTGATCTTGATACTTTAGAAGGTACCATTTCTGTACCAAAACGTAGATTGAGCAAAGCAAATTCAGCTATCAAAGAGCTAATTGTTTCTGCAAACAAAAAGGTTCGTGTTTCTGTGAGGAAAGTTGCCAGTACAGTAGGACAGTTGATTTCAATGACAGTAGTTATTGGTAATATTTCTCAAATTATGACTAGGTATTTGAGTGCAGATATTTTGAATGCTAGTCATTGGAATTCGTACATTTTTCTGAGTGATGAAAGCCAACAACAGTTGTTGTTTTGGCAACAAAATTTAGTGTTAGTAAATAACAAAATGTTTGAGCAGTCAAAAACATGTACAAAGGTGGTATATTCAGATGCTAGTGACATTGGTTACGGAGGGTATGAAGTAAATACTGTAAATGGTGTTTCGTAAGGTGTTTGGTCACAGGAAGAGAGCATAAAATCGTCTACGTGGAGAGAGTTAGTCGCAGTGTACAGAGTACTGTTGTCTTTGGTACATTTCGTAAGACACCAAAAGGTTAAATGGTATACAGATAATCAAGGTGTCAGATCAATTGCTGTCAAGGGTTCTATGAAAAGGGAATTGCAAGATGTTGCGTATAGTATTTTCCAGTGTTGTATGGTTAACTCTATTTCACTTGAAATGGAGTGGGTTCCAAGGTCGGAAAATGAAAAAGCTGATTATTTGTCCAGATTATCAGAGTTTGATGATTGGGGAATATCTGATGTCGTTTTGCAAATGATTTTTGAGAGATTTGGTCAATTACAGGTAGAATGGTTTGCATCATATTATAATGCAAAGTTACCGAAATTTTATTCCCGATTTTGGAATCCAAATTGTTCAGGTATAGATGCATTCGCAGAAAACTGGAATGGTCGTATAGGATTGTTTGTGCCTCCAATTGCTGTCATTCACAGAGTCATCATGAAAATGGCTAACGATAAAGCGAGAGGTATTTTAGTGTGTCCGTGTTGGAAATCGTCTTTGTTTTGGACATTTTTGTGTAAAAACGGTGTATTTATCGATGAAGTTGTCGATTGGTTTGATTTACCGATCGAGAAGCATTATTATGTAAAATGCAAAAATGGAAAGGGGATGTTCGGAAATACTGATTTGAAATTTAGAATGCTGGCACTACAGTTTGATTTCAGGAAGGGGAATTAACTGTGATTTTGTAAATATGTAGTATAACAGTGAATAACCTCCCCTGGTTGGGTAAATAAACGAGTTTTGTAATATTGCAGCTTTGCTGAGAGGCGGTATCGCCGAAAAATGAGCATTTGTCATTGCGGTATCGCATGGATGACTTAGCAGAATTGCTTTTTATTGCTTGGTCGATTGTATGATTAAGAAATTGCCACAATGCATAAAAATAAGGCGCATGCCGATGATTGTTTGTGAGATTATTACAATGCTTATAAGAAGAGGACGATTGTCTTTGTTCATGTTACGTTGTAACTAGGCAAGTTCCATTTAAAGAAACAAGACAAATGCTTATTTTGATTTTTGTTTTATATATTTATTTTTCCAGGTTCATGAGGAAGATATTAATAGCCTACCTGATGTCCTGGCGGATAGAGTGAACCTGCTCCCGGACCTGCTACGCCAGTCACGCGCACACAGTACGGACACAAAATACCATGGTGCTTTCATGCGTTTTCATAAATGGGCGTTGTGTAACGGGTTGGGGAGTAGGGACATTTTACCTGCTAGGAGTCTTGCAGTTGCTATTTATTTAGCATCTTTAATTCAAACCGCAAACACACCTAGTCCTGTGATTGCTGCTTTTTACGCAATAAAATGGTTTCATGACATAATGGGTTTAGAATCTCCTACAAATTCTAAATTAGTAGTAAACATTTTGAAGTCTGCAAAACGCATATTATCTAAGCCTAAAAAGAAGAAAGAACCGATAGATATTAATATTTTAAATGGTATATACGACAGATTGTATACACAAGAAAACATTAAAAGCCAGCGTATTATTTGCGCTTTTTTGGTAGCTTTCGCAGGTTTTTTTAGAAGTTCTGAGTTATTAAGCATTCATGTGTGTGATATTGTATTTCAATGTTCATATATGGCTATATTTATGGAGGGGAGCAAGACTGATAGATATCGTGACGGTGCTTGGGTAATGATTGCCAAAACAAATACAAAGTTGTGTCCAGTCGAGAATGTTAGAAAGTTAATATTTTGGAGCAAATTGTCAGATCACGATTATTTGTTTTGCAATATATGTTTAACAAAAGACGGTTACAAAACTAGAAATGCAAATAAGAAAATGTCTTACACCAATCTTAGAGAAGTTTTTCTTTAAAGCCGCATGTAAACGATGTGAGTAAATACTGCCTTCATTCTTTAAGATCGGGTGGTGCTACTGTTGCTGCAAACAATGGTATTAAAGACAGACTCTTTAAAAGACATGGTCGGTGGGTTAGTGAAAGTGCAAAGGATGGTTATATCAAAGATGATATACATGAACGGTTATCAGTGTCTTTGAGTTTGGGACTGTAACGATTGTTGTTTGTTGTAAACTTATGAATGTTTGTTTTAACCATACGTATAGAGTTTATAAGGTCCATCAGATTATTATTTTTTCAGTGCCCGTTCTTTTAATTCAGTTGACTGTCCAGATGCTTATTCAAATACAGTATTTGTATTTCTCAAAACGTTGTTCGTTTTTTGTTAGAAAAAACTAGTATCCACCACAAATATAGTGGTCAGTCATAAGTCTTAAGGTGTGTGTGTCAAGGTCATGAGGTCAATGAAATAAGTGAATGGAGTTGTACGTCAGGAACATTTCTTCTATTTACTTAGTTGAGAAAGAAAAATAGTGTTGCGGTATAAGCTTGGTAATTTGTACTGGACAAAACGAAAATAAATAGCCGCCATAAAAACAATTTATACTTAATTCAGAATTAATTTCAGAAATTGCCGAGACTTTGTACATTTATTCTTTGTACATTCATATACATGTAGTGTGAAAAAAGAGGATTATTGATACTTGATTATGAATCAGATGATGTGTTATAAGATAGTGAAGTGAATTTAAGGCATCTGTTCATTGAAATGTTGTGGTTATTATGAAGATTTGTGGACACTTTAATGTCTTAATGCCAAGATTTGGGAATTTTGAATGAAACTTAGTGCTAGATGGGAATGAAACAGGGAGATTTGTGGACACTTTGAAAGTTTTTTGCCATAATTTGGGAATTTTGTGTAAAACTAGTGCTATATGGGAACTTAACAGTGATATGTGACTGAAATTAAGGTGGTACAGTAATTACTTATTTAAGGAGATACAACACTGAAAAGATATTGAACATTTGTGTTCAGCCATTAGGAAGTATATGAGTTTATGGTGTTGTTGTTTTGATGCCTTACATATGTCATGATCTTATACCTAGGCATTAAAATATTAAGTGATTGTGTTAAGAGATTCATACATGATGACGTGTTTAGCAAATGGAACATTGATGAACTTTTGTTCAGATGTAATACGTGCATGGTAATTTGATGTAATTGATTTATATTGAATCATGATTTGATATTTTATTACAATTTATTACTATATCGTTTGTATTGTACTTTGTATTGTAGTATGATATAATGATGAAAAGGTATACGATGCTATGTGAGTAGCTACTTCTGCAAATAAACTAGAACCCAAATTGTCCAAATAACCGTCTTACAGTGATATTTCACCTTCATTTATCGATTATGAATACAAAGAAAAAGAAAGTAACAATAAATCTATCCAACATGACTACAATTACTTTGAATAAAGTCAATATACATGAATAAGAACACAATAGGATAAGATTTTACCTTTAACGTTTTTTCTTTATTTAGGATTGTTGGGATAAGATTGAGGTTTGTGCACGTAAACTGGTTTAAACCCCAGTAAATTCACATTTTACTGACCGTTCCAAGGCGGTACCTAACAATCCTTGATAAACATACCTACTTTTTTATATAGTATATATGCACTGTGCTGCTTGTGGACTTTAATGCTGTTCTTCCATGTTTCTTCCTTGTGTTTTGTTTTTCTTTTTGTGTTCTGTGTCTTTGGCGTTTACCCTGTTCTATTAAACGGGGTTTAATGTTTAAACTTTTTGCTACTGAGCTTGTTTCTGTAGTTGTTCACATAATTACTGAAGATCAACAAGTGGAGGTTCAAGAATTATTAGAAAAACATCTTAATGACATCTGAAAATCGGAGCCCCTTTAAACAAGCTCATAGGAGGATATGTTTGATGAAGTAAGTAAACATTTAGAGCAGTTACTTGCAGATGAGATTATACGGGAATCAAGATCGCCATTTGCCTCTAACCAAGTACTTGTTAGAAAACTGAGGGTGTGCGTTGATAACTGGATGCTGAACAACAGGAGTGTGAAAGATACATATGTTTTGCCAGGAATAGAGAAGGTTTTTTATTTATAACATGGCAGTAGAAACTTCACGACAATATACATGAAGGCAGGGTATCACCAAGTTGAAGTCACACACAAGGAAAGAACTGCATTCACAGTAGGGCCACTGGGGTTTTATAAATATGTGAAAATGCCATTTGGTTTGTCTAATTCACCAGCCACCGACCAAAGACTGATGTAGTAATGACTAAGAGAGCTCAACATAAAGATCTTCGTGATCTACTTAGACGATTTGATCATTTTCTCAAATTCAAATGATGAACAAACGAATATACCAAGTATTGACTAGACTATATGCATGTAATCCGAAACTTTCCCAAAAAAACATGTGTCTTTATTCGAAACAGAGTACACTTTAAGGACAAATAGGAATCACAGAGGATATCGAAACAGTCCAAGAAAAGATAGAAAGAGTAAAGAACTGGCTAACACATAAGAACTGTTATGAACTTCGGTCCTTCCTCGGATTTTGCAAGATATTATCGACGCTTCTCCAAGATAACAAGGCCATTAACTGATTTGATTCCAGGCACATTTAAAAAACCATGCATAAAAGGCAATTCAGGAATGGCACTAGACTAACACTGACCGAAAGGTTTTTGATAAACCTAAAGACGTTCTCTCAAGACGTCCATATTTAGCCTATAAATATTTAAATATTCATTTAATTCTTCATACAGATGCTTCAGGTAGTGAATTAGGCACCGTCCTCTATCAGGATCGCGATAAATAAAAAGAAAGTAAATGTGTGTTTTAGTATTTTGTAATCAAAGAGTGTGAAGGACTACCTAGCCCATAAACTAGAGTTCCATGGTCTGGTGTGGTTTGTAACAGAAAAGTTTGCAAAATTCCTGAACACGTTCACTGTATATACGGACAACAATCCATTGATCACCGCAAAGTAAGACTCCTAAGGGCATACATGAGCATCAGCCTTATGCAACTACAACTTCGACAGTCATAATAGAGCTGGAAACGAGAACACTAAGTAGATACCCAACAGCAGAAGGAGTGATTATAGAAGATGATACTGAGAAGACTATGTGTAGTTGTACGACAAACACCACTGATTGCGCCTATATATGTGATAAATTTCAACATACTGGAAGTGACAGGAGAGACCGGAATGCCGATTACAACAACAAACGAACACTTATTCAAACAGTTTGTGATAGTTAACATCTATTCATATAACTCTTTTCATGTTAGAATTCTTTTAAGTACATGTGTAAATTTATAATTGTTTAAACAAAGGTTATAATGAAATATATATATATATAAATAACGATTATTTAAATAAAGTGTAAAAGTATACATTTATGACGGCGTATGACGGATATTTAAAGGCATATAAATCAAATCATTTAACTATTCAGACGTGCGTCATTTAGATATACATTAGTTTACCTTCTTAACATCAATTATGGTATCACACTAAATATCATAAGACAAATGAGAACACAACGTAGATGATATTAAAGAGTGGTCTCGTTCATATAAATGAAAATGGGGGCGATACATCTCCAATCTCATTTTGGCATGCATGTATGATTTATGTATATTTTAATGCAAAAAAAAGTTTTAAAAAAATAATAAGCTTCACAAACTACGTTCAATTAATCTGTCAAGAGGAGTTAAAATGTCTGAGCTGCATACGCGGAAAGGAGGCCAAAGTAGTATTAAATGGGCATATTCATTTGTTAACTTTATGTGGAGAAGTTCCATCGTTAATAAATATCAGCGTGAGTTAATTGCATATTATTAAAATGTCATTTAAGGAGTTAACAATAAAATTCATATTAAGGTGCCACCAAAGTTTCAGCGGGCCTTTTCACTTGCAAAAAACTGCTGGCGACAGCTCCATGTGGAATTCATGCACATACCGATAGTTCTCAATGAATGCCAGTTTTATTTTTCATTCAATTATTTTTACTTTACGGATTGGATAGTTTAAAAGCTCAGGGTAAGATTTAATATTTATTTACTAAAGGTATGCGAAGTAAATAGCTAACATCAAATAATTATTAGTTACAATAATAATAATAATAATAATGTGTCGTTGATGGGAGAGTTTCTATCTCCCTTCGATACCCTACATTGGAAAGCCAGTTCACGGCGAGATTTGAGGTACAAATTGATTATTTTTCTTACTGAGAACCTTTCGTGCCTTGAGGAAGTCAATCTTAGCTTGCATTTAGAGAATTGAACTTGAATGTCCCTCTGATTCAGCGCTTTGGTGTTGGTAACTTCACTGGATGCACCGGAGCGCCCCTGTGCGATGAGAGCGATAAATATCGGATGTAGCGATGTCAGAGCCTCCCTCTTAAGCCACCGAAAGAACAGTGTCGTGGATAGCTACACCGGGCCTTTTTGCGAAGTTGCATACGCAAAATTATGCTGCCGACTGTATTGCTGAATATTTTCATTGGAAACATATATAGCTAGATGTTGTTTATTTCAAGTTAACTTCAGCGGCCATACCACTTATCTGTTCCTGAAATAGTTCGACATCCTCCGCGACCTAGGCATCTACAATATGTGAAAAATCTTCTGCAAAGATTTTTTTTTACACATTGTGCATTTCGCTAAACGGTGTAATCAGAATGGACCGACACTGGCGACAGAGATTCGAATGCCTTCATGTTGAAGCTGTGACTGCTGGATGTGGGCGAGAGTTGACATAAACAGAGGTTCCTTTGACTGGGTTAGCGTTAATTGTAATATCACCGTTAAAGTGCAAATTATATTAAATGCCTTGTCTCACGAAACGACGTCAGCTATCAGCCCACTTCCTGTATATATTATATACCAAGCATCAGAACATCGCTTTATAATAGCGCAAACAGTTTGCAGCGGGTGCCAAAACAACCGCCCATCGGATCAAACAATTACTGTTTGGTGGCTCCAATATATATCGTTGCCAGTGTATATTGAGTCAATGTGTTAACTAAGCCGAGTATCATAGGGTCGCTTACAGGCGTAATATGAAAAAAGTAAAAAGCTAAACATTTTTATATTTAAAGAAATTCTTTTCCCAAGTTTGGACGGATACTGCCTCATGGTACATCCTTTTTAACATAAGGTTCGAACGGCAATTACGTTAACGATGATAAAAATTTTAATTTATTCAGTCCGCCAAAATAATAACAACATACGTATACATTCATTAGAAGACCTCATCAACTATTGTGATGTATCAGTCCCAAGGAAAAATTATATCAAATATTTATACAAAAAACTACAGAAACAAGTCCAACAGTCTAAAGTTTAAAAATAAACCCCGTATGATGGCACATTAAATGTCATACAAAAAATATTGGTCTCTATGAATGAGCTGCATTGTATCGAGTATTTTCCGCTTCAAAACTGGATATATTCTCAACTTAGGACTGAAAAAAAATCTGTAAAAGAAACAAACACACAGGCTCAAGAACCGGATTGTCGTCAACAGTATGTTTTGACCGTTTGATACTGCTTTCAAAGAGGTACTTTAGATTTAATAGTAAAGTTAACGAATTGAAGTATATTAAAAAAATAAATTCTATAGAAATGCATATTGATTTTGTTTAAATACCAGTTTTGCAGCGGGCCAAAATTTCAGTCTCAAATATCAGACAGAAAATAAGGTCCGTTCCATGTCGATAATAACACACAACACACTAAATTACATTTACAAAAGCTGATGTTATCGATGAAAGGTGAAACACGTGTCATTGCCTTTATTATTTAAAGGTCAGTGCAATCGATGACATTTAAGATCTGGATATTATTAGGTAAGATATATTACAAATTTAAATCAAGGACCTAGTTGCTAGGCCTGACTGCTCAAAAATGCATCCGTTGATTTGTGCATGTTTATGTGCTTTATTTTGAAAATGTCCATAGTTCTTTGTCCTTAAAAACTGATAGGAATGTGATCTTTCTTTTATATTTACAGGAAGTTGTCAGAAGAAGATACTCAATGAAGTTGTAATACCAGAGGCACCACCTGTAAGAAAAACAACAGTTGTACATAAGGATATACATTTCTCGATAAAATATTGTGGTCGTTTTATGTTAACTGTTATGTTAACCAATTAACATCAATCCTGTATTTGTATCATGGTATATAACTATTCCCGATATTATGCCATGGTCGATTAGATTGACTTCCCTTGTTTCATTTTATTGTTTTCCGTGTAAATATAAATGCTTTTAAAAGAAGAAGAAACATTTTTCCGTCATAATATCACATAATCTTTACTTTTTATTCTTATCATGTCTACATCTATTGAAAAGAAGAAAAAAATCAAAGAAGAGCGTATTTTGCAGAAAAAGGTAGACTTTGTACCCCAAAAATGACAACTGGTGGCAAGAAGAGACGGTGTAAAGTGGCACTGGAAGTGCACACTTTAGAAAGCAAAAAGGGAGGGATATTCCCCCTCGTCTTATGAAACAAGAGACAGTGCTAGAGACGTTTGGAGTGGTATTTGTTACATGACTTACATTACTTATTGTGATACAACCTTAATGATATATGTTAATTTATTATTTCTTTTTTCTTCTTTCTTTTTCACGTTTTATTCTAAACATATTCACGTTGATCATATGTTTCTTTAACTCATAATATCATGTAACGAGAAGCATGTATATGTTTAAGTTACTTTAATAAATATTTTGAATCATGAATGTTGAATGTTGAATCTTATTCATCTAAGAGAGTGTAATGTCCACATCATCGGTGTTAAGGCCAACAATAGAAAAAAACTGTGGCCAAAGTACGACTGTACGTTTCTTTTAAAAATTCTTTGTTTGTGTTGAACCAGTATATGGCATAAGAAATATAAACATACATTCTTTTGATATATCATATTCCATTTGCCTAGATAGTCTTTGAGGATTGTTACATTCCGCACCTAGACAATGATCCCAAACACTGCTCAAAACAGTGGTTTTAAGAACAAAACACTCCCGTCTTTTAGATACCAAACTAGAGCCAAGACCTGTAGTCTATTTAAAACCTTTGGGGAGAAGGGCTTGAATTATGAGTTAAATAGGAACTACGCGTCCAAAACCTTTGAAATGAAGAGAGGTCAATTTCTGGGACACTACAAGCCACTATCCTACTCTTGGACGAGCAGTAAGTCGTTCGTATTAGATGTGTATTGCTACGAATGGCGATCTTACAAAAAAATAAGAAAGGGTATTAATACGGAATGCCGTTACGGCAATCGCCTATGAATGCGTTGATCTGAAACGCGATACTCGATAGTACGATGATGAAAACTCGAAATCACGAAACTACGATGGTGAAAACGCGACAGTACAATGATGAAAACGCGAAAGTACGATAACGAAAACACAATAATACGACAATATGATGAATATAATGCGATAAACTATCGTGTTTTCACCATCGTACTGTCGTGTTTTCACCATCGTTATATCGTGATTTCGCGTTTTCATCATCGTACTATCGCACTGTCGCGTTTTAATCATCGTACTGTCGCGTTTTTGTCATCGTTCTATTATGTCATTAACATATAATTTGGGTTTTTTAACATTGATGATGAACACATTCAAATCATTTTCAGGTATTTCTACAAAAACATATAAAAAATACTTTAACTTAACAACTAAACCATATAAGTACCGACTTTGCAGACGGAAGGGGCAACGGTCATGTCGCAAGCCGTCAAAACGTCGGTTACAAAGCACAATCCGTCTTAATAATGCAGGGTGATCCGATATCTGGGTAAAGAGTGAAACGTTTTCGTTATGAAAAAATAGAGGATAGTTCAGTAAGTGAGATATCGAATTAATTTCATCAAGTGAACACAAAATGAAATGTTTTCACAAGAAAAACATCTACTTTCGATGTCTACAAGACAAACATTTATCTTTAATATGATATAAAAGTGTTTGTAATCGAAAACAAAACGTACCAAATATATCGTAAATGTCATCCAAAGATATTTTTAACCAGAACGTGGAATTTAGTCACTATTTTTCATTATTTTAGAAAATATCTTTTTAGATTTAAAATGTTTTAGCGAAAACCAACCACGATATAATTCATTAAATATATTTTAAACAGTTTGACACAAAAATATTTAAATTGTCGAAAACATTTACAGGAAAATTACAGAATTGACTTTCGACAAATGTCTGCAAAATTGTTTCTTCGAAAAATGCACTCAACCCCTTTTAACCTTCAACACCAGAACATGTCGCAAAGGATGTGTTTTACTCTTGTAATAGATTGGACCATAAAACTGATTTAAAATGTTTGTCACTTCATCCATTGTTCTTTTTGGACTCTATATAGGTTATTGGACTGCGTTCTGTACTTTATTTCTACTTACTGTCCAATATTTTAAGAAGAGATAGTCATCGTTCGAATAATGGACATGCATTGTTCTAATTTTAAACAGTCAGTAGAAAAAGTAGAATGGTAGAATCAAGACGTGTGTTAACAAGCTTGTTTTTCTTGTATTTTGTTAATTTATGCACTTATTTAAAGAAAAAGCACTTTAAAAACCTTCTTTCATTAAGGTTTAATGAATAATTATAAAATGTTGATTTTAATAAAAATGCGGACTCAATGTCCAATGAAAATGTGACTGGGGTTTGCCCAGCCGTTAGGGCAAAGGAAAATGTTTATTAGTTGTATGTCCTGTAAAGAGTAGAAAACAAAGAAAAATCTTAAACTTAAAACGTTATCGTATTACGTGAATAATCCACAATGAACACATAGCAGTTTGCACTTGTTATATATCCGTATAAGTTTAACTTTAAGAATTAGTAAGACGACATGAATAATAATCTTCGCTACGCTCAATCCGCCCATTCTGAATCATAATATTTTAATTCAGGTCATCTAACTCACTTAGAATTCAATCTTATTGGCTGACACATTATGAACTTAAAATCTGACGCAGGGATTGTGTATCGGATGAGTGGCAGTTGGCAAATCTTTAAACACCAGCGAAAGTTGAAATTCCTAATTATTAAGCCTTGTACTTAATGATTGCCTATCTGCATATTCATTGGCCGTAAATATAGGTTGTATTCTAAAACTGATTATTTAAAATAATAACCAAATTTGTTTTTACAATTTATGTGTTCATGTAAATCAGCGCAACATTATTTTTATTTGCCTTAGAGATTTACATGATTAGTATCTTTTCAAATGGAGTGACAGTGTACAATAATTTGACAATAGCGCCATGAAATTCTTGATTTGGAATTCGTTGTCTCTATATTTTTAGTAAGCGAAAAAACGGCCTCGGCACTGCGTTGTTTATGAGTTAAACTAAGGGGAACTACCCGATCAACAGTGTCTTGAGGCTTTTAGGTGATTGCAGCTATTTCAAAAAAAAGATATTTGCATTTTTGTAACCATGAAATGAATTTCATCCACTATTTTTCATTGTTGTTTTGAATAACGTTCTAATTTGAAAATATATCATCAAGAACTCTCAAAACATTGTTGATTAGGTAGTGTGAGGCATGTCGACACAAACAAAAAAACAGTAAAAAAAGTAATAATGTCGACAGACTTTTCTAAAAGAATGTGAATGTTCTTTTTATTAAAAGTCTGATCAAATCTTCTTTTGTAAAATTTGTTCAATTCCTTACTACCCAAAAACATGTCACCAAGAATGTATGTTTAACTCCCAAAAGAGATTGTTCCATGCGTGAAGTCAGCAGCCTGGCAGACTGGCAGCCTAGCAGCGTGAAGTCAGCAGCCCAGCAGACTGACAGCCTAGCAGCGTGAAGTCAGCAGTCAAGCAGACTGGCAGTCTAGCAACGTGAAGTTAGCAGACTGACAGCCTAGCGGCGTGAAGTCAGCAGCCTAAAATACCGGCAGCCTGGCAGCGTAAAGTTAGCAGTCTAGCAGCCTGGCAGCGTGAAGTCAGCAGCCCAGCAGATTGGCAGCCCAGCAGCGTAAAGTTAGCAGTCTAGCAGCCTGACAGCGTGAAGTCAACAGCCGAGCAGCTGGGCAGATTAGTAGCTCTGCTAAGACGAACTCGTGTGAAGTTTCCCGACTGTTTTCAATTTTCAAAGCCAATAAAAAAACTAAAAAAATGAAAAAAAATCCTTCACAATAGTTGGTTTACAAAACACTCTTTAAATGACGCAAAATACTAAAATGAATACTTTTTACACATTTACACTAATCTTTTTGTGTGAACTTAAAACATCACTTTACTCGACTTTTCGATTTTGGTTTTCTGGCAGCCCCGGGCAGCACCGGGCACCCTAAAGCGTATTACGATATTTTTACCCGGGCTGGATACAATGTTTGAAGTATATGTAACGTTCGAATGATTCCAAGTTTAATGACTTTAAAGCAAATATAAGATGTGAAATGTTACAGAACACTAATTATTTTACGTAATCTTACTAGAATTTAACTCGATTTCTATCGCTAAGACGAAATCGTGCGAAGTTTCCCGTCGTTTTTTGTAAAAAAAAAGCGCGTCTTCAAATTCAAAACATTTTGTTTTGCCATTAAAGCGGTAATTAAGTTCCACCCTACCAAACCATGTAATAGGGCGTTATATGATGAATGCTGTCTTTTCTTTCAACGCGGAAAATCCAAAAAGTCGAGTTTTCAAAGCCGAAAAAAACATAAGAAATGAAAATAATCCTTCACAATAGTTCGTTTTTAGAATACACCTTTAAATGACGCAAAAATACTAAAATGAATATTTTTTTAAAACATTTACACTATTCCTTTTATGTGAACTCAAGAAATCACTTGACTCACCTTTTTTATTTCACACTGCTGGCAGGGCCGCGCAACCCCTTGCAGCCCCTGGTAGCCTAAGGCGTATTATGATATTTTTACTCCGGCTGGATAAACGGCTTTCAAGATATGTAACGTTCGAATGATTCCAAGTTTAATGACTTTAAAGAAAATATAAGATGTAAAATTTTCCAGAACACTATTTCTTCAACGTAATCTTGATAGAATTGACCTCGATTTCTATCGCTCTGCTAAGACGAAATAGCGCGAAGTTTCCCGCCGTTATATTGTGAAAAAGCGCGTCTTCAAATTCGAAACTCTTCATTTTGCCATTTAAACGGTAAATTAGTTTCTCCTTACCATACCAGGCATCAAAGCGTTATATGATGAATATTGTCTTTTCTAACAACACGGAAAAATAAGAAATTCATGTTTTCGAAGCCAGAAAAAACATAAAAAATGAAAAATTCCTTCAAATACTAGAATGTATACTTTTAAAACATTTACACCGTTCTTTTCATGTGAACTAAGGCATTTCTCTTTTCTCGACTTTTAGATTTCAGTCTGCTAGCAAATCTTGCTCGTTCCACCAATGCCAAGCGTATTATGATATTTTAACCCAGGCTGGATACAAGGCTTTCAGTATATGTAATGTTCGGATAATTCTACGTTAAATGAGCAAAGGAAAGATGTTAACTGTTTCAGAACAACAAGTCTTTTACGTAATCTTACTAGCAGACATGTCTTTCCTGCAATCCAAGGGAAGATAATTTAATAAAGAAGTTGTCAATCTGTAAGAGTGCAGCTTTAAAGCTTGATTTTAACATTCTGTAATGTGTGAACGGGAATATGGAAACAGTTTCAGTATCGGTAAGCTCACAAAACTGGCACAAGCTATGTTTTACACATAAGAGCAGACTTCAATCATCTTGAATATAATCCATACATAATATTAATTATAAGCCACACATGTATTACAAAACAATATGTTCTGATGTTAAAGAAGAAACTTAATTTGTCCAAATTATCGCTTTTAAAAAATCAAATCTAAATCGGCAAGAATAGAATAGAATACAACTTATCTTAAATTCTCAATATCAAATTGCGTTATTTTTCTTTCTTCTGCGATTGGTTGCTACCGTACATGAAGCAGATGCCAGTTAAAACAGCTGACCGATAATCAATTGCATAATCATCGCCAAGATAAGGCAGGGCATATCAGTTGCCCTCCATGATCTCCAACAATAATGAATTGACATGACGCAGACTGCCTGTCAGACTAGCCGCTTCAAATCAAACTGACCAATCAGCGTCCAGACTGGGTGGGGCTTATAAGTAACCCGTTGCTATCAATCTATGTTACTCTACAGTTCCGACAAAACAGAAAAGCAAAAAATACTGACTTTTTTAATTTAAGCATTTTAGGAAAGCAAAATGAATGAATCCACCTAATATATCAATCGTTTAATGTTCAATTTTGATAGAAATAATATTCGTATAAGTAGAAAATATCATTATGAGTACACGGAATCTATTAAGTGTATACTAGTGACGTTATTTTACGATGCATTTATATTTTCAAATGTGTATCATTCTTGTGCATAAAATAAAGCATTTAGTTTGTAAAGATATACTTTTAAGGTATTTTAAAATTCAGATTTAAGAAAAAAGAATAAATAAAATAGATTACAATAAGTATTTTTTTAAATTCAGATTTAGGAAAAAAGAATAAATAAAATATTACTTAAGATTACAATAAGTATAAACAGTTTGTGTATTTGAGTGTTTAAGGTAGAACGCGACTATGAGCGAATTTTCGAGTTAATGTCTGAAAATTGGTATACAAATAGAAGAGCATATACCCAGTTAGGGACTGTTTTTACTGTTTCAGTATTCGGAACAGTGTTGAAACTATGAGTCTTCAAAATATACCACTGACGTCAATTTTGAGACGTCTGTAATTTTTTTGCGTTCATGCTACAAAAACCGATATTTTCATCAATTCTTTGTTTACCGCTGAAATGGCAACCTCAAGTGCGTCTTGTGAAAACATTCACGCACATATACATTTTTCTTTGTCTTATTTTACGTTTTTTTTAATTTTAAATTCGTCTTAAACGTCATTTTTCGCGAGATAAACAGCGTCGTGTTTCGCTGAAGATAGTACGCCTTTCTTTAATTATTGAAAAAAACTGCTCGTTTAATTTTTGATTTTTTAAATACCTCTATACAATGTTTTAATACATATCACCTTATATCAAGAAAAGTGTACCTTACCGACTTCGTTTTTTGCGCAGTATCAAATAATCTAACCCCTATTCCTGTTTCTCATTCAATACGTATTGTATTAAAACGTTTAACATGACATTAAACGTAATATTATTAATTAAGAGCCTAGTTTTGAATAAACCACTGATCAATACTATATAACAGTTATTGTTTATTTTTGTTAAATTCAACATGGTTTTCTTCTGTTAAATAGTAAACATTATCAAATCATTATAAAACTGATTACTGATAACCAGCTTTATAAATCAACGGATGACTTAAATCTGGCGGCTAATTTAATGAGAGGCTTTCGAAATTAATAAGCAATCTCATTTGCCGAATTATAATATTTTGATAATACACATCAATAATCGTTCAAGTCATTGGACTATGCATATGCACCAGTTGTAACCACGGCCCCAAGGTCCGGAGGTATACCGGAAATAGCCGGGGAAATGGGCCGTGTTTTTACCTTTCAGGTGTCCCCGCAGTGCCGGGTGAATGCGGTGGTTTTGTCTTCGCGCAAAGTATATCGAGGAACTGGCCTTGCGGCGGTTCGGGGGCATTTTGCGGGATTATAGCATCAGTTCGTTCCCGCAGGGCGATTGCCCGGGGTTTGCTGGACCGAAAGTCCCTGCTGTTCCCAGGACCTGGGGGCCGTGGTTACAATTGACTGGTCACCCAAATTTACCTAAGTACATCACTATCGGAGAAAAATTTAATAATATACAGACCTATAAAATACGCAAAAATAGAGTTCAGTGTTTTGGATCTTATTTTAATGTAGCCAATCGGTTATCGTTGTATAAAAAATATATACAATTAATAAATTTAACTAAGAAAGGGAAACCATATGATTGACTAAGTTTGGTAGTGAATTTAACTCTTGAACAACTTTCAGCGAGGGCCATTTGTTACGCAACGGTTGGGGAAGGGGGTGAGGGATGATCAGTTCTTTACGTTAAAATATGATCAGTCATTCTTTGAACAGAAAAACTACTCATGTGGTCAATATATAACGGGGTCAAAATTGAATGTTACATCAGCGTTAATTTAAAAGACAAATCACAAATTTTAAAGTGATACTCTTATTCAAAATCAACATTTCACGTGTATAACAAACAACAATTTGGACTGATGAACCCTTTTTCTTACTAAATAATAAATTCATGCAAAATATTATTCACTGATTTCACAAGATTTTACTTGTGTATTTAATAGCAGAAAGCCTAAAACAATTGGTGAATGCTAAAAGATTTATTGTGATCTGCTGTCGTCTCATAACGTAAAAAAAACGTGTTAAATGCACATTTCTTTCAAATTAAACTCGGTATCCTTCGTACGAACCATTGTTAAAACAATGTTATTAATTGTGGAAAATCTCATTTGGGAGCAATAGTGCATCTTAAAGCATTGCGTATTGTGTTTAATACTTGCATTTGCACTGATTATAAATGATCATATTGAATCCTTATTCAGGGTATTTATAGTTCTCACAATTTGCACTCACATGCACGCACGTATACGCCCGCATTCTCGTATATGTACGCACGCCCCCCCCCACACACACACACACACTCTCATCCACGCACTCACGCACGCACACACAAACACACACACACGCGCGCGTGCACACACAAGCATACGCGTTTATATATACTTGTGAGTTATATAGAGCTACACCGACGTACCGAGGTCTGCCCTTTTTGTTGAAGATAGAGCAACCATCTTTCAAATTAATATCGTAAATGGGGCATATATTGTAAATTGCTGTCGAGAATTCAAATAACATCAATAGTTTGTTCTTCAACTTTTCAACATCATTTAGAGGCATCTCCATATATGGTATGACATGTGTCTGTCATCTCCTCGTTTGCATATTACACACAACTGCCTCATAATGTTGATGATTAGTGAATACTTGTTTTAACTCATAACGTTGATGATCAGTGAATACGTGTTTACTCACCGAGGTAAAATATTGTTGTGTTAAATCATACATTAATTCTCGAGTTTACTAGCACTCATCATGAAGTTTTAACCCCTAGGAGGATTTTACCTCAAGTGTTCTTCCTCCAGAGCAAACCCCAATCTATCCCACTTTTGTTTCCTTCTTCTTATTATTATTATTATTTATTTAGCATTCGTAAGCTCCGCCCATTCCTTATCATACAGATTTTACTTCATGTCATCTAACCATAACATTTTGCGTTCGTGTACTTTGTGTGTGACACATTATTGTACACGGCTTTTTTCTTCCCGCTTCATCATTTTCAGAATTGTTTGATGACTCTAAAAATATTTGCACCTATCCGTGTTTTGCCCCGGAGGGTGGGTAGAGCGCACACCATGAAATTTAAACAGACTGCGTTGTTTTGTTTCCTGTCACGGAAACTTGTCAAAATTCAATCATGGTGTATGATTTGTTCCAGTTACTGTCGTATGAGGCGGTGTAACCGCGCCAGTCAGAATCCGCTTTCTTTAGCTCTTAAAGGCCTAGTTTAAGGAATCTTTGGCATGATAATCCCATGCTGTGCATCTTCTGCTTATCACACTGGTTCCACAGTAGGGGCCAATATCATGTGCATTGTTTTATTGGCTCAGGGCCATTTAGGGTCAATTTTTATAATAAAACAATGAAAACTGCGCAACAGGATACTCAGATTGGAGATCTGATAAGCCAATTAGGCATTAAGATTAAGATCAATTACCAGAAGTTGGGTACTTGGGGGGGGGGCACTTATAGAAGGCTTAAACTAGGCCTTTAAGGTTGTTCGGTTAACGCACTCCCGGGTTTGGTTCCCCGCCTGGGCGCATGTTGGTTTAGTTTGTGGTCACCAAGCTGGACTAGTGGTATTTCTCTTGGCACTCAGGTTTCCCGCACAACACAACACCACACTATCGCGTAACAACTTGAGTGATTAATCGTAACAACTTTGTTTCACAATCGTTGCAAAAAAAATAATTAAATAAACTAAACTAATACTTCAAACCTGGGAACAATGCCGTGATATCGTTGATTATTGCTCTTATATCAAACGCATTTTGAGACTTAAAAGGTGCATAGCAAACATTTCTACATTAATGTATCTTAATACTGACTTGAAAGTACAGATACAAGTTCAGTAGTCGAAAGTTAAAACATAATGACATAGGGTTAAAGCCAGAAACACAGAAAAACAACACAAACATGCACAAACGACACACAACATATATAATGTATAATACTAGGGAACTGTTTATCAAGGATTGTTGGGTTAAAACTTTGGAACGTCAGCAAAATGTAATTTTACTGGGGTTTAATTAGTTTGCGTACGCACAACCTCGTAACCAAATTGTAAAAACAAGCGGCACCATTAATGTCATTTGGAATGGTACATGATAGACGCCAGGAGTCTAAAATCGTTTTCTCTTTTGTATTGGCGGACTATCAGACTACTTTGACATCGAGACTTCGATTTAACCAACTGTTCACCTGTCCGGAGACCGGATAGACATGTAACACGTGTTCCAGTGGTGTTTCTTTCATCAACTTAATCACAATTAACAAAAAAGACGAGCTTTGTACTTAACCCTTGATCGGCCTTTGCCTTATTCTAACCAAACCCAGCCGACGGAAATAAAATTAAAACTAAAAATGATACCTGCATAGTTTTGCCTAAGTTTATGTTTCTTCCTTTATTTATACCTATGTGTAACCATGGAGCTTATTTTCATCTTATTATTCACATTGCGTATAATTTGTTGGCTGTCAAATCTAAAAGCGATGATGCAAAAGAAATATGATATAATTGTCAAGGGAAATAACTGAGTAAGAGAATTTGACATATTTGTCATTCGGAAACTCGGACTTGTAGGTTGGCTGCTAATAAGCGGTGCTAGAGTAAAAATATACTTCATAAAAACGTCTAAATTTATTTTGGTTTTGAAATGTGTCCTCTTGTTAATGTAAATCTTCATTATTTCACACGTAACGTTTCAAACTGACCACAATATTAAACGGTTACCCGAACTGTGTTGGCCACTGGCTTATAGTATAACTTTTTGGCTACCATTTAGAGCACAAAGAGCCAATTCCCAGCAGCGGGTTCCCTGTCCCCCTTAAAGCCACTTCAGGGTTTCATCAAGATAATGACGTAGTATTTTGTTCCTCAAGTCCATTATATAGATCGCTCAATACATTGTATACATTCCATTCTGTAGGTGGAACTCCGTGAAGGAACTTTTTGTTCACCATCAGTGTAAAACAAAGCATCCTTTTAAGGCAAATTTATTTCACGTTTAAGTACATGTATTTTATACATTTCATTAAAAAATATAAGCAAAAGAATTGGGGGTCATAATTTTGCTTCAGAGCAAAAATAATCTAAAAACAAACAAACAAGAAGCGCCGTGGAGCGAGCCCTCACCTTTTTTCGAAGATTAAAACGAGTAAAATTAAATATTTTAATAATTAATAATGCCAGGGGATTGCCCCTTGATCTACACTTGAATATTGCAGAGACTGAGTCGAGTTGCCATGATTATGGAATTTTAAATAAATCATGGACATTTTATATACAAGTCATTTTTGGTTACATGCAGAGGGAAATAAAATAGTGAACGAGGTTAACAAGCACATATGTGAATACATTGTGCAATGAACAATGTTAATCTCTCACATTCATCACATACATTTGCCATCTTTACATGTTAAGAATATGTCACAAAATACAAGTGAGAAACTACAAAGTAACATGAACTGCAAACCAATGACTGACACCATGAAATTACACATTAACTGTGAATGTGTATAATTAAAATACACTTCTCCATAAAATTCAAATGAGAAATTACTGTTTGAATAAAACAATCGGCAACTCTAAAAATCTATTTGTGACAAAAATTATTATGACATAATGTCACTACTACTGAGAACATTGTATCAGTGTTGTACATGACATACCCATTTTGTTAAATTGTTGTTCGAGCGTATGTCAACACATATCTTCTATTTTTCATTTACAATGCAGTAGACCTTGGTACCAGTTTTAGTTGTGACAAAATATAAATTCATTGTGGTCATTGTGTCAAAACTGTTTGAAAATAAAGTTAATTTATTGAAATTATTATTGTATAGAAACAATCGACAAATTCTTATCCTGGTAAACTTTCTGCAAATCAACTGAAATTATATTTATTAACCTAGATGATAAACAGTGCAAGCGAAAATAAAGTGCTTGGACAAGCCTTTTCAGCCATTTTGAAGTTTCCAAGGCCTTTTACTCTGACACGCAAAAATGAACTCTGAGCAACTTTTGATAAAAAGGCTGGGTCATGTAACAGTCGAAATGTGCTTATGATCCCATTGGCTGTTAAAAATATGCTCTTCAAAACCTCCGGAAATCTAAAAACGATTGAATCTAATTTTTAACAATGTAGAATAGTAACGATGACTTCATTAATTTTAAGTTACATACAAACATTCTGAGGTACAAGTTGAACACACAACAAGTGAGCAATACACAAATCTTGAGAAGCTTTTAGCATACTTTGTGAGGTAATCAAACCGCAGTATAGCTGATGGTATTTTAAAATTTATAACATTTTGTAAGGAACACACACACACACAAACAAACACACACATTCCGAGGCGATTGGTTGCTACCGTACATGAAGCAGATGCCAGTTAAACCAGCTACTCCGATAATCAATTGCATAATCATCGCCAAGATAAGGCAGGGCATATCAGTTGCCCTCCATGATCTCCAACAATAATGAATTGACATGACGCAGACTGCCTGTCAGACTAGCCGCATCAAATCAAACTGACCAATCAGCGTCCAGACTGGGTGGGGCTTATAAGTAACCCGTTGCTATCAATCTATGTTACTCTACAGTTCCGACAAAACAGAAAAGCAAAAAATACTGACTTTTTTAATTTAAGCATTTTAGGAAAGCAAAATGAATGAATCCTCCTAATATATCAATCGTTTAATGTTCAATTTTGATAGAAATAATATTCGTATAAGTAGAAAATATCATTATGAGTACACGGAATCTATTAAGTGTATACTAGTGACGTTATTTTACGATGCATTTATATTTTCAAATGTGTATCATTCTTGTGCATAAAATAAAGCATTTAGTTTGTAAAGATATACTTTTAAGGTATTTTAAAATTCAGATTTAAGAAAAAAGAATAAATAAAAATAAAATAGATTACAATAAGTATTTTTTAAAATTCAGATTTAGGAAAAAAGAATAAATGAAATATTACTTAAGATTACAATAAGTATAAACAGTTTGTGTATTTGAGTGTTTAAGGTAGAACGCGACTATGAGCGAATTTTCGAGTTAATGTCTGAAAATTGGTATACAAATAGAAGAGCATATACCCAGTTAGGGACTGTTTTTACTGTTTTTACTGTTACTGAAACTATGAGTCTTCAAAATATACCACTGACGTCAATTTTGAGACGTCTGTAATTGTTTTGCGTTCATGCTACAAAAACCGATATTTTCATCAATTCTTTGTTTACCGCTGAAATGGCAACCTCAAGTGCGTCTTGTGAAAACATTCACGCACATATATATTTTTCTTTGTCTTATTTTACGTTTTTTTTAATTTTAAATTCGTCTTCAACGTCATTTTTCGCGAGATAAACGGCGTCGTGTTTCGCTGAAGATAGTACGCCTTTCTATAATTATTGAAAAAAACTGCTCGTTTAATTTTTGATTTTTTAAATACCTCTATACAATGTTTTAATACATATCACCTTATATCAAGAAAAGTGTACCTTACCGACTTCGTTTTTTGCGCAGTATCAAATAATCTAACCCCTATTCCTGTTTCTCATTCAATACGTATTGTATTAAAACGTTTAACATGACATTAAACGTAATATTATTAATTAAGAGCCTAGTTTTGAATAAACCACTGATCAATACTATATAACAGTTATTGTTTATTTTTGTTAAATTCAACATGGTTTTCTTCTGTTAAATAGTAAACATTATCAAATCATTATAAAACTGATTACTGATAACCAGCTTTATAAATCAACGGATGACTTAAATCTGGCGGCTAATTTAATGAGAGGCTTTCGAAATTAATAAGCAATCTCATTTGCCGAATTATAATATTTTGATAATACACATCAATAATCGTTCAAGTCATTGGACTATGCATATGCACCAGTTGTAACCACGGCCCCAAGGTCCGGAGGTATACCGGAGATAGCCGGGGAAATGGGCCGTGTTTTTACCTTTCAGGTGTCCCCGCAGTGCCGGGGGAATGCGGTGGTTTTGTCTTCGCGCAAAGTATATCGAGGAACTGGCCTTGCGGCGGTTCGGGGGCATTTTGCGGGATTATAGCATCAGTTCGTTCCCGCAGGGCGATTGCCCGGGGTTTGCTGGACCGAAAGTCCCTGCTGTTCCCAGGACCTGGGGGCCGTGGTTACAATTGACTGGTCACCCAAATTTACCTAAGTACATCACTATCGGAGAAAAATTTAATAATATACAGACCTATAAAATACGCAAAAATAGAGTTCAGTGTTTTGGATCTTATTTTAATGTAGCCAATCGGTTATCGTTGTATAAAAAATATATACAATTAATAAATTTAACTAAGAAAGGGAAACCATATGATTGACTAAGTTTGGTAGTGAATTTAACTCTTGAACAACTTTCAGCGAGGGCCATTTGTTACGCAACGGTTGGGGAAGGGGGTGAGGGATGATCAGTTCTTTACGTTAAAATATGATCAGTCATTCTTTGAACAGAAAAACTACTCATGTGGTCAATATATAACGGGGTCAAAATTGAATGTTACATCAGCGTTAATTTAAAAGACAAATCACAAATTTTAAAGTGATACTCTTATTCAAAATCAACATTTCACGTGTATAACAAACAACAATTTGGACTGATGAACCCTTTTTCTTACTAAATAATAAATTCATGCAAAATATTATTCACTGATTTCACAAGATTTTACTTGTGTATTTAATAGCAGAAAGCCTAAAACAATTGGTGAATGCTAAAAGATTTATTGTGATCTGCTGTCGTCTCATAACGTAAAAAAAACGTGTTAAATGCACATTTCTTTCAAATTAAACTCGGTATCCTTCGTACGAACCATTGTTAAAACAATGTTATTAATTGTGGAAAATCTCATTTGGGAGCAATAGTGCATCTTAAAGCATTGCGTATTGTGTTTAATACTTGCATTTGCACTGATTATAAATGATCATATTGAATCCTTATTCAGGGTATTTATAGTTCTCACAATTTGCACTCACATGCACGCACGTATACGCCCGCATTCTCGTATATGTACGCACGCCCCCCCCCCCCACACACACACTCTCATCCACGCACTCACGCACGCACACACAAACACACACACACGCGCGCGTGCACACACAAGCATACGCGTTTATATATACTTGTGAGTTATATAGAGCTACACCGACGTACCGAGGTCTGCCCTTTTTGTTGAAGATAGAGCAACCATCTTTCAAATTAATATCGTAAATGGGGCATATATTGTAAATTGCTGTCGAGAATTCAAATAACATCAATAGTTTGTTCTTCAACTTTTCAACATCATTTAGAGGCATCTCCATATATGGTATGACATGTGTCTGTCATCTCCTCGTTTGCATATTACACACAACTGCCTCATAATGTTGATGATTAGTGAATACTTGTTTTAACTCATAACGTTGATGATCAGTGAATACGTGTTTACTCACCGAGGTAAAATATTGTTGTGTTAAATCATACATTAATTCTCGAGTTTACTAGCACTCATCATGAAGTTTTAACCCCTAGGAGGATTTTACCTCAAGTGTTCTTCCTCCAGAGCAAACCCCAATCTATCCCACTTTTGTTTCCTTCTTCTTATTATTATTATTATTTATTTAGCATTCGTAAGCTCCGCCCATTCCTTATCATACAGATTTTACTTCATGTCATCTAACCATAACATTTTGCGTTCGTGTACTTTGTGTGTGGCATTAACGACTTTGAACAAGTAGTATGCTGCATTTGACACATTATTGTACACGGCTTTTTTCTTCCCGCTTCATCATTTTCAGAATTGTTTGATGACTCTAAAAATATTTGCACCTATCCGTGTTTTGCCCCGGAGGGTGGGTAGAGCGCACACCATGAAATTTAAACAGACTGCGTTGTTTTGTTTCCTGTCACGGAAACTTGTCAAAATTCAATCATGGTGTATGATTTGTTCCAGTTACTGTCGTATGAGGCGGTGTAACCGCGCCAGTCAGAATCCGCTTTCTTTAGCTCTTAAAGGCCTAGTTTAAGGAATCTTTGGCATGATAATCCCATGCTGTGCATCTTCTGCTTATCACACTGGTTCCACAGTAGGGGCCAATATCATGTGCATTGTTTTATTGGCTCAGGGCCATTTAGGGTCAATTTTTATAATAAAACAATGAAAACTGCGCAACAGGATACTCAGATTGGAGATCTGATAAGCCAATTAGGCATTAAGATTAAGATCAATTACCAGAAGTTGGGTACTTGGGGGGGGGGGCACTTATAGAAGGCTTAAACTAGGCCTTTAAGGTTGTTCGGTTAACGCACTCCCGGGTTTGGTTCCCCGCCTGGGCGCATGTTGGTTTAGTTTGTGGTCACCAAGCTGGACTAGTGGTATTTCTCTTGGCACTCAGGTTTCCCGCACAACACAACACCACACTATCGCGTAACAACTTGAGTGATTAATCGTAACAACTTTGTTTCACAATCGTTGCAAAAAAAATAAGTAAATAAACTAAACTAATACTTCAAACCTGGGAACAATGCCGTGATATCGTTGATTATTGCTCTTATATCAAACGCATTTTGAGACTTAAAAGGTGCATAGCAAACATTTCTACATTAATGTATCTTAATACTGACTTGAAAGTACAGATACAAGTTCAGTAGTCGAAAGTTAAAACATAATGACATAGGGTTAAAGCCAGAAACACAGAAAAACAACACAAACATGCACAAACGACACACAACATATATAATGTATAATACTAGGGAACTGTTTATCAAGGATTGTTGGGTTAAAACTTTGGAACGTCAGCAAAATGTAATTTTACTGGGGTTTAATTAGTTTGCGTACGCACAACCTCGTAACCAAATTGTAAAAACAAGCGGCACCATTAATGTCATTTGGAATGGTACATGATAGACGCCAGGAGTCTAAAATCGTTTTCTCTTTTGTATTGGCGGACTATCAGACTACTTTGACATCGAGACTTCGATTTAACCAACTGTTCACCTGTCCGGAGACCGGATAGACATGTAACACGTGTTCCAGTGGTGTTTCTTTCATCAACTTAATCACAATTAACAAAAAAGACGAGCTTTGTACTTAACCCTTGATCGGCCTTTGCCTTATTCTAACCAAACCCAGCCGACGGAAATAAAATTAAAACTAAAAATGATACCTGCATAGTTTTGCCTAAGTTTATGTTTCTTCCTTTATTTATACCTATGTGTAACCATGGAGCTTATTTTCATCTTATTATTCACATTGCGTATAATTTGTTGGCTGTCAAATCTAAAAGCGATGATGCAAAAGAAATATGATATAATTGTCAAGGGAAATAACTGAGTAAGAGAATTTGACATATTTGTCATTCGGAAACTCGGACTTGTAGGTTGGCTGCTAATAAGCGGTGCTAGAGTAAAAATATACTTCATAAAAACGTCTAAATTTATTTTGGTTTTGAAATGTGTCCTCTTGTTAATGTAAATCTTCATTATTTCACACGTAACGTTTCAAACTGACCACAATATTAAACGGTTACCCGAACTGTGTTGGCCACTGGCTTATAGTATAACTTTTTGGCTACCATTTAGAGCACAAAGAGCCAATTCCCAGCAGCGGGTTCCCTGTCCCCCTTAAAGCCACTTCAGGGTTTCATCAAGATAATGACGTAGTATTTTGTTCCTCAAGTCCATTATATAGATCGCTCAATACATTGTATACATTCCATTCTGTAGGTGGAACTCCGTGAAGGAACTTTTTGTTCACCATCAGTGTAAAACAAAGCATCCTTTTAAGGCAAATTTATTTCACGTTTAAGTACATGTATTTTATACATTTCATTAAAAAATATAAGCAAAAGAATTGGGGGTCATAATTTTGCTTCAGAGCAAAAATAATCTAAAAACAAACAAACAAGAAGCGCCGTGGAGCGAGCCCTCACCTTTTTTCGAAGATTAAAACGAGTAAAATTAAATATTTTAATAATTAATAATGCCAGGGGATTGCCCCTTGATCTACACTTGAATATTGCAGAGACTGAGTCGAGTTGCCATGATTATGGAATTTTAAATAAATCATGGACATTTTATATACAAGTCATTTTTGGTTACATGCAGAGGGAAATAAAATACTGAACGAGGTTAACAAGCACATATGTGAATACATTGTGCAATGAACAATGTTAATCTCTCACATTCATCACATACATTTGCCATCTTTACATGTTAAGAATATGTCACAAAATACAAGTGAGAAACTACAAAGTAACATGAACTGCAAACCAATGACTGACACCATGAAATTACACATTAACTGTGAATGTGTATAATTAAAATACACTTCTCCATAAAATTCAAATGAGAAATTACTGTTTGAATAAAACAATCGGAAACTCTAAAAATCTATTTGTGACAAAAATTATTATGACATAATGTCACTACTACTGAGAACATTGTATCAGTGTTGTACATGACATACCCATTTTGTTAAATTGTTGTTCGAGCGTATGTCAACACATATCTTCTATTTTTCATTTACAATGCAGTAGACCTTGGTACCAGTTTTAGTTGTGACAAAATATAAATTCATTGTGGTCATTGTGTCAAAACTGTTTGAAAATAAAGTTAATTTATTGAAATTATTATTGTATAGAAACAATCGACAAATTCTTATCCTGGTAAACTTTCTGCAAATCAACTGAAATTATATTTATTAACCTAGATGATAAACAGTGCAAGCGAAAATAAAGTGCTTGGACAAGCCTTTTCAGCCATTTTGAAGTTTCCAAGGCCTTTTACTCTGACACGCAAAAATGAACTCTGAGCAACTTTTGATAAAAAGGCTGGGTCATGTAACAGTCGAAATGTGCTTATGATCCCATTGGCTGTTAAAAATATGCTCTTCAAAACCTCCGGAAATCTAAAAACGATTGAATCTAATTTTTAACAATGTAGAATAGTAACGATGACTTCATCATGATGAAATAATAGATACATACTAAGAATAAAGCCTCAAGCCAGAGAAAAAATATTTTAGATTCTCATCCCAGCCCGCCCGTCAAATAAAAAAATAAACATGCCATTCAGCCCCATTTTTCTTCTTCAAAATACGGATGAGTATCAAAACATATTTTCCTCTGGCCTTTTGCTGCAATCCACTGTAAGATATAAATTAACCTCATATGCAGTGAACCATTGGCTTACAGAGACATGCTTGGACACCTTGACACTATTTACAAGATGTACTAGCACTTTGAACACTTATTATTGTTTCAGTGTGCAATCTGTCGTTATCCAACTGTGTTATGTGTTTTTTATTTAATTCCACTTCAGAGAATTCAAACACTTGTGGCTTTTGATTGAATTAATACAGTCTATCATCTTCAGTTCCCGTCTCATAGTAATGTTGAACACTTCGACATTTTCTTAGGAGTTGGCCTTGCTCCTCTGTTAAACGCTGAAAGTTCCTGGCTGAAATGCAAGAGAGGATTTAAGCTGGACAAAAGATAAAGGTTAAATAACATGAATAAATCACCAAGCCAGGAATATCGTTACACTTTAAATCATATATATAACTACCAATGTTATGAGCAACAGAAGAGTTCGAAGATATGTGCAAACTGGTTTGAGGAAATTGGAACTAGAGCTTGAAACTCTAAATGATCATGTGAATGTTGGTCTCACCATTCCACAAGTGGATTAAAAAATCACAAAATCGGCAAAAATGTATAACATTTCATGATTGCAACATCATTTGTGAGATATAAAATATTTGCCTCATGTACACAACTTTAAGTTGTATACAAGCATTCAGAGGTAGAATTTTAACAAACAGCAACACACCAATTTTAGAAAGCTTTTTGCATACTTTAGGAGGTAAAAAAACTCATAGACTTGTCTTTAGAAAGCCTTTAAAACAAATATGATTGCATTTGAGCTGTGTTGTCTAAACAATGGTCAATCTCAGGATTAATACAATTATGGAAAACAAGTATCAAATTTGTCCAAGATTTTGTCAAGGAAAACATTATGACCAGATTTATCAAGACAGTGCCAAAATGGTCTCTTGAGTATAACAGGGCTTTTTTAAGTGACCTAACAAGTTAGTTTTTCGACAAAAGATGACCCAGTGCACACTGAGGTGCTTCATTTCAACACCCACATTTCATCAGTAACTGGAAGCATACTTTGTCTATATAACAGACAGCAACATTGCTGCAAATCTATTGGATCATAAATAAAACTCTTATTTTTAAGCGAACACTTTTAATGAGAAACAAGATAAGTCTACATCTGCAAGCAACATACAAACATGAATTTACCTTCAGGCAGCCCTTCAGCATGTTCAGAGATGACAGTGGATGGGGCAACTGTACCATTGTTCCCTGTAGCATCTGAAACACACAGTTAAGTTGAATGTTAACTGCTACAATATTATGAAAGCTTACTGGTATTCAGGTACAAAATTAACACATGCAATTATTAACTTACTGGATACATAAATTATAAATGTTACAAAAATTATTAGATCTAAATGTATTAATCAAGAAGTGTTGTCATTTTGGGCAACAACAAATCAAGGTGAACAAACATCTGCGGTTAAACTTCAACACACACAATTCATTACACACTTTTAGCATACATCATGAGGTACTAAAGTCAATGCATGTCTAGGTACAACAGGAAAAAGTATGTACCTATTTACAGATAAAATGCTCAATTAAGCCTGCAGTTTACCAAGATAAGCATGGTCCACTTCTGATCTTCTGTTGATGCACCAAGAGCATCTTGAGATGGTTCTGAGATCTCTGTTGTTTCTGCAACTGTATAATCGTCTTAACAGCATCTGAAATGCATTGAAAGTGTTTCAAACTGCAACATTCTCGGTTCAGTCTATATTATATACCTGTGTTATAGAGGGTTGGGTTGAAGTCATGGGCAAACAGAACTGTAATAGCATTAAATAGTCATTCTAAAAAACTGGCGCCAGTTTTCTAGTAATTTTGGAAATCTCTCTCTATATATAAATATTGTTGAATAATGAAAACCATATTTCCAAACAACATTATGATGCAGAATACCATAAAAAGTTAAATTACAAGTGCAGAGCTCCTGATAATTCTGTAGGGTTAATGGTACTGTTTGCTGACCATTTTGGACCAAGCATATTGTTCACTTGTGGTTGAAATTAGCACAAGCCTACAAGCGCCGCACTCGTAAAATACGTTCCGGGCTGGCTTAGATCCTGGGTTTTATACAGCAGGGCTTGTTTAAAATTGTATTGCCAAGCAGAAGTATAAGAATTCTGGTTTCCTCATTCAAAAGATAAGGTTTTAATGCAAAAAGTTATTTTACTCTACTGGTGTTTGGGTGTAAAAGATATTAAAATACAAGGAATAATAATGTGCATACTTTTTGTGTTGTTTGTTCTTTATTTTAACTTGTATTTAGGAGGGAAAATTCAAGAATGTATTTATGGCATTATACAATTAAAAAAAATCAGCTTTGTCAACTCCTGGTTGTGAAAGAAATGGGAAATATGAATTTTGTTGCTCCTGCTCCTTGCTTCAACTTTTCTTGGTCACAATCGAACAAATAAACAAATATTTGGTGTGGCCTAAAGTTCATACATTACCCATAAAAGTACAGTGCATTTATTCCTGAAATTGTTTGAGCTCATAAATGCCTTACTTTTGCTTCTTCCTTCCTGCTTGAATGCAATATGTCTCTCGCAGAGAATATATCCTCCAAATATTTTCCGCAGATGCCTCTCACTCTGATCAACCATAATACTGTAGCTGCTCCTGGGTCAAATCTTGAACATTGCTGCAAAAAAACATGTACAAAAATAGAAAAACATGTCCTGCAAACAATTGCTTAAGATTACTAAGTATGCTTACAGTACATAACATTGTTTTATATACCGGATAGGTAAAGTTTAGCACAAGTCACCTATAGCTGATGTAGAAGTGTTTCACAACTCCATGGAAAGGTGTCTGTTGTAGCCCTTTCCATTGGCGAAGCAGTCACCAATGTTTTTATTGTTTATAGTAGTACATGAAAGAAACTAACATTATTCATAATATGTGCACTGAACACATCCTTAATCAATAAAATGAAATGACAAAACAAGATTCCTTGAGAGCAAGGTTAATTATCTAGTCTATGTGCAGGTATTTCACTCAAACAGTTGTGGGTTCATTCTGTATCAGGGATACATGTAATGATGTATGTCTTTCTGACAAGCTTTTAAAACAGACACATTCAGGTTTGACCGGTGAAGGAAACAAGACCTTTCCGGTTACCTTATACATTTAATCTCGATCTTGAATTCCATTATTTTTTCTCCATGGTCATTTCACTTTTACAGAATCAACTTCATCATTCTCTTCAGATATTGCCTGGTTTTCATTCCCTTTGTTCATTATGAAATGATTATCAATGTTTCAACCAAGAAAATATGCTAATATTGTAACAAGAGGGCCATGATTGCCCAAAGAGTTGTGACTTTATTTGAAGATTTTTCACTCCCCCGCTGACCAGGCACCATGGTGATATTTTCTTTGAAAAACAGACATGCTAAAACTGATAGGATTGTATGTACACCAACATATGTCAGATGTCCTAAAATCAATTTTAAGTTACATACAAACATTCTGAGGTACAAGTTGAACACACAACAAGTGAGCAATACACAAATCTTGAGAAGCTTTTAGCATACTTTGTGAGGTAATCAAACCGCAGTATAGCTGATGGTATTTTAAAATTTATAACATTTTGTAAGGAACACACACACACACAAACAAACACACACATTCCGAGGTATATCTTAATAAGCATTGTGTCTACTTTATGAGGTACCTTTTGACAGAAAAAGTCTTTAAGTTATGAACATCAACAGACTGTGATCACCAGCGACAAATAATTACTCAAAGAAAGTTGGTTTCGTATTCAATTTACCTTGAGGCGGCCCTTCAGCATGTTCAGAGACAACTGTGGATGGTAAACTTTCCCTCTGATTTCTACAGCATCTGAAACACAAATTTAAGTTGAATGTAAACTGTTACAAACTCATTAAAGCTTAAAACTTCACAAAAATATACTGGTATTCAGGTATAAACAAGAGCTGTCACAGTATGTGACGAATGCCCCCGAATGTGACATTGACCTACGAACAAGGTCAGTACATGAAAAGTTGATCTTGCCTTTACGTGTCAAATACATATGGCAAGTTATTTTAAATTGCCTCTGAACATAAAAAATACCACCCATACTTGACAACCTACACTGTTATGTCCTTATATTCAGAATTCCCTTGTGAATAAACACTTGTGTATCTTTCACCTTAGAGGTAGGGACACGGGTCTTGCACACGACACGTCGTCTTCGTATGTGGAACACATGTAGCAAGTGATTTTAAAATCTGTCCATACAAGGGAAAGTAACAGCCCTGACACGACAACCTATACTCTATGTCCTTATATGCAGCACTCCATTGTGAATAAACACTAAGTGTGACCTTGACCTTTGAGGTAGGGACACGGGTCTTGCACGCGACACGTCGTCTTGGTATGTGGAACACATGTGGCAAGTTATTTTAAAATCTGTCCATACAAGAGAAAGTTACAGCCCGAACACGACAACCTATACTCTATGTCCTTATATGCAGCACTCCATCGTGAATAAACACTAAGTGTGACCTTGACCTTTGAGGTAGGGACACGAGTCTTGCACGCCACACGTCGTCTTGGTATGTGGAACACATGTGGCAAGTTGTTTTAAAATCTGTCCATACAAGGGAAAGTTACGGAGACGGACGGACGGACAGACAGACTGACGGTGCAATTTAATATGCCCACCTGGGGGGGGGGATGAAAATAACACATGCAATTATAAACTAACTAGATGCTTACATCAGTGTATGATCGCTAAATAACAAACATACAATATCTGGATGTATAAATCAACAATTGTTTGTTGTTCTGAGAAATAATGTCCCTGAGGTGACACCAAATAAGTGAAAAAATAACCCAGACTCTATGAATCTAATAATTTAAGAACAAGAATAAGTTTTACTAAATAAAGCTTAAAAAACATTCTGAGGTTTAACTTCAACACACACATTTCATTACAAACTTTTAGTATACATCATGAGGTACTTTAAAGACTGTGCTGGTCTAGGTGCAACAGAAAAAAGAATGTACCTGTTTCAGTCATAAGCTCAATTAATGTCAGGATGGCTCAGAGGTAGAGTGTCATCCTCACAACCAAGAGGTGAGCACTAGGTTTGATTCCCGCTCAGAAAATGTTCTAGTTTCCACTCATATGTACACTGTCTTAGTACTGAATTTGACTAAGGAAACCGACTGGAGTGTGTTTAAAACTAGAAATGTGTCCATAGGACACGGATGCCCCCACTTCGATTTTTTGTCACAGAAAATAAGCCATAAATCGGATAAGATATTTTTTAAGTATTGTTGGGAAATAAAGGGCCCTAACTCC